>NW_017803379.1:1583547-1651946 GCF_001625305.1 Branchiostoma belcheri | reverse complement strand
CCTTAAGTTTTTTTGTAAAGATAATTGCCGTAATCTTCGCCGAGCGGCCGAGTCCATTGAAAGCTCCATGCGGCACGCACGGCACTGGTGTTGGGGAAAACGCAGATATCAAAGACACCCGCGACCGCAGAAACTTCGTGTCAAAAGCCAGTTTTCCTTTATTTCATACACATATGGAGTTTAATTTTCAGTTCACATTTTAGTAATGTAGCGATCGGAAAATTATCACAAGGCTCATAACGGTCGTAGCCCGAGGTGGGGTGGTGTTACGGCCGTGGTGCTTAGCGGGTTACGGCCAGCCGCGACCGCTATCGGCGGTGTTGACATGCCGGCGGGACCGGAATGGGGTGACCGCTGACCGCGTTGAACAGTGACCGCTATAGACACGATTCTTAATGCTTACGTCAATGGGAAAAATTCAAGGGACCGGCAAAAACTGACCTCTATGGCCGAGTGACCACTATACAAAGGTGACCGCTAGTACAGGTTTGACTGTATATGTATCTGTTCTTGTCCCTACATAGTGTAACAAGTAAGTCTGTCTTCTTGACAGTTACATGTAAGAATTGTACACACCTTCTGGTAGCGAGCCTTTTCAGTTTGGGCCTTCTTTTCATACTTGGCTTTCTCGGCCTCGGAGATTGCCTTCCACTGCTTCCCAAGAATCTTTGCGATCTCCCCGACCTGGAAGTCCGGATGTGCTGCGCGGACCTTGGGGCGAGCATCGGCACAGTACATGAAGAAGGCAGACCTGAAAAAATGACACAGATGCAGGATTTTAATGTTTGAATAACATCATGTCGTTGCCGGCTTACCCGGACCAAGGCAACTCTCCAAACTGTTCTATCCGCCATTTGATTAACGAACACAATCAGAGCCAAATTGGATCAAGTTGAAAATCTGTTAGCAGTATTTGACTACATGATCACATCACGTACATGGCCCTCTTGGGTGCGTTGGGGTCCTTCTTCTTCCTCTTCCTGCGGCCGCCCTCGGCACCCTTGGGTGGGACGTACTTGGCCATGTCAGCTTCGTACCGCCTCTTGTCTTCTTCGGCAAGATCCTGGAAGCGCTTCTTCTCATCATCATTCATGGTCTGTAAAAGAAAAAAAATTCTTTCATTCCTTCTGTCTATGGTCACATCACTGCAAAAATGAAAACATTCCATCCCCTTCCTTACCATGTAAATACTACAGTTAAATTGCCTACACTTGTGTAACAGAAGTAAAGATCAATGGCAACTATAAGATTACTTCCCGAATCTTACAAAAGCCAATCAGAGAAATTACAGTTATCTCACCTTCCATCTCGAAGCGCACTTCTGGGAAAACTCCGTGAAGACAACCTGCTTGTTGGGGTACTTCTTCTCGTGCTCGCGGCGGCACTCCTGCACGAAGCAGGCGTACGCCGACATCTTTCCCTTAGGCTTGTTCTTGTCCTTTGGCATGATGGCTGTCTTGATACTCTATGGGTTAACACCTGAAACAAGGAAAATTCTTTTTACAAAAACAATAAAAAGTTTAAGTCGCTCATAAGTCGACAGCCATGCAGTCCTTCAAGACACTGTAGGATGCACCCTTAACAAGCATGCAAAAATTGAAACAAATCAAGCATGGTAACACGACAAACGTCCATATATGTACAATACATTGTGGTACACTACATAAATATCACGGTGAGCTTAACACTAAGACTTGCTTGCTAGATCCTATGGCTTTATTTTCTTCCACTGAGTTACTTTGAAATCAACTCCAAATAAGTTACTAGTGTATTAAATTCATCCTGGATAAAAATGGTACCAGTAGAGCTTGCAGATTTTACTAAAAAAATCTGGAAGCATTAGTACGATTAGCTTGTGTTATGAATTAGATAAACTGTAGCACGATTATCTCCTTTGTAATGGACAATTCTGAGATGCTGGCCAGTAAATACTCAGTGCAGCTAGCAACATGGTTTGTGATGATGCCATTATAGGCCCAGAACAGACTGATTAATACACACTTCAGTCACAGGGTGTGTTGCTGCTCAAAATCCAATTAAGGATTATTGGAAAACTGCTTGTTGTAACAAGTAGGCCCTGGCGAGAGTTTTCTTAGACTTGAAATGGCCGAATAAGAAATCTAATTGCATGGCACTTATGAAGCACAGTAGTAACAAAGACTGGCGTGATAATTATAAAGTGTTAATTACTGCAAATTGGAATAATTACAATATCTATTACACATCTCCTGTTACCTTGCAATTAGCCAGGAAAATTTTGGAAAACACACAATCCTCTTAACATGACCTGTTTGGGGCATATTTACTTTACAACTTGTACCAACACAAGCGACCTGCAACACCCACCAACATGCCAGAGTTCATTTTCATCTGGTAATGCTGCCAGTATATCCGAGTGGTGTGTCATAATGCATATATGTCTAATTTTAAACAAGGAAAGCACAAAAGCCTGATACTGCCCTAAACCATCATCTGTCACCATCATCTGTGAGCCCACTTTTGCCTTGGCTAAATTGTACACGTGCCAACAAACTGCAGTGCAAAAACACTCCCCTATGCCAGACAACTTGTTTTTGTTTTGCCATGTCACACTATGCTGGGATGCAAAGACTGGCTTCAAAACCCTTTCTTGGAACTAGAAAGTCAGAAAAAAAAAATCAACAATTTCTATGTTTCAATGTTTCCCATTTTGTATGTGTCAATGTCTATATGACCCTAACACCAACATGTGTACTATCAAATCAGGTAAACGCCTTAGGAGGGCCACTAACTATTGATGAAAGAAGGATAAAAAGACTGAAATATAGAATAGATGTAGTTAAGTGTTTTGAATGCTGTATTTCTTGCCTAATTCCAACTTGTTGTTGCAGAATCAAGAAAACTGTTTGACATTCAGCTAAAGAGGTTTCAGAACTAAAATTGTAGAATTGTACTGAACATGTAATTACCATTACAACACATATCACTACTTCTAGAAGTTGCTCATAACCCAATTACGATCAACTGAATTTACTCATTCATCCATGTGACGAATTTCTTGATAACGTCCAGATCACGCAATTTACTAGTAACAGCTTGGTTTCGAAAACAAGAACTTGTAGCACACAAAGTTCAAAGCAGAATTCATGTTTCAAGTCTACGCTTTGATGCGTATCAACTAGTTTACCTTTTCCCAATACGCAAAACCGGACTCAATCAACAAAACACAAATTGATTGTCCACATTTTTAGGTGGTAATCTGACAAATTCAGAAATGAGGATGATCTCCACAATACTGAAGGGAATAGGTCCTGCTACTGTGTTACACACATCAGTCACAGTACTGCTGGGCTTCCCATCCTTTGTCACTGCCAGCCAAACTGCCCAATTACCCCCACAAAAACAAACTCCGAACGAGCCCAAAAACCAAGTAATGCCATTTAAAATGTGCCTCTAGTTTCCCCTGCAAGAATTCAGTGATGCCATGAGTAACCCTAACAATTACCAGAAAGTCGAAAACAGGAAAAACAAGGCTCCCATTCAAAGCCTATGGCAGAATGCTCACCAGCAGTGAAAGCTCAATTAGATTCATAAATAACTGTGCCAGCCCCAAATACATGACCAAGCATAAAATTTGAATGTCTCATACATTATCAGGGCCTACATTCAGGGTAATTTTTCTTCATAAATTGAAAGATATCTTGCCTTTAGAATTTCTGTGTATGGGAATGTGCAATGGAAGCCATTGCTGTTGCACCCTTGTTCTGTAATATTGATACCATGCACAGCCCAAACAACAAAATCCTCCCTTTCCTCCCACCAGACCAAAATGGCTACCGTTCCAGCTTGCTTTCTTCCCCAAAATAGGCCCACCCTGCAAAATTGTGGCCAAAGGAACGATTACTTCCCATTTCTGAGAATATTATTGCAACTACATGCACTAGCAAGAGCTCTGGAGGTGCTCAGAAAAACGGCCCAACACAAAGCCTATGGAAAAATTCATCCCGGGCAAGAAAGCTCATTTTGTCTGAAAAACAACCTCCCACCCGTCATTAAAATGACCTTTGAGGCTTCGCATAAGCGTCCCCCACCGCTTGCAGGCGGTAAACAAGCCTTCTTTCTCAATTTCTGCGTTTTCTGGACACTTTAGTCAAGTTAGGTTGGGTTCTCAGTGGCAACATAAGAATCCCGCTATTCAGCAGTGCAGTGAGATCAATCTGTACAAGGGCAAGCCACAAACCAGACCGAAAAACAGCTTCCCGCCATTTTAAATTCCTCCAAAACGGGCGAGGACAAAGGAAAGCCATCCTTCCCCACGCTAGAATCCTCCTTTTCCAACGATCTTCCCGGTTATTTGTCCCGAAACATTCTCCAAACCCAGTCCGACAACTTGAGGTACAGGCCTATGTGTAAGTGGTAGGGTAGGCATTGCCTGGCAATGGATAATGGCGAACAGAGAAGGCGAGGCAAGCTCGCTAGAAAACAAAGTGAAAATTTACGCCGCCACGCCACCCAAATCCATCCCCATGAAAGAAAGTCCCTTCCAAATTTCCTCCCCGAGCCGATCTGGGCCCGTTTCTTCATAAATACAAACAGATTTTAACAAATTTCCGTACTATAAATGCCGTAGGTGCAAGTCTATGGAACTCTATGGGCAAACGCTGGGTACATAGGCAGCAATGCTGAGGCAATGGAAGGCACAAACATAGGGAGAAAATGGCAGCGTTTCTGCATGGCAGGCGCCCATAGGTAAAGCCTATACAAAACCGAGCCAATTTCGGCAAGCCGTAGAAAAATTTTGCGCCGTTGGAAATTCACCACAAAAATCAAAATGACAGATCAAGGCTAGAGGAACACCATAGTGAGTTTTTGCAGGCAAATCCTGAGGTAAATAAGGGAGAAAAACGAAGGGGAAGCTAAATGAGTGCAAGGGCCATGATTCTTGTTGGGCAGCCATTAGTGCGCACTGCTCTGAACAGGTAGGCGATTCGTCCAACAGCGTCCATGTAAAAATTCAACTGCGCACTCATCTATCATCGCGTAGCAATTGTAACTCATGCAAACCGACGATATAACATCAAGCTACACTTCACCAATTTTTCCGAGAATTTGATAAAACACAGAATGCGTAGGGAAAATGTGAACTTACCTCAAAGTTCTGCAGCGAAGCCTATGGTAAAGAGCAGCAGTACCCACGCTACTTATGCTGCATGCCTTGTTCCAATGTCCCTCACCTGATTGGTCAGATTTGTTTTCGTATGTGGCCGACGCGCGCGCTGATTGGTTGGCTAAGTTTGCCACAAAGCTGTCACATTCCCGCCAGCCCTGACGTCGATTTTGGCGCGAAATTTTTGTCCGTCTGCTTTGGACGGGCTTCAAGGTACAATACAAAGGGGCTGTATACAGACGCCAAGGCAGAGTTACCATAGCCCATTATTGTTGCGCGCTGTTTGGCGCATACCTGAAGAGGCTTGGTTTACAACACGCCTGACCTGGCTAAGGTAAAAGACATATTCAAATTGGCGATGATGTTGACAATCGAAAATTAGTCTATCAATATTTGTAATGGTGTTGACAATCCGAAACTAGGCTATCATTGTTTTAAGCGTCCCTTTAAATGCGCAAAATATTTCGGTCTGGGGACATGTAATCCCTTCGCATTATGTGACAAAAGGTGGGACGACATACCTTTAACCAAGGACCTACACGTGTTAATTCTATGTATTTTTCCTTAGGCAAACAAATTCATAGAAACCGAACACCAAGACAGGACAAGCCCCTTTGAAGGCTTATTGAATAAAGAATTGGTGAACTTTTTAAGTTACCCGAAAGCGAGCGGTTACTGTTGCAGAGAGGTCCATGCAGAGGTTCGTAAGTTCGTAACTGTGATAGTAGAGTACAGTACAGTAGGGTACAGTATTTAAAGACATATAATATAGTTTTAAACGTTATTTGGAAAGGCGAGCATGTTTTTAACCTTCCTCGTCAACTGACAGGTTGTATTTTGACGACAGGGATGCTTCCTGGGACGCATGATCTCGAATGACGCAGGCAAATAGCTACGAACGTCAGTAACTAGAAATATGAAAAGTAATCTTTATTCCAAACCTCCAAGGACCGAGTAAAGGGCGTCCTGTAACATACGGACAGGAAAGTCTGAAAGATACCCTCGCTTGTATTTTCTGTTTCAGGGTAAACTTTTCCATACCATCTGAGTCTAATGAGCATAAGTGTATCCATAACATAATTTCATACTCTAATTCATTATCAGTGTTGGTATTTCTGATCTACAAGAGACGAAACAAGTGCTTTAATTGATCCTAATAATGTTGCTGATTGTACCATTCCTCCTAATTTGTGATGGGACCTCAGTGGGCGGGGCAGCTGTCTCACATATGTTTCATCTGACCAATGGCAGTGAAGATTTATTGTCACGTGACTAGGTTTGTATTCGGGTGCCACTTTCGTGCCGCGAAGCACTCGATTCAGGAATCGCTTCTGTAGTGAGAGGAGGGGACACCAAGAAAGGGCCTACAGTCAGCTGTCTACTGCATAAGAAATTGTTTGACGCAGTGATTATGTGCAGAGTGTCGTTGGGAATCTTGCTACAGAGTTTGAGTTAGATTGAGATCGGTTTGAAGAGGAAGATCGTCTGGAAATCCCCCGACTCAGCGTCACCCTGCCCGCGATCAGCTGGGAACCTTCTCTTTGCTGAAGCCCCAGTATCTGGCAGCGATAGCCCTCCAACGTCGTCTGGTCAATGATTGAAGTCCTTGACTAACTTGGAGTGCGACAATTCATTTTGTACCGTAACTTCTTCCTTATTCTGCTGCTAGCGCCGTTTCTGTGCATCGGCGGCGAGTAGCCGGATCTGGGAAGCCGGTTACACTTCGGGGCGAGCACGCGCCAAACTGTCAACAAAAGGATCGCGAGTCGACCCCCAGTCTGCTGAACTCAACGTTTCCTACTAGACTTATTCAGGATAAAGGGTTGCTTCTGTGACTTTCCATCATCAAAGTGACCCAAGCTACAGATAAGACAGGCTTCTGTCGGTGTTGGAAGACGCTGCACTTACTGTACTGAGGGTGGTTCTATCGTCAGCAAAAATTTGTGTACTGTTTGTGTGTGGGAGCCATATTGAAAAATACCATTGTTTCGAACAGTCTCGGAACCTTCTGCCACCCAGTTTGAATATCCTGCCACAGACATGAGCAACTTGAACGGTTTCAGCACGGAAGACGATTCTCGGGACGCGGGGCACGGCCAAATCTGCTGCCTGGTGGACGACGGCGACCGCTGCTCCCGCATGGCCGGCAACGCCTCCTACTCCAAACGGATTCAGAAGACCGTGGCACAGAAGAAACTCAAGCTCAACATCGACCACAGCGTGAGTTCATAACACTACAAACCCTTGTTTTTAACTGGCAATAAGTTTGAGAGTTTAGTGTCTTCGACTCTTCGTACCACACACGTTCGTGGTAAAATTTTTAGCCAGCTGAGCTGAGACAAAATTTGACCTGTTTACGTTTCAGTTCAGACGTCTCCGGTTACGCTACCGTTTTCTCCAGGTTGTTTTGTCACCAGAAAATACCTTACCAGTCACTGTTGTTAGTATACTTGATGTTGGCAATGAAGGGCTCATGAGTGACTGAAAATTTGCACTTAACGTGCTAAAAGATGGTGGAGAATTGCCCGTGATCTGGCAAGATGGAAAATCGCCCAGATTTGCAGACGACTTTTTGTGTCAGCTGTTTTAGATTTGAGGGTAGAGTTTTCCACACATTACACGGATTTTCTCATCGTGACTTCTTATTTACGTATCCACAGAGCAACAAACTGGCTCTCTAGCTTGAGTAATATAGTAAGAGTGCCTGTGTTTGAAGCAATCCTTTAGTTTATTGCTGTAGACACGTCGGTAAATGTGCCTTGATTTGCTTCCGGGTCCCCAGACTGGAGAAATGTACACACAGCTGACCGACCAATCAGCTGTCTGCACTAAGTATCATGTTATTAATATTCATTGCATATTTTGACATTGCCCAAAAATTGCGGTTGAAACATATTATAGACAATTTTCACAGTGATGGATACTGCAAAAATTAGAATTTGCCCTGTTTTGTTAAAAAAAGGCAAAATTTTCTAAAGTTGTAAAGAATGATGACATATTTTAGATACATGTACTACTAGAACCTTAATTTTTCAAGAATAAGATATTGCTAGTCAGCCTAGTGTCCTTCATGCTTAGGTGTTCTGCTGCATTTTGAAATCTGCTAAATGAGCAGGCTGGGCTATGAAGGCACAAAGGTGTTTTGTCTTAATATTTACAGAATCTAAGAAGTCTCACATACTAGTGCATGTATGTCTAGAAGGGGTAGACAGAGGATAGTCTGTTGGTGTTGATAGTTCCACTAGCTAATCTATTTCCATATTAAAAGGCATGTTGCTAAGATGTATCTGCTCTGTATTGAAAGTGCTGTTTAGAACTGGGAATACAAATTGATATTTCCAGTAATAGTATAGTCATAGATTCCTCAGTTCTAGGTAGGCTTCTTGGTGTAAATGAAAGGAATTACTAGTACTAGTACATTTTGTGCTGTATCGTCTCAGGGTTTTGACAAAGACAAAGCATTCTTTCCCTATCTGTAGGCCTCCATGGAGGTGTTGATCGATCACCCCCATATATGCAGCTTAGAATTGCTCAGCTGAAAAATTCCATCCCATCTGATATAAGAAAACAATCTCATTCTACTATACATTAATGCTACCCTACAAGACTATATACCATTCTGGATCTGCTTTCTTGCTAGCTTCCTTGCCAAGTAGTTGATGTTTTTCATGTCGTAGCTAAAAAGAAATTATGGGTGTCACCTTCACCTGAAAAGACGAAGCCCATACTCACAAACTCCCAAGTGCAAGATAGATACATTTAGTATTGTATGTGTTACTCGTAATTACAAGTGATGAAATACATCTACAGTTATTCTAAAGGAATGTCTGAATTTTTCATTCCTGATTGATTCTCCAATTCAAATGAATACAGGTAGAAATAAAAGGGAAAAGAAAAACTTTCCCATACGATAGATTTTGTACCATTTTATTCATTGGGAGGCTTTTTGAAACTGTAAGTGTAAATACTTCCTTACAGAGACGGAGACTGCATTCATGTAAGGAGGTTATAGCTGCTATATCTGTATCTGTATCTGTATAGCCGGTATAACCGCCTTTCGGCGTAACACACCAGCTATAACCTCCATACATAAGAAGCTCTATAGTATAACCTGCTTGATTCATGGTTGAATGTGGTGTTTTATTTTCCTCCACAGGCCCGCCACATATACATCTGTGACTACCACAAAGGTGTGATCCAGAGCGCTCGCAGCAAGAGGAAGAGGAAGCTGAGTGACGAGGACGACAATAACTCCCCGGACCACGACTATGACGGACCTGAGGTTGGTACAACTAAATTTTACCATAGCTGTATGTAAGTGAACTTTGTAGCTTCAAGTACAAGGCTAATGTCCCTTTTACATTTTTACATTATACTGTACAATAGTTTTGTTATGACAGTAGCTGAATTTTTATCACTGTTGGCTACATAAAACATGTCATATTTAGCTCTCCCTAAACTGCAGAACCAATTTTGCAAAAATTATGTAGCTACTCTTCTAGAGATGTTCTACAATACTGATGTTAGCTTGTTTATGGAATACAAATGTGCTCTCTATTGAAGTACATGTATTGAATAGTGTGATATATGTAGTAGAGTAACAATTGCTTGCAACATGAATCTATTGCATGAACATGGAACTTGAACCACAGACATGATCTGTAACATGGCTGTTACCGGGTGTGTCCACAGGTGGACCTCCTCGGTCTCCAGGTAAACACCTTGCGCAGGTACAAACGTCACTACAAGCTGCAGACACGACCTGGTCTCAACAAGGCACAGCTAGCAGAGGTGAGTCAGTCCTGTGCAACACAGATTACCCACATACTGATCTTTCATCCCGTCTAGTTTGTGGGCAAATCTGTGTGATTTCCATTTTCACTATGCAAAATCTTGGCAACTTTGTGTCATACCAGGATGTCTGTAACTGAAAAGTTATTTGTCAAAGACATCACCATGATTTTTTGGCTTTATCTAATATGCAATTGTTGATTTAATACTTATGTTGGTATGTTGTCCTAAGTAAAATCCTTGTTGATAAACACATAGCTTCTGTGAGATGTAGTTGTGTACACTCAGCAGACCATAACATTCCTTTACTAAATGCTGGAAGCTTTGGGACCACCACTACTTGGACAACTTGTACATTCTATAAGGGACCGGGAGCCAGTTTACATATACATGTATTTACTCATGTTTTCATGTCATTTTTGTTTCTAATTTACAGACAGTGAGTCGTCACTTTAAGACCATTCCAGTGCAGGAAAAGGAGTGTCTGACATTCTTCATCTACATGATCAAGAACCACAAGTCCAAGTTCGACCAAAAACATTTCGGCCATGATAGCTAAGTAGCCTATCTTAGAAACAACAGTCTAACTTTTCTTGTAGAAATAAGGCTTTGAGCCTACATTATAATATAAATATCCTTGTAAGTAATGGCAACATGTGTGAGTGTTGTGTAATTTTCATGTGTTATAACTTACTGTGAAAATGTCATTTGAGGAAGACTGTGATGCATGTGTCTCAATTTTACAAGTAAACAATCATGGATTGTAGCACTTGTAGGTACATTTGTACATTGTCCTTTCATAGCACTAAAACATTTGGCAAAGCAACATCAGTATACTATTCCATCAAAATTGATGTAGAGTATCATACATGAAATACTGTGATAAAATATTATCCTGCTAAAGTACCAGTCAGGAGAATTTGTTTCTTGAAATTTTCTATTTTGTCCTTACTGTCTCCCATCTTTTTAAATAAGTTTATTAGATCTATAATCCACTGGATTTGTGTTGTTTCTCTAATCTCCCAGGGAAAAGTAATCTTATTTTTAGACATGGAAATTATTGACATTTCATCTACAATGTCCCGGGAAGGCACGCAATTTTAATCTGTGATTAAACGTATAAACAATGCAGTCAAAATGTCACCGTACCCACATCAACTTTGTGTAACTGCCAATCAAGTCAATATGAAATGTTTACTGTAAGATTAGCAAGATCATACCTGGATTTCATTCCTTTTGCCCCAAAAGGTCTGAAGTCCCCAAGGATTCTAGTTGCTTGTACCTGACATTTTTTGTTGTCTTTCTTGCCAAATAACTGAACAATTGTACACCTTCCCAGCAACCCCCCCCCCCCCAGTATTCTTTTACCTCCACAAATTCTTTATTCACACTGCTGCCCAGCACTGCTGATGTATTGCTGAAAAGTTGTGTTTGATGTATCTTGTGCTTCGAGTACTTAGCATGGCTCTGTTTATCTGCCTTTGAGATCACTTAATAATAACAGTCTTATGTCATTTCGTATGACTGACTAATCTTCTTTGATCTCTGACTCCCGAAGATAGTACATGTTGTAATTGTACTCATACAGAAAGGGTTCTGCCTCATTTGTAACTTTGTAAGTTGTCAGAAGGGCTCATTTCTGTATCTGTATAGCCAGTACAACTGCCTTTCAGCGGAACACACCGGCTTAACACCAACGTAACACACCATTTGTTTGGATCCTAGGGCAAAACTTGGACAGATTTTGTCACTAACTTGATCCTTCGATATGAAGGGTTGTGTGTACATTGGGAAAAAAACAGGTATTTGCATTTGTACAGAAAGCAATGATGTAGTTCATTGTTGACTTTTAAAGTGATGTTTGAATTTTTCATTTCAGAAGTATCACAACAGAAATAGAAACTGTGCGTCATTCCTTTTCACAAAGTAGTGTCTACCATTATTTTGGGGAGCAGTCAAGTAAGGAGCTTTCTGGTATACATCCAAGTTCTTATCATATATATTTGGTATCACAATGTAGTAGAGGACCACTTGTAAAACATTGGTCAAGATTTTTTACCGCATCTGTAATCTGGGGTGAACTAGTGGTAGGAGGACCTTACATGAACTAAAATGTCATTATTATTGGAGGTATGAGTTTGTCCCTGATGCTTGTATAACATTTCATCCTATTGTAAAAGTGGTACAAGTATTTAACAAAATTGAGGAATTGCATACCATCCTTTGTTAGCTGTAGTCTAATGAATTGGTACACCCTTCTCATACTGAAAGTTAACCTTCTCTCTGCTAGGTAGACCTTTGTGGCCAAATTTGTGTTGGTTACAGGGGCCAGCTAAGGTGAAGGTTAACATGGGTAATATTCCATGGCAACTGATGGCTTTTCTGGTAGTGACTTCACTTACATTGTAGCTAACAGTTCACCTATATCACTGTATCATACACATAGGAACAGCTTTATATAATAAAACAATATGAAGGGAACGTTGTTTCATAGTTTTTCCTTGCATTCTTACACATCTGATAGGAGGTACTGCTTTATTAGCCTGGAAATGCATAAATGAATCAGATTCATGGCAAATATACTTCCATCTGGTGTAATAAACATGAAGTTCTGGTGCCACAATGATAACGTGGTTGGGTATAACAGCTCTCATAGTTTAAACCTGAGAATCATGTACAAAATTGTACTGCATGATTGGCATGAACTTTTTTAATGCTTGAATTCAACAAATTTTTAAATGTTCACATGAAGAGCCAGTGTAATACGTGATGTTTTATTGACTGATTTTCAAATGAATTTGTTACATGAAAATAAAAATGAACTTCATGCAGCACTTACGGTTAGATTATAGATAAATGGTATATCATTAATAAAAAAGGTTTTTGCATATCTGCATATAATATGATAGATTACAGATATAGTATGTATAAAATGCCTGATGAATTATTTCTGTGCAGCTTTCTTTTTCTTGCCCTTCTTCTTGGCTGGCTTATCACTGTTGGAAGATGTCGGTTGTTTGAGTGTTGTGGCATCGGGCTCTTCTGTGGACCTAAATTAGCAGAAAATAGTCAGATATTGTTGATGGTATATTCCCATTTGCAGAATGTATGGAAATTGGAGTGCGGAAACACACAGATATGACAAAAACCATACTCAACCCCCTTGGGATGAAGTAAAAGGTACAACTTTACTTATCACCTGTATTCACAGAAAGCACCTGGCTCAATCGTGTACATTAAAAACATAAAGTCATGAACATGGAACAGGCTTTGCACAGGTGAGTTATGACTACTGATCTGCAATATATCCTTAGTGAGCACCAGAATACATAACCATAAAGCCACAGCAAATGGGCTGTCCCAAACAAGAAAAGTGCTGTGCAAACTCAAACCTCTGCTAAGAAATCATAGTTTCCTCTATAGGATTGGTAGTTTGTACAGTACTATGGCCAAAGCTTAATGTGGTGGCGGCCATGTTCCATCTTCATTTTATAGCACCGTATCCACTTGTTTGTTCCACGACTACCTTGCCAAGTACA
Source organism: Branchiostoma belcheri (assembly GCF_001625305.1). NCBI lineage: Eukaryota > Metazoa > Chordata > Leptocardii > Amphioxiformes > Branchiostomatidae > Branchiostoma > Branchiostoma belcheri. The sequence continues at coordinate 1,638,470 of NW_017803379.1, read as the reverse complement.
TTGTATCATGTAAATGAAGGACTCTGCAACAAGCAGAATATACATTGTCCTTGTGGTGACTTTGTGCTCAGAATTAGATAACATTGCAATAGATAACATTAATAACAGGTAAATCGTATCTTACTTCATTTCTACATCTCCCTGGTACAGCACAACTTTTTCTTCTTCCTCGCTGCCACTGTCTTCTGCATGGGAGACTGAAATGTGGACAGCATGTTACCTATGTGTACTTATGTATACATCACCAGGAAACTACGATTCATAAGGGTGTCAAAAGCAAACATTTCATAATGCTGGAGAATTTGAAGATGTGTATACTGGTGTCAACCTGCCACCAAGAAATCTTGATCAGATTCTCAAGAATTGTGTTGACAAAGAATTACACTAAAATTCTCTGATTTCAAAATGTTCACCTGTACAAGTTTAAATATCAGGTTGACAGTTGATTAAGCTTTAAAGATTACTTATGAAAATGATAGACAAAAAGAGGAATATACTAGGAACGTTACTATTCTTACCAGTTTTAACAGGTCTTTTTCTCTCTGTAGGTTTTGAAACAGCTACAGCTTCTCTCCCATTGGTTGCCGTCTTCTTTGTACTGTCTTCCTCTGACTCCATGTCTTCATCATCTACCTGCCAGGTGTTCACCAGCCCCTCACCTATCTGAACTGTTCCTGGTGCCTGCAGGTAATGCACATGAATGATATCCATAAAAGCATTAACCCTAGAAATTCCAAATAATATATTGGAAGTTAGGTTCAAAATTTTTGAAGTTTAAATGACGAACTAATTTCAGTTTTGACAGTTTTCAGTCTCACACCTGTTAAGGATTTGAACTCACCTGTACAAGCATATTGGACACCCTGACAGTGACACACAGTTAAGGAGGAATGACTGAAATGAAAGAAGAATTAAAATGGGAAAATGGATCAGAATTTAACCAATTCTGTTAGGAGGGAGGATGCAGATCTTCAGACCTTATAGTACACATCTCCCCACTACTCCCCCTTACTGACTCCCCCTAGCTGCTCTGAATCTCTGATGCAAACTGCCAAACTAGGTCAGTTAAGCAGCAATGGTTGGACAGAGTAAAGGATACGGTTTATCCACTGGTCCAGCCTCCTGTATGACTTGACTGGCGTGCTGTGCTGCTGCTGTGGTATCTACAGATGTGGGCTCCTTTTTGTTGGTGGTTATTTTGTTTGAAGGAACTGATTCTGCAAAACCACACTTCTCTCCAGCTTGCCTAAACGAAAAGAAGCCAAACAAAATTCAAAACATTCATCTGTGAGACAACTCATGAGTTGAGGCCACAAGGACGTATAATACACTGAAATGTTGGGTTTTAACTTAGTTAAAACCCAACATTTCAGTGAAGCTTGAAGAGGATTAGTTGCAACATGTAACAATGAAAATATGATACATAAAACAATGTGCTTTGTGAAAATCGAATAGATGGGAATTTTCTGGTACCTTGCCTGGGCATCCTTGTCTAGTGCCTTCTGAATCAGCTCTATGATTTCTGCCACTTTGACTGTGGCAATCTGTGAACATCTGAGAACCTAAAAAATATCATGAAAAGGTGACACTGTTAAAAAAGTGAAAGATGAGAAAAGTCTGGGCTGTCCATTTCAGTGAAGTTTGATAAAGAGGTCATTGTGATGAAGAAAAACTGTTTGAAGCCCTGCTGTAATTTGCCATAAAAATGTTTCTACAAATTTGATATTGCAGTGCTAATGTTAACAGGTAGAGGGCCTCCATGTACATGGGAAAGGGTCTCCAACTAAATACAGTAAGATCCTATTAATCATTTTCACCATAGCAGCAATGCAGTGTTATTAAAGCCTAGCAAGTAATCTATCACCAAAACTAAATAATACATGAAGGGGGATATCATTACATTTAGCAGGGTCTACTGGTGTACTGCACAAAAAAGAACCTGGTCTTCTCTTGTGTCACGAGACACGGGAGCCCCTAAGTCTAAGTCTAAGTAAGTCTTCTCCTGTATGCTAATTTGCAACCAGTTCAGTGTAGTGCCAGCACACTTTAGACAGTTTCTGAAGTGTTGTCCTACCTGTTCCTTGACCAGTAGCATTCCCCCACTCATCATGAGAGTACAGATCTCCCTGTGCATGTTCATCCCTACCACCATCCTCCCATTCATCACTCGCTCCTCAGAACGGGTAGGGTCCACAAGTAAAAACTCCCTATATACAACAGGAGATGTTTGCAGTTGAACTTTAAATTCACTACAGTGATCCCACCTCACATATTACCAACCTTAACAATACAACAAAGGGACATTAAGTGACTGAGAACTTATTTTGTTTTTGCTGTTTGAAGAGGAAATAACTTCAAGCAAACTACACATACATTTGTATATGAAAACAAAACCTACCCTTGATCAAAGAAAGCAAAGGTGACACAGACTGGCATGTGGTGTACACTGAGGGGGACTGGATCTCTGTCTTCTGGTGAATGCTGTATAGAACATAGTGCCAGTATCTCTTATTACAAAGGTATGCTTTATTACATCTATTTTCTATGTATCAAGAACATTTTGCATTTGTATTCTGCCATATCATGTATTGCCATGGTGGAGGTAAGAACTTTCTTTTGTACATAAAAAAAAAACATTTTCATATTTGTACTTACAACAGTAACTTCTTCTCCCATCACAGATACGTCTGGTCTCCTACAGAAGGTGACAAAGAAAAGTGTACATTACATTGTGCAGTGCTACAGCCTGCGTAAAACAATATGATTTCCACACATGCATACATGTACCTACCATTGTCTGATTTCTATGAATTTAAGAAGGAAAAAGAATTAAGTTCCATCCTTATCCTTCTATTTCTTGCCTAATGTAGAAATCATTACAAAGTTTGATGCCAAAGAACTATCACAACATGAAGTTTAACATTCAACACAATATGAGCACACCCTAGCAGCATGACACAGAAAAACTGACACAGAAAACATGAGGACATGACTGTACCTGAAGTGAGACAGAGCTGTGATGGCTGCAATGCTGGCTGCATCCATGATGTTTCCTTCATCATTTAACACATGGATGTCTGCTCTAATGCACCACACCTGGGGGGAAAGAAAAGTGCTGTTATGACAGTACTATCATCCGAGCCTGTATATCCTCCATATCCAAACCTTCATTGTATCAATTCTCTCATGATACACATAAACACATAAACTGGAGAAACAAGTACTTTATGAAAAAGACACTAAATAGCTGTAGACAAAAAAGAGATAGACCAGACCTTTTCCCCAGCTACAATACAGAGTGACTCTGTGTCAACAGCTCTGGAATCCCTGATGTTCCTCTCCAGTATCCTGTTCATCTCAATACCAGACTCTGTGGGTCTAGTAATGGAGAAATGCTACAGTTAATTCAGGAAGTTTTCCTGCCTCAGTTTTTCTTTTAATTACTGAGCACTTGTGATAACCACACAATAAAAACATTAAATGTCAATGGAGTCCACTGGTAAATTCACACATCTCACTTAAGCTATAACTTATATGACTATGATTAGTATGAAAGTATGCAAGTGTGTTTACTAGTACTAAAGAATTTGAATAAATTAATACATTACAATGACAACTTACATATTAATTATCTTACACACAAGTTCACAAAGGATTTGCTTTATTACCTTCCAGGTTCAAAGGCAGGAGAGGCCATTGGTGACAGCTCCAGGTTGATGATGATGGACCCTTCTGTCGGCCTGTTCTTCTTGGGTTGCTCTATCTTACCCGAAACCTGGGCAAGAACCCTGAGGAGCCAATCGTCAGGGTTCTAGCTAGGATTTTATTTTAGCGTAGTGGTACCTGACGCACGTCGAGGGAGCGAAGCGACCGAGAGGGGGGATGGGGCGGAGCGGAGTGCGGTGCGGAGCTTTTAAAAATTTAAGCTTAAAAAGCAGCCATTTGAGGGATACCCAAAGGGAAAAAATGTCATTTCTAAGGTATGTACAATGTATCCTAATTGATTAGTAATTTTTATATTTTTGCAGCTTGGAATCTTCACAAAATACAGAAGATACTCCAAATCAGACACAACCAAGAACAGACTCTGAGATAAATTAAATGTTAAACATAGCATGGTGTGCAAAGTTGTAATATTCTACATGCAAAAAAAGTAACTATAAATAATATAAGAAATACGTCTGTTTTGCCTGCTAATAGTGTCTCATTATGAGGCACTTTTAATCTCCTTTGTGCCATTTCTGTTCTGCAAAACTGGGCCGAAATTTGACGTGATTCAACACGTGGCTTTGTTGTTATTGCCAAGCTTTGATGCTGACATGATTACAGGCACACCCAGTATGTCGACATAGATCGCACAGTAGCTAAGAGCATGAAATCGGCATGGCACCAGCACTGACGCATATGTGGCAGGAAAACCCACGTGTGTCACAAAGATCACAAACGCCCGTAAAGAAAAACGGCAAAAATTTGACAAGAGAGCAATAATTTGTATTTACTTGTTTAAACTATGAACGGATCCAAGGGGTGAACTCCCTTGTTTAGTTTACTAAAGTGGCAAATTTTCAACCAACGCAAGTTTGCCGCTGTGGGCTCCCTTTTCGGGAGCCGGCTGGAACTGTAAAGCACTTTAATTATTAGGCTGGTGACTAAGTACATTGTAACTCTTTGTATTTTTTTCACCTTGGCAAGATATAGAATTAATGCAATTTAGTGGAAGGTGTTTATGTCCAGAGTTACAAGGAGAGATCTGTTGAACACGGGAGGAAACATATTTGTGCTACATACATCGTGGCGTGGGAATTGTTAAATAGGCCAGCCCATATATGGCGTCCCAGAGGGAAAGCCGACACTATGAAGGGGGCGGAACATCCCTTCTACAGACTGGGCTAGACACCCTGACGCCAGTGTCTGGGCGTCAAGAGACTGCCGCTGTCACTCACAGAAGGGCGGCAACACAAGTTGTAAAGAAGCCAAGGCCCCGCCTAGGCACGCCCCATTCTCCTGGAAGGGCCGCCACGTGCGTTACTTTGCTAAAAAAAACATTTTTCACATTTGATCTGGCATTTTTGAACAAAGAAATGCAGTCATAATGCCGCTACGTTGTACTGAAAATTAGCGTAGCGGGGGAAAATTGGCGTAGCGGGTCAAAATTTTAGCGTCGCGGGCCCCGACGCTACTTAGCGCTAGCTAGAACCCTGATCGTGGAATGATTGGTCAGTCTATTTGTGTTGGTGAATACCCAGTAACATCATTGTACAGTTTTCTATCAACACAAATTCTGACACAAATCAACATTGCCAGCATAGAAACAGTAGGAACTAAGGTTTTAAGGCTAACTAAATCTTTAGTCACAATAATCAATGAAGGTTGCTTTCCAACCTACCGACAGTTAATCATCAGTGTGAAGATATAAATCATGATTTACTAGAAAGGACCGACTATATTCATTATGATAATTTGTCAATGCTATGAGTACTTTGTATCCCCCAGCTCCACAATACAACATCCACGCTCCATGCCGAACGCCACCTTCAGTCTGCGGTAGTCGTACGTCTGTCGTCCATCGATGCGCTGTACAAACATGGAACAAATGACAAAAGGTAATGGCTATTGACATACTGCTCCCTGTCAACGGTGAATAGCAATAAAAAATTTTTGACAAAAAGTTTTTGACAAAAAATTTTTTATTACCTGGCTTATAATGAAATGAAGGTAGCACAACACTTAGGGATTTAAAGATGGCATGTATACATATAGTTCATAGGAAAGATGTGTAGGCAGAACTGTGTTGCTAGTTGTCAACATTTTTGCAACATAAATGTCCCACATGATATTTGTAAACAATTCAGATCCAGACAGCACATGTTTGCCCCCCTCCCCCTAACAATGTCTCCACTGAAACAACAGTATCCAACCTTTCTGTCTCGTATCGCACTCAGGATAAATTCCCGTTCACATGTGGACATGGGTACCTCCTTCATTGTGGACAAACTATGAATGAATATCTTCAAACAACACGACAAAATTTGCAAACAACGTGCAAAGTTTTTTTTGATCTACAGATGAAATAACCTTTAACCTCTCACTCCGAGGTGGATGATGGGAATGGTCCATGCCATAATGTTATGGGGGTGGACGTTACTTTGTTTTGCTGTTGTAGTTTTGCTTTTTTGTGAAAGTTTGAATGCAATTCTATGATAAAGAGATATAATATTTTGTTATGATGGAAGCTCCTCTTTTTCCTGCGATTGAGTATTGTGCAATATTACCGTTCCTTGTATGTGAGACATACTGAAATCATGAGTTCTAAATATTCTTATGAGGTTAAGATTTATTGAAAGAGTCTTTTGAAAACTATAAAACGCTTTTTAATTCAATGAGCCCATAAATAGCAACTTTTATAAGTTTTCATTCCTCCAAATTCTCCTATTTTCTGACCTATAGCCAAACTCCCCCATCGCACCTGCGCGAATAGACTCGCCCAAAATGGCTGCCTTTTGAGGAACAGTATCGTGCATCCAGTCTGACGAGAAAAAATGTCCCATTTATGACATTCGCCGCCGGTTTAGTCGCACAGATCACAGGCAGACAAATATGCCCGTTCAAGAGCTTTCCGAGATTACCGCCAGAGCAGGTCAGTAGCTTTCCGATTGTTGAAAAATGAGTAGAAACGCGAAGGGGCGGGGACCAAAATATAATGATGTCCATAGCATTAATCCTTGGTGATTTGTGGGGTGGAAGGCCGTTTAGAGCGGGGTTGCGTCTGATCTCACCTCACTCATGATATCGCTTTGCACAAAGCCCTCAGCCAAGTTGGCTTTTGGGCCACCAGCAAACCGCATTGTGGTTTAGCAGTTATTTTCAGCTGAATCCATAATTCAGACCAGTGTTGGATTTCACTTCCCATGTTGTCGAAATTGATTGTATTTGCGTGCGGTAATTAATGACAGGTGGGTCGATATGCGATTCAGTGGTAAATACCGTGGAAATTCCGTCGTTAGAATATTTTCAAAAATGATATGCAGATATGAAAAATTGAAAAGGCACGAAAAATTGTGTGTTGGTCTACTGTTGAATTACCCAACAGACCAGGTTTTTAATTGTGCCCCCTGGTTATATTTTAAACCCAAGATGTTTGTGTAGAAAAGGAAAATTGTTTGAACGTATCTGCAGTGTTTTTCAAGTGAATTGTACATGAAACTTGCTTTTCTGTAATGTCATCAATTCACCTGAGATTGAATCAATCCATTGTGATTGGAGAACAGTAATTGCTACCATGGTGGGTAGGTAATCAAATTGGTATGGTTAGATTCTGTTAGCTATGTTTTACAATGGCACAGAAAATATCTATAAGGACAGCTAACTTTGTATCAGGAGTATTATATTACAGCTGTCTTTGCGGATGTATCCAAGATTTAACTACAGATACGAATTCTTTTTGCTGTTGAAAAAAAAATTTCTCCATTTGATGATTCATATGATTCCTTTTTTCACTGGCTTCAATGAATATTTGATTTCCATTGTAGGGTTTTTCAAACCCCAATACATTTCATACCCAGGGATGACAGAATGAATAATTTGCAAAGATTGTGATTAAATTCTATGACAAAATGATTGAAAAACATGTAGTTAAGTTTCTTTGTACTGTAATGTGTGAAGAATGAAAGGAATCTAATTAGTATTATGTACTGGATCTTGCTTTTTTTGTTCTTCAGACACATGATTGCTATGAAAGCTTTCAGATAATACATGCAGTGAAAGCTAGCAATGTTGACAAGGTTTCAAATTACAAAATTAGTTCATTCTTTGATGTACTGCTGTTTATGTTTAATCTGACACATTTGCAATTGGTAAATGTAGTACTACATTGTAAAATTCCAGCACTGTATACCCAGAAGAAAAATGAATAAAAAAGAGCCACATTCTCACCTAAAGAGCATATTGTATATTTGTATATTGTAATGTTATATCATTCAGTATTAAAGATGCAGTTTAGGGTTATACCAAGGAGGTTCAAAAAGGAAGTGACATTCAGCCTTTATATAAATGTATGTTTTGAGGTTAAGGCCTCTTTCTTGGAATAGACTCTGACTAACTTGTCATGGGTTGCTATGCTATATATACTATATGTTGCCTGAGGGTGGCTCTGCTATTTACAACATGTGGTAGGAACTATTTGGCATGCGCCAGTCATTCCCCGGTCTTCCTCCTGACATTTAAATGGTGGGTGCAGACTGGGGCTTGGGGTGGGAAGGGCCGAGATGGCAGCTGCTACAGGTACGTGTTGATATACTCACAGTACATATTCATATCTCACAGAAAATGTTCCAACAGTTATGGTTGATACATCTGATGAATACTGATCAAAACATTGAGATTCTTGCCACTGCATCTTCCTTCCATGGCTTTCCATATGTTGGTGTTTGAATTTCGCTGCTGAGAATGTAGTCACAACTGTGCTGCTTTGTTAGAAATGTACCAACATTAGTTGAACCCATCTATATTGTAAGTACCAGCTACAGTGAAAAATTTGGAAGACTAGGAGTTGATAGATCTGTATATGAATGTGTAAGATGCCATTAAGGAGAAGGTTTCAAGACAAATACATTTGTACACTTATCATTTTATGTTATAGAATTTTAGTAAAAATGCTATTTTTCCCAACAATCCCAAGCCCTGACCATTGTAAAATCAACTTGTTAAATTTTGTGGGCATCCGTTTTATAATTATACCATTGTGTAGTGCTGTACAGTTGATACTGATCTGTATGCTAATAACCTCTTTTATTTGGCAGTTAAGATTCAGCCCTGCCTCTGGCAAGAAAATTGTCCCTTGATTTTATCAGTAAAACAAGTGAGGTTAATTCTCTACCATTAGCATTCATGGTTTGACTTGAAAGTCGCATTCGGTACACATTTGAAGGTGGCAGTCATTTTGTTGTTACGTTCTTATATTCAGAGGCACTTTTGCACACTGGCATGTGTGTCATAGTATTGTGAAAATATTAGATGTATATGATTGTTACAATTTTGTTCCTTGCCAAGATTTTCTGTACATGTGCCATATGTTTGGGGGAATCCGTACCAATTTTTTTTACTTTGTACCATATGTTCCACAAGGCGGAATAGCGATGTAAAATTTCATACAAAATGTAGTTCTTTCAAGTCTCTGCAAAATGTAAGCTTTACTTAGTAATGTAACTTACTGGTAACTGCATTCTAATCTAAGACATAGCTTTGACTATCAGGATGTTTTTAATTGTAAAAGCAGGCATTGCAAAAAAATCGTGAACAATAACAGATGTTAGGACAGATGCCAGGGAATCTGTGCCGACTGTGACGTTAGAATTGATATTCATTTCGACGGGTCGCAGAAGGGTTGGGAATCCACGTGTTTCATTAGCGGCGCCACAGAGATTGGTCGGAAATGAATGGTGGTTTCGACAAGCGATGGTGGCGGCAAAGTCTGCCCACCATATACATATTGCATTTTTATGGATTTTCTTTGTTAAATATCTTTGCGACTATATCATGTGTACCTTAGACAAGCAGCATATTTCACCAGTGATACTGTGATAGTTAATCGTTTTAGAATATATGTGTGTGTATACATTTTAAACTTTATAGTATATTGCATCTACAAATGAGTATAAACCTTTTTGAAAATTCTCAGTTTTTTATATATTTCAATTGATTTTTCAAATCTTTCCTAATTCTCACTATCATATATGACATGGCTGCTTACCTAAAATAGCTGTATTTTGAATAAAATTTTGAAATATAGAATTTTTGAAACTGTTCCTGTTCTCTGTGAGACCAATACCGGTATTCTGCTTCTGCTAGCTACAATGTATGTCGTAACTTACTGCTAGTATGTGTGCCATCCCTTCACCCACCCACAGGTTTTACATAATGGAAAAGGCACACACAGACACACACAGACTTTAAGGCTCCAGAAGGGTCCATCTGAAGCTGGTAGATATGCACATTAGGTTGAAAGGCCCTGCAAAGGACATACATACTTAAATTCCTTCACTACAGGCCATCGCTATCCAAGAAAACAACGAACTCATCTGAATCTAAATGATGTCTGGACTAGACATGTATCTTCTTCTTGTATAAATCACACATTTTGCCTGTTAGTTACATTTTGAGTTTTAGATTTTCTGCATAGCATATCCTTCTCCCTGTCATTTAGAGGACAATTTCTTTTCAACTGTTTGGGTGGTTTTGAATCATCAGTATCTAAAATATTCTTTATGCAGCTTTGCATTTTGTAAAGGTTGTCCTTTGGGGAAATCTGAATCTTCAACACTAGAGTCTCTTCATTCATAATATATGTGTTATTGGAGAGAATGTGTGAATCTGTCTCACCTGTATACCTCAGTTTGTCAAAACAAATTCCACCATTATAAAATGATTATTGTTATTACTAGAATCATAGGTTGCATACAATCTCAATTATTTGTTCCATCACTATAATGATATTAAGAAAAGATAATGTAAACCAGTAAACAAATTTATGTTTTGTCATATAATTGATTGTGTACAAATATTGCAGTTGGGTATCTACATCCATCATTATTCATTCAGAAGTAATTCCAGTAATGGTTGACCTATTTTTGTCCCAATTTGGTAGGAATATCCCGAGTCTGACTTTGACCTTTTTGTGGTCATAAACCGTAACCCAACGTTGCTGTTGGTCGGTGTCCAATTTACCAATTTCCTGTATACATGTACATGATTGTTCAATAGAGTTCTGAACATGGCCTTGTACGTACTCAGAATGAATTGCAAGTCCTTAAAGGCATATAGGAGAAATCAATAGTTTTCATAATCATACCTGTACCAGAAATAAAACACGAGAAAGAAGGAAATTAGTACTTCAGGTATCATATGCCTATCCTTTAGTAGGACCATAATCTTGTATCAAGAATAACAGTTTTGGGAGGCTAAAAATCTAAAGAAAAATATTACTGGGAAATTTCCTCCACCCCTTCATTCCCTAGTATAATTATGATTCTTGCATGTGTTTCAGCTTTCAGAAGTATTACATCTTGGTGCCTTTCACTTGAAGTGGTTTTAGATGATGATAGCCGTGTAGACAATGTTGCATCAGATAGCTCCATTCAAAATGTTGCCCAGGAGTAAAGTAGCTCTCTTAGCTCGCTCGTAAAATCCAGGGGCATTCAGGATGCACAATCAGCTACATGCAGCTCAAGTTGATTGGAGGCCTATCCAATAATTATTGATGCATGGATGTAAAGAATGTCCAAAGCTGTATGGATTTGCCCACAATTTGTGTGTGGAGGTGGCCTTTATTGGATTTTAGCTTTAGGAACCAACCATTGAGGATTGTACAGGGGTAGGGAAGGAATTGAAATAAATGTACAGTTGACTGTACTATATCTTATGCCTGTGTCTTAGTGCTTGGGAGACATGCAGTACTAATATATATAAAGGAGTCAATGTTGACCATTCCAATTGCTAGTTTTGATACCTATCCATTAATACCCTGGTAACAATACCTTTGCTGGAACAAAAATTCGGTGGGTACACTAAACATGTATCTTGCACATACAGTCAACAGTTGCCTACTAGTAGCTGCCTGCTGCCTCTGTTAAGAGTCAAAGCATGTGGGCAGACAGCCAAGGTGTGCACTTACGTGTACATGAAGAGTCCACCACTGAGAGCACATAAAAGTCTTTTATTACAAAGCATTTGCATACCCTTTGCAGTAGCTACTGATGTCTGACCTGTACTTTAAAGTATTCCCATTGCAGAAGCAGAACTGAAGTAAAACTCCTTAGTGGGTGTTATGCATGTTGGCACTCGTTTTTTTTTTATGTATATGTGATAGTTTCCTTTCAGGACTATGGTCTCATCATTTGCATAGACCATTTTGAAATTGTGCAGAGGGTGGAAGACATTGTAGCCAGTACCACTAATTTTAATTGTTGAAATTGCACATATGTGCAACCACAATCAATTGCAAGCTGCAGGCCCCATGAGAGTAGGTCATGAAATAGAAATAGTGTCATGGTTCCTTACAGTGGTTTACCTTGGATATCTTAATTGCCTAGGACATATGGTGGGGGCATGGTCGTTCAACTTCACATTTACATTTAGTAAAACACATTCCCAATTTCAGTCTCCAGCACCATTAACTCTAAAACACTGAATGCAGCTACGGAACATTTCCATACGACTGTAGATGCAGAATACAGTGGATGATGATGATGGAATGGTACTTTCCTTGGTGCTGAATCATATGTTTCATACTCCATTCAAACAGTGCTTGTTACACATTACATGCTGCACTTACACATCTATAGAAATTAATTTACCAACCATCAAAGCATGGTCTATATTTCAATATATTGTTTGGTACTGTCCCTGGTGCTGAATTACCGGTTTAATTAATACCATGCCTTCCAAACAGTGCTTGTTACCAGTGCAGTGCACTTGTCTGCATTTCTCCAGCGGCTTTCTTTAGATTCTAAACTTCTTTGATTTGCTAAACATGAAAGTCTGGTCTGCCTAGATAAGACCAGGGTTGCTCATTCGTTACAGAAGCAGTCAGACTAATATGATTTGAACTTCAGATTGTACAATGTAAGATTAGTAATAAGGCAGTGTGATCGTTTTTGGAGCCAGGATTTGGAAGACACTTTAATTAGAACAGCATAGGGGTCATAGTTCACATGGTGATTGGATATAATGTAAGAAACCTCACCCTGTATCATTCAATGTTGTCTGGAGGGAAAAGTGAGTGGACTATATACCAATTATAGTATTTATATTCTCAAAGTCTGGTCCAAACATTTCATATCAGTTTAGGTCAGAAGATATTCAGATCTTTACTCTGCATTCAACAGTGTATCAAGTCAAGGTTTATCAGTGTGCTCTTGATGGTGATGGCTTGAAATAGAAAACGTTCAATTTACTGTAAAACTGGAAATGTCAGTGTTTTACTTTCTGAATCTACATCTGTTGCTTGATCAATACTCAACATGTGAAATCAGTAGCCTCAGATCTCAAGGGAGTGCTGCAGCAGACCTTTCTCCATCAGCATGCCTGACGTATGTACATGTACAGCCTGGACGTTTTTCTCATTCATGGGGAGGCAGGCTGATTGCGTCAGACAAATGAGCTTCCTGAAGCTGTGGGATCAAAGTTTACGGTGACACCTGCCAGCTATGACGTAAATGACGGCTCTTTTTCAACAGTCCTGTAGGCCACACCAATTTGATTTGTTGGTTCTTGGATTTTCTCAGAAAAAATATGAAGCAACTGAAAAAAACACACAAAAAAACAGACCATGGCATCCTATGATAGCCCCAAATGGCATGATAGGAGCGATACCAGGCTAGTTTGTAATTCAATTATATTAAATTTCAAACCTTTAATCAAACCACTGCATTGATAGAAACATAACAACTGTGAAGAGAAGGGACCTCCTTTATCAACTGTTGGGACCAAAATATGAGCACAATTGTTTTGCAAATCGGAAAAAAATGAAGCGGGCAAATCCGTGAACCAACATTTTAAATTGGTGTGGCCTTACACCTTAAAAGCTGTGTTACAAAGGTGTCCAACCCAATGTTCCAGCAACTCTGTTTTGAAAGCTTGAATTTGCACAAATTACAGGAAAGATCTAATTTGAATTGCCATTTACATATTATGTAATATCAGCCATAATAGCAGCTTATCAGTAATGAGCCATGGTCGTGCTATGCATCGTTTTGTAAGTCACTGAAAAATTCATGCAAACTGTGAATTCCCGTCGCCTGATCTAATGTAATGGTTGCTTCCACTCCTCCAACACCTCACCAGTCATGGAAGTGTGCATTATTTATGGCACCTCCACAATGGTTTAGTCCATTGGAGTACATCCAGCAGAGTCTGTTCTGTTGAGTCATAAGATTTCAATCTGTCATAGTATTGCACATTTTGCCATCTATTTTGGTCATTGCAAGCCATTATGAACAGTTATCTGAGACCAAACAGTAACAGAATATTGTTTAGAAACAGATACATTAAATTTTTCATGATGATTATCTTATGCTTGTATCATGTACTGTTTGCAATAAAAAGATATACAGGTTCCAGCCATTGCTAATCTCATTGCATCAAATTATCCAACTACTTTCCACATATCACAGCCTCTGTGTTTACTTTCCTTTGTCAAAGATCAAGTTTAAGGTAAACACTTTTTCTGACCTTCATTCATTGGAAAGCTCAAGCTGTGAACAAAACACAAAAATAAGACCAGCATGCCATGGGCTCATTAAGGTCAGAGTTCGTATCTAATTGAATGATACAACCTGCCGATACCAATGAGGCAGGAAATCAGTATGTTGTTCATCACGGTTGGGAGATATGGGTCTGTTTGGAGTGGTTGATAGCCATTGTAAAAGACTGGTCACCTGATAAGGTATGGAGAACAGTCCCACAGACACTGAAGAGGTCAAAGTAGTTACCACAGGCACGCTGACAGAAGACAAAGGTTTGAACTGTCTTGAATGTCTATTTAGACATTTTTGTGTTCGTCATTGTCAATGGAATCTACAATAGACACTTCAGTTGTTTCCGCAAGTGTATCTATGTAGAAATGTGTTTTATGTATCAGCACAGGTCTCAATCATATCCACATTTTATTGGATTTGTGTCATCTTGTGATATCTTCCTTTAATAGCGTTCACTTGTCAATTTTCCGTATTCATCCATACGTTATTTTGTGATAGTGACATTACAGGGGTATTTCATTCTACAGTTGCTTGTGTTTGATTGTCAGTTGTGTTTTACCAGTTCTTACCAGTAATACTCTTAGGTATACAAATAAGTACCATAAACCCTTGAGAAAGTATGATCCACTTATCGTAAGATTGGGCTAATCTTATAATGATTATAGCATTTAAAGAGTTGGTGATGACAAATCTAGATAAGTAGAGAAACAGTCCTTTTCTGAAATAACCATAATAGAAGTAGTATTAGAGGTAGTTTGTATGTTCCTTCAGATGTCATAATCTGTAGTGTAGTGCACAAGTCAGCATAGCTGAAGGACAACATTGTCATGTTGGTATGGGATGAATACATAATGAATCAGGTTTGTATGAAGCTCCTATCTAGAAGTGCTGTAGGTCTATGATTAAGAAATAATGTTATACTGTGTGTAAATCATTGTACATCTTGTTTAACTTTTCACTTCTACGATGATAGACATATAGTCTTAAATTCTATCAGTCTTTCTTCTCTTGCACCCCTTCAACTACTGCATCCCTGACAAATAAACCAACCTCAGTATTTCTTTGACCTGTGACCTTATTTTGTTGACCTTTGTTGACTTCACATTGATCTATGACACTTACCCATGCTCTACACTCAAGCCATAACCGATCCATGACTTATCATTTCACCTTTCACCTATGACCTACACTTTCACCATGACCTACTTTGACCCCTAACCTTTACCCTTCAGCCTCACCACCACCTCCAGACAGCACTACTCCCCCTGACCCCAGCACACAGGGTATAGGTGGGTACGAGAACAGTTTGTATTATGTGGAACGTGCCGTCGCAGTACATAACCATAACGTAGCTTTGTTGTAGGGCAAGTAAAGGGTAGGTAGGGTTAAGATGTAATTGTAGTATTAGTAAGTGTAAGAAAATATCATAGAAGAAAATACCTGCTTGTTAATGATAAGTTGTAGTATTGCTGCATGTGTAGGGTAGCATAATTTAGCTAAGGTAGTCAGTAGTCAGTAAAATGATACTATATCATATTTTAAGTACATGTAGTTCATGATATCAATTCATGTTGAAACTGGATTTACTCTGTGATGATCACCCTTGTCTCATTTTCAACAGTCAGGTCTTGTGTAAACCAAATGTACTGTAACAGAAACACATCTGGATAAATCTGCTTAGATTTCCTTATATCTTGTCTTTCATATCCTAGTATGAGATGGATTTCTATCTAAAAAAATGCCAAAATTCTTCATGTTGTACATCCAGCAATGTCAATTGTGGACTTGAAAAGAATGTACAGGATACACTATAATTTCACAGGAAGATCCAACTAGAAATAGGTAGCGGTAACAAAGTCACATTCATTACATCTTATTTTCAAACATATGTTTCAAACATATTTTTCTTTGAACTTTCTTGTAACTATAGATCTTCTTGCTTTTGATAAAAGAATATCAATCCCAGCGGAGAGGTTAGAAAGCTACAGCTAAGAGAAGGAATGTTGGTAATGGTTGATGTAGCCTTGTTCGTGTAAGCTTTAATCTATCCCTGTAGCAGCTCCCCAGTGGTTGCTCTGCAGCGGCTGTTGAAGCCTTCCTGAAGCTGGATCTAAAACTGACACTCCCCTGGCCCAAGAGTCGTGATCAGTCCGTGCTATAGAGACAGGCACTGGTGTGACGAATATGAATCATCATGAATCCTGCCCCAGTGTATGTAATTCCGAGTAGCTGGTTCCATTAGCAGGGACCATGCAGGTGGCACGCCCACACACGGGAAGAAGGATTGCAGCCATAAAGCAGGGATTTGGGAGTTTACCATTGCTGCAGTATGGCATATTTGATAAGAATTAAACAGGCCTTATTCAACGTCTAATGTCTCAACGGCAGGTGTTAGACTGTCTAATATCCTGGCATTTACAATCATACAATATTACCACTGTTCAAACCCTCTGTATGCCTGTACACATACTGAATCAGACCTGGCTTGGCATGATAATTATACATCGAATACTGTCATACCAGCAGTAAACCTGGAAAATTGGCACTTACATTAGCACACATCACCATACTATTCTCTTTGGTGTTGTCATTTTATGTCCTAGCACATTAAAAGCTGCCATTTTTGTCATAGGATGGCAGTAATAATGACTATTTAAGGCTGCAGAAGTGCTGTTTATTTATGAACTACATGTGTATGCACTTAAGGAATATACCCATCAAAAGTTAATGATGTCAATGAGAAAAATAAAATATATTTTGGTCACAATCCAGCTGTGGGGGCAGCAGGTAACAGTAATTAATACTAATAATCATGATACTGTTCACAAGAAATTGATGTGAATAGTGCTTTTCTGTCTCTTTGTAATGTACCTTTAGTTCCAATCATTACACAGTGAATTATGATTATATATGTAGTCTATACTCTTTGCTGTTGGCAATTGCAAACTATGAACTATCATATGCAAAATTGATGATGAACTTTGTGAATTATTATGAAAATTTGTGTACCATTTTAGAAATTGTATGACCTAGTTCGAATCTCAGAAGTTACGACGTTGTGCGAAGGACTGTTTGAGTCGACCCATATATTTTCAAACATAACGCTAATTTTATTTCTACGTAGTGCCTTAAATTACGTTTTTACCTAGCTAAGACGAAGACGCATCTCTTAAATGTTTTTAAATTGTGGAGATTTGAAATCAAGACCGGCACTGACTGTGAAAAATAAGGCTTAAATGAAATTTTATAATGTTAACGTATTAATACTGGTCTTTTTCTTTTATCATGAATTGTACGTCTGTAATAGAATCAGCAATTCAGCCATGTGGCTGCCAGTGATTTTAAATTTGAATAAAACCATTCATTCATTCAACTAGTGCCAAAAACGTTTAGGTACAAATGTACATTCACAATCATAGCTCTACCATGATGTACAGGCTATCATAACAATAGATTATAACAGTCATTTTTCTGCACTAGTGCATAGTTTGCCCTTGCCAACAGCAAAGAATATAAACTATTATCATAATTCACTGTGTAATGATTGGAACTATAGCCACAAAACTCACATGCTTTAGCCCCTGGTAACAGGCCCCAATCGAGTGCTGACGTCAAACCTGGATTCTTTATGGCCTCAGGTCTCTTTCATTTAGTCTGCAGAAAGTTACAAACTTTAAGGTATTGAAGAGCTCTAAACTTACAATGTTTGTTGCAGAGGAAGCTTCAAGCTGTATCCAATTTGTTTTGGTGTCAAAATCTAACATTATGACTTACAAACACATTATGGAGCACATTTTTTGTGTCAGATAAATTCCATTTTCATATGCATGTACTGGGTACTTGCTGAGTTGGAGATAAGAGGAATACTTCGGTAACAAAGTCAGGAATGGTTTGTGTTAATCAAGCCTTCAAGGATGTTATATATACATGTACAAGTGTGCCATTTGGGTACACTGTTTCCCATACAGTGAAACGAAAGATGTCTCTCCTTGATATAAAGTCCTTGTGTTAATGAAATTGACTCTCAGACATTGTTGGAAACACAGGTGGCTATCAGCGCCATGGTAACGAAGACGATGCAGAGTCCGGGGCCACGGAGCTGGCGGACCAGCAGAGAGAGCAGAGAACCATCCTGATCAACAGACCGCAGATCAACAAGTTCTGCTCCAACAAAATCAGGTGAGAGTGGAGCATTCAGCACAGCATCAGGTCCGATACCCCCACTGAGAAGAAAATGCTCCTTAATGATTCATACCCAGCGTCCCCTAAGCTATCTTCCTCATATGGATGGGACCCAGGATATACTGTGATTCCTGATTTTTTCGTGGTACTAGTACTTTTTATGTTCACAGTTTTTGCAGTCACTTGTGAACTTATCATTATCGTTAGCAAATACATGTACCATTAATTGACTTTCTTTTTTCTGCACCTGCCACCACTGTGAACAAAACATAGAGCTATACAAAAATGTAGTTCCATGAACACCTCCATTTTTCATAGACCGTGAACTTTTGCTGCCACAAACGTAAAGTGAATTACAGTACTGTGTGGTTTCATCCATATTAGGGATGCTTCCTGTACTGTGTGGGTGGAATGGATTAAATGTCATTACAGATCAAGCTGTGAGGATATCAGATTTATGATTGTTCTGATGTTCTCTATTGCTGTGATGTTCTAGTTCTTTGAATCTATTATTTTTCTAGCAAAATATTCTAAGTACCGATGATATCAGGTTAATTGTAACACTAAATACAACACAAATATTCATCATCATTCACATGATTTATTATATGACATGCAGCTTGTGATGTTATGAATCCAAAATGTATAGATACTTTTGCATATAAATTATGTTGAGTAGGAAACATACAAGAAAAGTGCTTATGTTTGATATTATGATACTGCATCTGCATGCACAAGCCCAAAACACATCATTTGATAAAATGCAGATTTTTTCCATATAGCTGACTAGTGATAAATTAAATACACATGAGATGAGACTGCCTGTGCATATATATTGTATATGTTTATTTGCTTGATTAATTTTCAACAGAATAGAATAATACGGTTCATTTTACATTCCTTTTCGTATGTCAGTCTTGTGAAAATTTCTAATGTTGTCATCTTTCAGTACTGCAAAGTACAACTTCTTCACCTTCCTGCCCAAGTTCTTGTTTGAGCAGTTCAGAAGATATGCCAACGCTTTCTTCTTGTTCATCGCCCTCTTGCAGGTGGGTTTGTCTCTGCAGGTCAACATGAAAAATTCCATCTGGACATTACAAACCTTTCACCATGTCTTGTGTATGCCAGCTACGTAAAGAACCAACTAAATGATGGGTTTATTATTCTGCAACCTAACTCAAAGAACTAGAAGATTTTCTTGTTATTATATTCTTACCATAAACCATGGAACTACCAAAGAAGATATATAGAAGACCACAGAAATACATTTGTATAATAGATGTTCTCTCGAGACAAATGTGTGATAGAATAGATGTACTTGAAATAAAAGCTCTTTCTTTTTGTGCAGCAAATCCCAGACGTGTCGCCCACGGGACGTTACACCACAGCTGTACCCCTGCTCTTCATCCTGCTGGTGGCAGCCATCAAGGAGATCGTAGAAGATTATGTAAGTGACCCACCGCACAATCTGTATCATCTGCCTGCCTATTTTATAATCGAGTGCAAGAAATTTCATTTTGACTCCAGAGTGAATATCCTACTCAACTGACCTGAACCCGTGAATTTTACATGTCTGACTGTACACTCAAAGAGCAAAGCTGTTGTTGAATACACCTCAGGCACAGAATTGGAGAATTATGTGTATGTGGGTGGTACGCTTTTACTTGTACGGAGAAAGGACAAGATAAGGATACAATCCATGCTTAGCCTGCAAATTTCAGATAAGGAAGGATGGAGAAAGGATTGGTTATGATCTGACCTTTACTACGGTAGTAACTGAATAAAGATTTTGCCTGAAGTGATACTGGTAGCTCGCTGCAAAAGGAATACAAAAATAATTTTATTTAGAAGTTACATATTAATTTTTTACCTGTATGTTTTATAATGTCTTGTTTCAAAGAAGAAGCACAGTAGTTTTTCAAACTGTTTGACTGTTTTAACTGTTTTGCCCCTTTCAGAAAAGACACAGAGCAGATGACTTAGTGAATAGACGAGAAGTTTTAGGTAAGTTTCCACACATCAAATGTAAATACAGGATAGACCTTCTAGGCAACCTTTGATGCAAATGAACATGTAGAGACTTAGCATTGAATTATTTCTTATTGAAAATTGTCACAGTTGGACCCTATGGCTTACGACACATTGTCAAACAAATCAAATGCATCAGATATGTAAAATACCATGTGAATTTTATGTACATATGTCATCATTGCCAAATTGATGTCATCATATGTTAGTCTCATAACTGCTTAAACACACATTTTCATACCCACAACAACCATCTGTCAGTAATTCAGTGAAGTCTGTGACTTTAACAAAGACATTGTCTTCCCATGTATCAATTCTCTGATGTATTAAATCCACCTTATTGTATTTTTAAATCAACATGTTATAAAGATTGCACGTTGTGTCATGTATCTGTCTGATTAACCAATAGTGTTAATGATAATTGCTGCTGCCTTAGGTCCTGTAGTGTTGTTATGTTCTGATGTCATTGAAAAAACATATTTTTAATGTTAAAATTGGCCTTTCCTTCCCCATGTAGTTTTACGAAATGGACAATGGGTATCCCTGTATTGGACCCAGGTAAACCAGCGGCATGCTGTTGTGTTGTGTTGGCTAACATTCTGTGTGATCTGCCTGCTCTCTTATCCTCCATTTCCTTAAATCTGCTCACACGTGTACTGAAGTGTGCAAGATGTGCATGTCTCTGTAGCTTCTTTTGTATGTCAGTGCCCTTACGATATGACCTGTAGTTAGCATTAGCTGGTATTGGTATGGTGGTTATGTCAAGGGTGTCTTTTGGATCTCTTCTGTCACATAAACGCTTTGATTCTAAATGTTTACAGATGACTTTGTTCAATGTTGTATTGAGATGGTGTTAAGCTACTTGTAGTAGATGAATTCTTCAATGCTATATTTTTCTACAAAGCCTAAAATGTCCTGATGTTACTTCTTAAATTTTTACTTAAAGACTGAGTACATGAATTGCCTTGCAAGGCCTTGAAAAACAAACAGTTTTTATAAGATCAAAAACCTTTTAACATATATATCTACCTTCTCTAAATACATAATGGTTGATTTCCTTTCCTTTGTCAGGTTGAGGTTGGAGATATTGTCAAGGTCACCAACGGACACTTCTTCCCCGCTGACCTCATCATCATGGCATCAAGGTCAGTGACCTTTCTCTCCTCTGTCAATCACTATTGTACCACAAACTACACATCATAGGTGTCATTGAACTTGATATAATGTATATTTCTATTGAAACAATTTAGTGATTTACGGCTGCAGTAGAAATGGATGAAAGACCCATATTTTTCCTCTATACTCAAATAGATAATCAATGGTAACAATGTATATAATACAGTTGTAAATGCCTGTGTTTTAGCACAAGTAATGTACTATGTTCCAAGCAGGGTGATAAGAGGTTGATAGGAGGTGTCTATAACTGCTTCATGGTCACAGTCTGCATATTCTAACCTGCTTGAATGCCAGACCAATCAATATTTTATAACAGGCTTCCAACAAATCATGTCCAGGATTTACCTGCATGAGTTCACCTTGGTGTGACATTTTCATTCCCGAGCCACACCTTTCCTCATTTTGTATTCACCTGTGCATTTAATGGTAGTGGTTTTAAAATGAAGTCAGTATTGGTACATGGTACTCCCACAATGTCTATCAGACAGCCCTGGCATTTTATTCTTTCCTACATTGACTTTTCCTGAAAGAAATTCCTTTTGCACAAGGATAACGCTTCATGTAGATGTGGGTCTAAAAAAAAACTCTATTCCTATATAGGAAAACCATTCTAAAGCCAAAACGTTGCACACATTAGCATTACAACATCACATGCAGTTGACCAAAATTGTCTCATTCACATAGATAAAATATTCTTGTGAAAAATTAGATAAAGACACAGACAAGATTGTGTCTTGCTTGACGCACACAAAGCATGTGCCCTTGCTAACGTCCTCTTCTTTAAGTCAATGTAATTTCAGAAGTAATCCATCATGGTTGCTTCCCCCTCCTTCAAATATCACAGGTGCCAGCCCTACTTTAGATCACTGAGTCCCTATCTCTTAAAGCCAATATTGCCTCTGGAGCTGTCTGATATTAGACTGTGGTAGAATGGAACTGCCAGCATCTACCATATCCTCCCTAGACATGAAGGGGTGGATATTTCATAAACAACATAAAATAAGGCAATGATTTAAAAGCTCAACTTCTTCAGCATGAGTTTACATTCTTAAGATTCTGCAAAAGTAATTTCATACAAACTTGCTAAAAACCTGTTATATATGGGCTAGGCAGTAGAAGAAGTCCCCCTCAAATATTGAGTCACTAGGATCCATGAAAAATTTGATTGATCATCAAGTATAGAATATGATATAATCTGTAAAAAGAAACTGTTGTTTGCCACTAATGCAGTGAACCTCAGGGCATGTGCTACGTAGAAACCAGCAACCTAGATGGAGAAACCAACCTCAAGATCAAACAGGTAGGAAACATTTCTGATGTATGGACAGTGATGGGACTAACACTCCTCTTGTTAGCTTTTCTGGTGTATCGTGAGCTTCATTATATTTGCCCCAAGGTTGAAACGTCATCTTGATACTATAAGATAGGAACCACCATTCTAGTGACATTAGTGTTGTAGGTAACAAACAATAGTAGACATTGCCCTACTTGCTCCTGTCCAGGCTCTAGCCCAGACTGCCACCATTCTGACCATTGAGGAGCTGTCCAAGCTGGAAGGGAAAGTGGACCTGGAGGGGCCCAACAAACACCTGTACGAGTTTGTCGGCAACGTCAGACTCCGAGGAAAGATGTGAGTACTTGTCTTGTTGAGTAACTTGTCTTGTAGATACTTCTGAAATTGACTTATGTGAAGCCTTTCTTTACACTACAACAACTACTACATGCACTCCACATGTCTATTACAAGGTCTCATTATGTACTTACTGACACCTTGCAAGCTATCCATACATTAGCAGTATTAAATCTTTGATGTATCGTTGCGTCTTTAGACTAATTAGATCTTCTTTCAGGAGGAATCAAAGACTACAGGCAGGGACGTTGCCTGTTGATGTAGGGAGGTGAGAATATAGGTTGGCAAGGGCAGGAAACACTGATATGCCACATGCCTGGTGCTTCTGCCACAAAATACACTGTCCTGAGTCTGAAGAGCCACCTGTCAGAACCGGACATTTCTGCAGTCACTGCATAAATGCTTAACACTGCAAATCACCTGCAACTCACAGACAGTCTTTCCTCTGTCTTTGGTGCTAATAGAAGTGTGTGCCTTCCATTCAACCACAAGCCCTTCTCTGTCCTTGGTGCTGACTGCACTGTACATGTATGTCTTCCACCCATAGACAGGCCCTCTCTGTCCTTGAGGCTGATAGTAGTGTGTGCCTCCATCGATACACTAGCCCTCCTTTGTCCTTGGTGCTGATAGTAGTGTGTGCCTTCCATACATTCACAAGCCATTCTCTGTCTTTGGTGCTGACAGTATTGTGTGCCTTCCACTCATACACAATCCCTCCTCTGTCCTTGGTGCTGATAATAGTGTGTGCCTTCTATTCATATATCATGTACTAATATTAAGGTGTACTAATGTTAAGGTGTGTTATTCACACAGATGTTTTTCTTTGCCCGTGATACAGATCATAATATTAATTACACATACAATGTATTTACTTTCAATGATATGGCATTTTGCTGACTCTGTTAGCACTGGTGCTCCAGACTTTTCAACTTATACACACCTACAGTATATATACACCTCAGCATTTATATCAATATGATACATCAATGTGTTTATCTCTATGGTTGGGGTGTCATTATCTTTAATATCACCCTTTAGATTGTACCATTGCAGATCAATATAATCACAGTGTGATCAAAAGGTTTTGTTTGATTTCAGGTCATTCTGTGGCTGCTAAACATATTTTCCTAATATTTTATGAAAGATACTATGCAGACTATGACCCCACTGTATGGTTAGGAATATAAGTTTAGAGTTATAACTATCCTTACAGAATCATGTGTTCATACTCTTGAATCTTGATGGTTTTATTTACTCATACATGGGCTAAGGTTATTTTTTATGTTGGAATTTTTTACCATGTTGATTGTTGACCATTACCTTTGTCATGTATCATGCTGTCATGGTGTCTCATGGTCATTCCATCACATCTGGGTAGTGGGTAAGACACATAGGATCCTACATCCATCACTTCTGCTGACAAACACACTACAGCGCTGTCTTTCCATCAGATCTTCTACCTCAAATTGTTTTCACAGTCTTATAGACTCTCTTTCCCTGCATGAGTTTTAAAGCATGGGTGTAGTGTAAACATCTATGTATTGTTCTGAAGATGAGAAAACAGTGGCATGAAAATGGATGTTCGAGTATCATTTCTTTTACCACAAAGACTTTGCTACTGCTTGTACATCACAGCTTTCATAGGAAGCTGGCAAGAGCTACTTCAGTCTTCACTAATAATACAGGATAATGCATCTATTCAGAAGTCTCTGCTTTCCTTGTTAAGTATGTGCTGTTTACGAGAGCAACTCTCACAAATTATCTATCTTCCAGGTCATTTATTAGGTTAACAGCAGTTCAAAAGACTTCTTCTTGTGCTGGTTGTTTACAGAATGATGTTTATTTCTCCCTCACACAGGGCCATTCCACTGAACCAAGACCAGCTACTCCTGAGGGGTGCCCAGCTTAGGAACACACAGTGGGTCTTTGGTAAGCACACAAAGAAATATATATTAAGCAGGAACAAATAAAATGCCATTTTGTGTAATTAGTATTCCTGGGGTAGGCTGACTACTTTCTCTTTGCATCCAAGGGGCTGAATTGCAAGGAGCTTGTAATGTACAATATAAATAAAGGTCTGTTATGGCAGCCTTTCAGCACTCTAGTGACTTCAGTATTTTCACCAGTAATTTCCCCAGGTGTCCACAGGACTGTAGGGCTTAGAAATGTAATGGCTTAGAAGTACATGTATTGTGTTTGAATGCTATGCTATGGTCCCTACAGGTATAGTGATGTACACTGGACATGAGACCAAGCTGATGCAGAACACCACCAGCGCACCAATCAAGATGTCCAACCTGGACAGGACGACAAACATGCAGGTATGGGAGGGGGGCTTACTTTCTTTCGTGTTGTATGTGATTTAGGACCTACAAAAGAAAGGATAGGGACAGACTTAAACAGGCACTTGCACAGCTACTGCAGAACTACTGTTGTTGCCTTCTGTTTCAGTATCTTATAATTGATAGAGTTATTATATCTTAGTTCAAGATTTGTTTTTGTGTATTTGAGCAAAGACTATGCCAGATTTTAGTTGAATGAACAGAGTTTTTACACTGTTGCCATGATTTTTTCTCTTTTCCTTGTCCCACAGATCCTCCTACTCTTTCTGCTCCTTATTGCCCTGTCCTTGGTTAGTGCTGTCGCCTCCGAGATCTGGACCAATCGGAGGGGAGCAAAGGACTGGTACATCGGCTACAACCGTAAGTCCACACTAAGAAATTTCAGCTGTTGAGGAATGCAACATACATGTATTCCTTGTAATACTCCTTGTTTTACTGTCCTTAGTACCTATATATCTACATGTTTGGTCACAGTAAGTGCCAGAGACTCTGCACATAACTTTGTGAACTTAACAGAATTAACAGTATGTTCTTGTCCATGTCAAATCTCTAACCTTACAACTTGATGGTCTTGTCAAAGTATAGCAAAACTGTTAACCCAATCCGCACCCCTTCTTTTCCCATTGTTGTGAAATAACAATAACCCAATGTCTTGTATCTCTGCACCACGTGTCATGTATGCATTCTTGACGTCTGTCCTGTCTTCTCACCTAACTGTATAGTGGGTAAGATCTTACTTTTTCTTTCATCTTATACTGATTGGGAGAAGCACTTTCTATGCACAGTAACAGCTACAGGTAGTCTGGTGTCCATCCATTGTCAGCCTATTACTGCTTCGAAATATACCATAACAAGCTACCTTGTAGAGACTCTTGATGGAAACGTACCGAAGTGGACCAAAGCTCTCTCTCCTCCACCGCAAAGCTGGGAACGGCTGGATACCAGGTTAAGCAGAAGCAATAGCCTGGATGCCAGACTGTGTCCAGGGCCTACACTGGCCAGTTCCTCAGCTCTAGGGCCAACATGCCCCCAAGGAAATTATACCACAGTCCTGATCACAGGCACTCTGGCTAACTCAGGGCCTAGCGTGTTATTAGAATGGTTACCAAACCTATGTTAGCTCCTGAGTCTGTATCCTCTCTGCAAATAAGAGAGGATAAAGACTTGGGAGCACAAATAGGTTTGGTACCCAGGCTAGCGTGTTACAAGCCTGGCATCCAGGCTACAGAAGGAGCAACCCCTGACCATGTGTGTGTTGTTGATGTTTGCAGTGATGGGACCGAACAACTTTGGCTACACGTTCCTGACCTTCATCATCCTGTACAACAACCTGATCCCCATCAGTCTGCAGGTCACTCTCGAGCTGGTCAAGTTCATCCAAGCCATCTTCATCAACATGGTCAGTATTAGCTCTGGTCGTCTTTTTCTCCTTTTACTGGGATCTTTGTTTTAAAAAAGCTTTCAATTAGTAGTAGCACAATTCAGAGATGCCACGTGGATCAGTCTATTGAAGAACACCAGTACAAAGAGTGACTGGTCAAAGCTCTAAGTGAGAACAATTCTTTGTGTTACTACACCAACACAGATGGGCTTTCATTGATAGTAGAAGCACTTATAAGGTATTTTCTTTATCTCTGTTGAATATTTGAAAAAGAACAGAAGTTTTCCCTCTCCCACAGGACATTGAGATGTACCACGAGGCCTCAGACACCCCGGCCATGGCGAGAACCTCCAATCTCAATGAAGAGCTGGGACAAGTAAGCAGACACCTTCTATCCAAGCTTCATGTGCATGTATTAGATGATTTAGTCAAAGGATATAACAAGTCACTCAAATGTAATATAGCCAACTGATGCCATGCTCTGCCCCAAAGCTGGTGTGTTTTGCAGAGCGGCGGTTATACCAGCTATACAGATACAGATACAGTACCGATGGTCAGCTTTTGTTTGTCTGAAGACTTACCTTTCCCTCCCCTTGTATTGCAGGTGAAGTACATCTTCTCAGACAAGACCGGCACTCTGACCAGGAATGAGATGGAGTTCAGAAAAGCCTCAGTGGCAGGGATTATCTATGGGTAAACAAAGATATAAACCATTTTTTGGGGGGTATAAAAAAGTATAAATTTCTTTGATTAGAACCTGGCAAACTATATAGAAATGTACTATTAAGAATGATGTACATGTTAATGTAATGTAATCCTAGCAAGGTATGCCAATAAATGAATCCTGATGTGTTATATGCACAACAGCCTCAATTTCAGCACCAAAGACATCTCTGTTACCAGTATCGTTTGGAATAGAAATTTATAGATTGAATAGTGAGTTTGCTGTTTTTCTGCAGTGACAATCCTGACAGTGAGGATGGAAGGTTCAATGACCCCCGCTTGGTGGAAAACCTGCATGCAGGACATGTATGTGGTTGCAGATTCACATGTTTTCCTTTTTTTGTTCTTCCTTGTCTTCTGTATCCTCTTCTTAGACATGTACAGTAGTTAGCTATAGACTATTCAGTAGCTTTTTAATCTGTAGTAATTCTCTGAGTCAAACTAAAACATCATAGTATCAAAGTACACAGTCATGCATAATGCATTTGTGCCTGAAAATGCTGATAGACATATTTAAATGTTACGATGATGAGGTACCCTGTACATGTATTGCCTGAAGCTCTGTTTTGAACCTTCTCCAGGAGACTGCTCCAACCATCTACGAGTTCCTGACGACCATGGCGCTGTGTCACACCGTCATCCCGGAACAGGTCCCGGACGACCCCAACGTCGTAGCCTACCAGGCTGCTTCTCCGGGTGATGACCAATCAGAGAGCTCTGTTCTTTAAACATTATCGATGACATGGAACAGTAACCAATCAGCTGAGAATAACTAGAATATATGAATTTATTTTTTTTCATGATGAAGGAAAAAATTTAACTGATAGACATGACTAATCAGAAAACTCAGTAGCCAATCATGCCATCTGAGAATGACTAGAACATATGAATTTACGTTTTCTCTCTTTTTCCCATGTTTCAGATGAAGGGGCCCTGGTGCGAGCAGCAAAGAAGCTTGGGTTTGAGTTCAACATCCGAACTCCTGAACATGTTATCATTGAAGCTGTAAGCAAATACCTTGTTGAGATCATAGTTGTTATGGCCAGTATGTTCTTAAAGAAAGGCAAGTTTAGGTATAGAATGTGAAGTTACAGTCACTGAGCACATATATTTTATCAGTCTACCAAGCACAAGTTTACAAGTTTTCATAACATACCTTTATGATATGTTATATAGATCTGTTACATCATATATGAATGATACCTTGCAAGGGTATAATGCTAATTCATCAGCTAATAACAACAAGCAATCCTAAATGAATGTTAAGATTTTTTATCAAATATTACAAGATTCTGTTCATAGCCATCAACCTCCTTTTTCTTCATGCAGTGTTTGTATGTTATTCTTTTCAGATGGGAACAACAGAAAAGTATGAAGTCCTGAATGTCTTGGAGTTCACAAGGTAAAGCTTCTATTTTCCCATTACTCATTTGTAACACAAACTGTCTTGCATTCACAAATTAGCTTGCTATTTACGATCTCTTTTGTCATTGTCTTGAACTTTTTGTTTCTCCTTGTCAGTGAGAGAAAGAGAATGTCAGTTATCGTCCGTGATCCCAAGAAGAAGATCAAGCTGTACTGTAAGGGAGCTGTAAGTACATTTTAAGACATTTTGACTGAATACATACTAGCTACATGTATGTGTTAAAAATGAATGGACATCACCATGTATTTACCTCACTGTATCAGTATTCAAAACGCATGCTATTGCCCAACAGGACACTGTGATCTATGAGCGTCTGGCTCCAAACCAGAAGTATGCCGATGTCACCTTGAAACATCTGGAGCAGTTTGCAACTGATGGTTAGTCCTTTTTTATTGTAATTTTGAAAAATGTCGTTCAGCTTCCATGTACATGGTGTAATCAAATTATTAAGACTAATTCATTTTTTTGATCCAGAATAAGTCTGTTGGCCAACTAGTAAGCCTGTAGAGACATTAAGTCTTTTTATAGCCTTACTGTATTCCTTATGTACATACAGGTCTGCGAACACTATGCCTGTCAGTGACAGAGATCTCAGAAGCTGACTACAATGTAAGCTATTAAGTTTTATTATCTTCATGATCTTGACTGACTGACTGAATTAGCTTGCTGCAAGTTTGCCACTAGTATTAAGGATTGTATTTAATATGTGTTTGTCCTGCAGGCCTGGAATCAGAAGTTCTACAAGGCTGCTACAGCCCTGGTGGACAGAGAAAGGAAAGTAGAGCAGATAGCTGAGCTGATTGAGAAGGTACGCAGGATGGAGGAGGAGGAAGGGATGGGTGGGGGTGAGGGTGGCAGGGGCATGTGAAAATACAAGAAAATGTACTCAGAAAGGTTCAAAAGTGTTAAAAAGAATAACTGGAAGTAACAGCTTATCCAAACTGTTAACTTAGAGACAATTTGACTACCCTGTAATTTCAGGATTGCTCATCTTGTTAATTTCAATATACTTTGTCTTTCATAGAACTTGAATCTCCTAGGAGCTACTGCAATTGAAGACAAACTACAAGAGGTAAGTTTTGCTTCATCACATTGTGTCTACATTTCTGTTCAAATTGTTGCACTGTATACCTTCCTAAACTATTGTCAGAAAATTGGCCTCAGGTAATGTGACATATCTAACCAATAATGGGAAAATACAAGAAATGCAGTCAACTAGACATTGAAATTTGTATTTCACAATCAACATACAATATGAAGCAATGATTAGCAACACTTCTATCTGGCTGTTTTCTATTGTCGCAATCTTTGTTACTGGAAGTATTTACATCCAGCTTTACCTCCCCCACAGGGAGTGCCTGACAGCATCGCAGCCCTGAGAAAAGCTGAGATCAAGGTGTGGGTTCTGACTGGTGACAAACAGGAGACGGCCATCAACATCGGCTACTCCTGCAGGCTGCTCACCGCTGACATGTCCCTGCTCATCATCAACGAGGACAATCTTGATGTATGTTAATTCCTCTTTCTCTCTATGCCGCATATCAGCCTTAGGTGCTCATTGTCTTCCACAGTTTTTGTTTGTTGCAGTCCATTGTGCCCCCTCCCATCCACAACCAATCTCTGCAAGGTCCCATTCGACCATTCTCCTCCAGGTCATTGCTTGCCTGTTAATCATATACAGTGTGATACTAACAAGTGGTTTCTTTCATGATAATACTTTTATCATATTGTCTGTTAATTTGAAATACATTTCATAGTGTCAGATGATGATCTTTACAATAGATTAGATGTTTTGTAAGGTGTTGAAATACATCCAGTGAATAATGTAGCTTAAAAGGTAAAGAAAATGGAAAGGCAATGCATGTTTGAAAGCAATGCTTTAGTGAACAGACTGATACATCTAGTAATGTTAACGATTGTCAAACATCACAGGCTACCAGAGAAGTCCTGAGAAAACACAGAGAGTCGTTTGGGAGCACCATTAGAAAGGAACAGAACGTTGGACTTATCATTGATGGGAAGGTGAGGCCATCTTTTGTAGTTAAACTTTATAACATTCTGCAACTGCAGTTTATTCCAAAGATTTGTTCTAACAGCCACAGTGCTTATAAAAAAGGATGTTACAGTCTGTATTTGACTACAAAAGGTAGTCTGTTGGATAATTTTTTTTTTCAATTTGTTTTTTCCCCGTAGACCCTGAAGTATGCCCTGTCCTACGATGTTGCCCATGACTTCATGGACATCGCTCTGTCCTGTAAGGTGGCCATCTGCTGCAGGTAAGCAGGGAACTGCCAGGTGTCCTGATTCATCTGGTGCTGTGAGAAAGGCATTAATTTTGATTAATATGTCAAATATGCAAAGTGTATGCCATTGACCAACTGTATGCCAACAACTAAAAGGCAATGTTTAAGTGTTGAAAATACAGTATGCTAACATTTTGCTTTGCATCTTTTGAAAAACATTTAAGAGTTTGAACACTCAGATTGATTGTGTGTGCAATCATGTTATTGTTGCTGTGCACAAACGATGTTGGGCACTGTAATTGAAAGACAGTACACATGATTGGTGACATTAACAGTACACAAGAAATGCTGTTTTAGTCACAAGAAGACATCTGATTCAATAGATGCAAAAGAAGTCATGTTGCATGTCCTTTGTTGTTGTTTCAGAGTGTCGCCCCTGCAGAAGTCAGAGCTAGTGGACCTTGTGAAGAGAAAGGTCCAGGGTGCCATCACACTAGCTATAGGGGATGGGGCCAACGATGTTGGAATGATACAGGTAACTTTTGCCATGCTCTACTTATGAAATCCTCTTTTGTGTGATGTGTTATACATTGTTTAAAACCTGAAGTGTTTTTCTTTTTAAGTCCAATTTTGATGTCCTTGTTTAAAGAGATGATGTATTATAACAACTGTTCTGGTTGATACTCTTCCCCCCCCCCTCCAGGCGGCACATGTCGGAGTGGGGATCAGCGGGAAGGAGGGTCTACAGGCAGCCAACGCTTCAGACTACTCCATAGCACAGGTGAGGGCACGCTATTGGAAAAATTATACAAAGTGCCTTTCTCAAACTGAGGACCTTTGGGATCCAGGCAAACACCCTGCCATTACTCCAAGGGACACCATGGATTTTTTATACAAGTACAAGTACAATAATTTTTGTCCTTTTCCCCCAGTTTGCATACCTGAATCGGCTGTTATTCGTGCACGGAGCCTGGAACTACATGCGCCTGTCCAAACTCATCATCTACTCCTTCTACAAGAACCTCTGCCTCTATTTCATCGAGGTTAGTCCAGGCTTACACAAACATGAGAAGTGAAGATACCGATTTTTTAATTTAACATAAGTCACTGCAGAAGATGCCTCACAATGTATATATTGTTTCATATAAACTGTCAAAGTCATTATGTCATGTACATCTTTTGATGTGATGTGATATGACACTACAGTAACAGTTACTGTACTTCCACCTTTGCCTAACTCATAAACTTATTGAATAAGTTTATTAAAGGTGGAAGATTTGCTTAACTAGCATAATATTATTTGATTCTTTATGTCAGTAATTGGAAGTAATACTGTGCTTAAATTCTGTTTCATCCAAACTCCTTGGAAATAGAGTGATGAAGAATTAGGACTACCTAGTGCAAAGTTGCGTAGTGACATCTTTATGTTGTGTTTCCCAGTTCTGGTTTGCATGGGTGAACGGGTTCTCAGGACAGATCCTGTTTGACAGGTGGACCATTGCCTTGTACAATGTGGTGAGTCTTCCCAACATCTTGTCTCACATTCTGTTATATCTATTGTGTCAAATCTTTTAAACAAATTTTCTTAGAATCAAGAAATCAACAATTTTACCCCTCTGTGGAGTATTTATAACTGCAGTGAATTTCTTGTTTTACTTATCTTTAGGAATTTCTCATTAATTCTGTGCATGTTCTACTGTCACCTCCTCCCCTTCTGCCTAGAGACCATTTTGACCTCCAATCTGACCTCCCTGTCAGTCTGCAGTTACACCATTTTGCCTTTTAAAATGTGACTTTATTTGAATAATTATGGACACACAAGCAAACAAACATGCCAAAACAAACCTCAGAGATAATAATGTGGTATTATTATTGCATAATCAGAATAACTGATAAACATACAATATAACCTCTGTGTTAGGGTGATGTAGCTTCCTGATATCCATGTTGTTGTTATTTCCAGTCCTTCACTGCCCTCCCTCCCTTCTCCCTGGGACTGTTTGAGCGAACCTGTAAGGCCAACAACATGTTACGCTTCCCGCTCCTGTATAAACCCTCTCAGGATGGAGACTACTTCAATGCCAAGGTATGCCATACATAGTTTCTTGTTTACTTCCTTGTTTGTTTAATGTTTCTTAGTAGGAACTTCTGAATCACTGCTTTTTGACACACACCTTCTCTAGTGTATTTCAATACAATTAGAGTTCCCACCTCACCCATATTACCATTACTCTGCCATTTTCTTTAGAAGAAAGCTAACCCGTGTTCTGTTCCAATCCTAGGTGTTCTGGCAGGCCATGGGTAATGCCATCTTCCACTCCTTCCTCCTGTACTGGTTCCCTGTCTGGGCCATGCAGCAAGGTAAGGCTCCAACATCTAATAGTATGTGTCTTTGCAGTCAGGTCAATATTAATGAAGGAAAGTTGTGGTATAGTCATGGTAGAAATCCATGCTTTACAAGCTTCAGTTTAGACCATTCAATCAGTCAATCTGGTCTTCTTCAAAGAAGCCATGTGACAAGCCTCACTGGGTCAGTCTATTGAAGGAGACCAGAGTGACTAGTCAAAAGCTCTAGGTCAGAACACTCCATTGTGTTGGAACAAAACTTTTAACTTTAAACATGTACTTATAACTATGAACACGGATGACCTTTCATGATAGAGCTGTACTGCTGTTGCTATCCAGTTTCTCTGAGAATAGGCACAGGCTAGGTTTGATTTAACTGTGGCCAGAACTAATTTGACTGGTAAAACATTTGTCATAATTAAAGCTTGCAGTATGAACCTTGCTATCATTTAGAAGGAATCTCTTATTGATGTATTGATTCCAACATGGACAATTAGAGACTTCAGAAGAGAAAATCCATGGCTTGCAGAAAGTTAATTGCTAATTAGGGTGACCTTGGCATGAATATGTCTTTAAATCTGGTGGTTTTGCATTGATTCCTTTGTGTGTGTGTGTTTAACACAGATGTGGGCATCAGTGATGGGAAGGCTGGAGACTTGCTGGTAGTAGGGAACATGGTCTACACTGTGAGTGTCATGTTCTCAGCAATGTGCCCAACATGTATGGCTGTTTTTCAGTCTTGGGTTATGTTGATATATGGCTGAAATAGGAACATATGGTTGGTAAATACAGGGTTTTTCATGTACAGCCTTTTCCAATCCCCTGGATGTCGATTTGACAATTTTTCCTGTATCCAAGCATATCTGTAACAACCATGGTTTAAGACAAGGTGTCATACCGGTACATGTACTTCAATGGGGCCATTTCATGAATTATAAACAATATTGGAGGTACATTTTGTATAATTTTAATGTGATATCATGAACGTCTTTTGAAATCTTCTGAAGTTTAAGTTCTAGCTATTTTGTTACAGGTGCTTGGTATTCTTACCACAACTGTTGATGTGTCTAATAATATGACATCTAGCTTCCTTCAAGTGCACCCGTAATTCAGCAAATGCCCCATACAATTTGATGCTGTTGTCTTGATCAGGGTAATGCATGCGCAGAAGTGTTACCAATAACAGTTTTATAGAAGAGATTTGAACATTGACCTGCAGTTCACTGTGTTTTTTAACACTAATGTGCGTGTTCTGTTTCAGTACGTGGTCGTAACTGTTTGCCTGAAAGCAGCTCTAATGTCAGACTCATGGACAAGGGTACGCAATCTGTCTTCAAACTCTGATTTCTACCTTCAACTAGTCTGACATGGAACATTGAAATGATACGCAATGAAATTTCCCATTATGTTCCTTATTAGATACATTGAATTGCATAAGGTTCTCATGAAAAGCATTACGGGGAATGTTGATATTATAGCAGTTCTTTAGACAACCATGGCGATTCTGTAGAGGCTAGGTACATCAATATACAATCTGTTGAATTGTCGGAATATCTTTGTCCAAAAGTTAATATTTCTATACAGTTTATCGTAGTAGTAGTAGTAGTATCCAATATTAGATTACACTGCTGCGGGAGTGCCTGACACAGTCAGCTAGTCTTCACACCACACCTCCAAGCCGCAGATAGATAGATACCATAGCAGCAGCAGGTTGATGTAGTTTGTGTCTGTTCCTCCAGCTGAGCCACATCTCCATCTGGGGCAGTATTATCGCCTGGTTCCTCTGCTTCATGATCTACTCCAACTTCTGGCCAGTCATCCCCCTCGGACCCGACATGTTAGGACAGGTGGGTTGTCTGAGGTCATCAGCACTTGGAGAGCACAAACGTCCACCATGGCAACATGGTTTCCCCATACATGCATATATTTTATGCCCGCTTTTCACCAGAAGGATGTGCATGCTTGTATTTTTTGTGTGAACTGCAGTAACTGGCTATACAGTGTAATATTTAGAGGGCACCTAGGCACCTTGAATGCCAAGAATCTGTATTAATGATAATGATACTCCTGGATGATCTGGATATTTCTGAAAGATTATTGAGCCATGTGTTTAGCCCATGGTGAGAGTCAAAGTCTGATTTCCACTGAGCATAAGAGTTGGTGCTGGGTCAGCAGGCCTTTGCATTATGCTCATCAAATGAGTGTAAAATGCTGATTACTGCCTTCCTACTCTCCAGGAACGTTATGTGTTGGGCAGTGGAGTGTTCTGGATGGGACTGTTCCTCATCCCCACCACATGTCTCATCAGAGATGTCGCTTGGAAAGCGTAAGTTTCTGTCAAAAATATTCTTTGGTCTTGTATCTCCTGATGTGCCTAATAAGTATAGCTATTGGTAATATCCATATGACAGTCCAAAGGCACTTCTTAATTAAGATTGGCAAGTGAAAGTTGACCACTGATGTCAAAACACAAGTTTATGTCTAAAATATTCTATGACCTTGTATCTCCTTATACATTGTATGTTATGTGCCATGGATGAAAAGAGCCTTTGGATATGTTTGAGATAGCTATTGGTAATTTCGTCCAAAGCACTTCTTACTTAACATTGGCAAGTGAAAGTTGACCGCTGATGTCTTCCTCAGCCTTGAACGGACCTGCTTCAAGACGCTGTTGATGAAGGTGCAAGAGTTGGAGAAGGCCCGTCTCGACCCCGAGTCTGTCATCCTTGAAGCTCAGAAGAAAACGTAAGTTTCTTCAACCAATGCATTAAGTAGTCATTCAACCAGTCAATGATTGCTTGACATGTAGCCATGGTACAGTACTAGAATTAAAGTTTAATTGTCAAAAACAATCCATGAATATAAATGATTTGGTATTTAGAGAATGACTACGCTATTACAGTCTGCAAATGTCAGGCAAAGGTTTGGTTTGGTTTGAATCAGGATGAGCTGAACGTTGTGCTTGTTTCTGTCTGCAGGGCACAGCTGATTGGGGAGCGGGACGGCCTGCTGGAGCACGCACCACCTGCAGCAGCCGCTCGACCGGGTGAACCAGGCACAGAACAACGTAAGGGTCCTCTAAGGGACTGTACGATATTTACCGGGGGGGAGGGCCGGTCGTCTGAGGGGGGAGGGCCTAGGAAAAAAAATTTGAGCCAGGGGGAGGGCCTAGGAAAAAATATTTTAATTTGGGGGAGGGCCTAGGTAAAAAATTTTTCCAAGATCCCTTCAACTCTACAACGTTTTTATACACTTTCAAAACAAGATTAACGTCTGTCCCATACATATCGTAGCGATTTGCCGGTCACTGGAATCGGCAGAATTTCACGTTCCAATAATATCCATCCCTATTATTATAAATGTATTCGCCCAAATCTCCCACAGTCCTCTTCAAAATCTTGCATTTTCGCCAGAATCGGCGAAACTGGACTACACAGCCAAATTACATGGATTAAAGTCATGTCAATCGCGGCTATCGAAACGATACTGATCAAAAATGTAGGGAAGGCTTGTCGGAAGATTTTGAAAATTAATTTTCGCCGTTCAACGCACCCTTCCCAGTGGTGTGCGTGCGTCGGCAAAGGTGACCCGCTGGTCCCGCCTCGCAACTCGCTCAAACTTCTCGGCGTGGATGTCGGATGTCGACGGATTAATTTGGTATTTTTTTAAACCAAGGACTATTTTAACATTTATATCTATGTCCCTCCAAAGTTAATTGAAAACAACACGTAACTTGGCAATATTGTTTCCCTGTTTGTAATAAAATTGACGCGGAAGAAGTTCGTGAACGAAAGGTAGGCTAGATTTATTTCGATTACACTGACGTCAAGGAGTGGACCGGCTTGCCCCTTGCCAGCGCCCAAGCGCTGGCTCATGACAGGGAGGGATGGAGGAAGGCAGTGTGCTCAGCCACTAGGTGCCCCCACGACCACCCCTGGTCAAGGGACCGGTAAGACGGTAAGACTGACTGACCGTAACGTTAACGTTACTGACTTTAATAGCTCGATGTACCGGCGAAATTTGTGCTGCCAAATTTGCCCCTCAACATGCAAAACATGGGTTGAAATTCAAAATTTTTCCGGGGGGACATGCCCCCCCCCCCGCCAAAAAGCCGGGCCTACTCGGGCTCTAGTGGCGCCGCGGCGCGATGGCTCGCGCCTTCGGCGCTTCATGCGGGGAAATTTTCAATCAAAATCTCGTCCTCCCCATACGAAATTTCACTCTCTATGATTTACGCCTGGGGGAGGGCCTAGGAAAAATTTTTTGAGGCGGGGGGAGGGCCTCGGAAATTTTTTTTGACCTGGGGGGAGGGCCTAGGAAAATTTTTTTTACGCTACCCCCGGACGACCGGCCCCCCCTCCCCGGTAAATATCGTACAGTCCCTAACTGTCTCCTCTATAGGCTCTGTCTGTGTTTAGTTAAACCAAAGTTTAGTCTCATGGGTAAACTCTGTTCCCTCAGAAGATGGGGGACAACAGATGCTATTATAGTTAGTTAGTTAGTTAGTTAGTTAGTTAGTTAGTTAGTTAGTTAGTTAGTTACTTAGTGAGTGAGTGAGTGAGTGAGTGAGTGAGTGAGTGAGTGAGTGAGTGAGTGAGTGAGTGAGTGAGTGAGTGAGTGAGTGAGTGAGTGAGTGAGTGAGTGAGTGAGTGAGTGACTCAGTATGACTGACTCAAATACTCACCTCTGTATAGCACTGCGTATATAACCTGTAATTCTAGTTCAGCCATATTTCACATTGCAGTACAGACTGCAGGTGCATTTCGGACATTTGTCTTGCTGTAATAAAATGTTTCTGTTTCTTTACAGACGGCTATGCCTTCTCACAAGAAGAGCATGGTATTGTGCCTCAGGTAAGTGATTTCAAACACCTCCATTTAATTTGGGTCAACGAGTTTCATGACATTTTTGTGAATATCCATATGAGACTTGTGAAACAAAAACTTGTTTTGTAAGTAACACATGTGCAGATGCTAATAATCCAATTGCTTTTGGGCTAATCAGCATGAAAGAAGAAGAAAAGAACTCGAGGGAAACAGTAATTACATCATATAGTGTTGTCTGTCATTCATGCCATACAGATGTTCAATATCTTTTCCTGCATTCCTCCCCGAAATTCCCTCACCTGTCAACATACAATCCTCTAGAGTTTTTATAGGACATGTAGCATTAATCATAGGAGATTTGCCAGATTGCACACAATGCATGCCTGACAGTAAAGATTGTTCTTGTAATCTGTGTTTCAATGCAGAAGAGATAACATTGCATGATTTATTGTCAGTAAAGTGATATCTTTTAATGTACTTATGTAATGTGTTGAAAGAGATTTATTTTTATGTGAGAAGAGGATGTTATTAACATAAC
Organism: Branchiostoma belcheri; assembly: GCF_001625305.1. Classification (NCBI taxonomy): domain Eukaryota; kingdom Metazoa; phylum Chordata; class Leptocardii; order Amphioxiformes; family Branchiostomatidae; genus Branchiostoma; species Branchiostoma belcheri. Next base: position 1,599,377 of record NW_017803379.1, on the reverse strand, counting down.
CATCACAGAGCTGAAAGGAAAATATGGTTCATTATGCATAAGAGAAATAAGTTTGATTTAATATATTAACAGTTTTCATTCATTGCTTGTGCTTTGATAACAAGCAACTTTGACTTGAGGCTAGTTTCATATGTATGAACATTTCCCTTGATATTTTTAGTACAAGCCTAGCATGATGTCTTGTGATGATTATGCCTCAACTTTCATACACCTTGCCACAAATTGTTATGTAGTAAGACTTCTATTTGAACTACAGTAACGCCATGTCATCTCACTTTCAGTCTGAACTTGTGCGAGCTTATGACTCCACGAAGACCAAGCCAGAGGGACTATAGTGACAACAAAAATCCTAGGAGAAACGAGAGGAAACAAATATTATATTCTACCACTAGTTCATGTGGAGCTTACAAATTAGCTATATTGTAGTGGAGTGTAGTTGAGTAGTGGTTATAACTTATTGAGTGTTGTGGAGCTGTTGTATGTATATATTTGAGGTATTTACTGTCAAACTGTGTACTTAAACTCTGTTTGAAATGACGCACATTGGCTAAATCCTTCTTGATGTAGTTCTATACATGTAGATTTGAAATTACTAGCAGTTCCTGTGAAATGTTGATTGAGGCAAGAGCTAGCTGACACCATGCTTGTTGGAAAAAAATTTCTCAAATGTGCTGTAAAACACTGCAGAGCTTGTCACGCACCATGGACAGAAAATTAAAATAAAATGGAGCACTTTTGAACAGAGTTACTAATACCCATGGAAGTTATATAGATATCTGAAGATAGAAAAAATCTGCGCGTACAAAATGTAGAAGGCCCTAGACAAAATGCTAAGAGGACAGAAGGCATTACTAGCTTAGTGTCAGATGCTGTTTCACTATTCATACTATTAGTTGTAGTTCCCTAACATCAAATCTTTTGCTGCACAGCTTTATATGAATATTTGGGACTTGGCATTGGCAGTAATCCTGCTGTATCCCGTATATGTGAATTATGTGCAATACATTGTAAGGAACAACTGGTAGGCGTGTAGTTGGGATGTTGTAGCAAAGTGGTAGAAACAATAGGTGTATGCAAAGTATCAACAAAATAAAGATTGTCCAGCTTGACTGTTTCCTCTTAAGAGACCACTGTCATTGAAGGAGTCATTTATGGGATATTTATATCATGAATATTTAATGTTGCTGCATTTGTGAAATTACATGACAAAATGAGGCAGTATTTTGATGTTTTCTATACGGTGATGGTTATATATTAAGTTATTGTAGCTGCTGGGCTGTGTGTTAACTTTGTATATTTTGTACCTTTGTCCCAAATTCAATTTATGCGTAATGGTTGTTCAACACTGTGTGTTTGGTGCACGATCAAAGACTTACTAGTATGTGATATATTGTTAGCGTTTACTATGTGGTATGTTATTGGGTTTATTGATTTTATGTATTATTCTCAGGTGTCTTTGTGAGTAAATTTATGAGGTATTGTTCCATGTGACTGCCGTAAGAAAACAGCATCACAAAAACATGAAAAATAGCATGCTATCTATCAATTTGAAAGTGATTATGATAAAAAATTGAAAAGAGTTTAGAGATATTATGCTACATCAGTTTATAATATATTCATATTCTCAGCATCTGGCCAAATGTTTTAAGTAGGCTAAACCATACAAGAGAGGCATTAGTAGGTACAAGAAGTGATGAACAGTGGTTACAGGTTGGAGAATGAATTCATTATGCTAGGCTAGACCTGTGTGTGGTACTGCAGTTGATGCCAGTTTTGCATTTCTATATTTTCCATTGAATGCATGGATTATCCTCCGATGTTCGTATTTGACAACAACTAAAAGAAATGAAAGAATGCTTTTATATGCATGTGTCATAAACGGCTAAAAAAGGGCATAAAGTAAATGCATCATTTTAATAGTGCCCTCCCCGTGAAAGAAATGGTGCTTTTCATCTGGTATGCACAGCCATACCTTTGAATACATATGCACAGTAGCATTTTAGTGAAGTAGTGAATGACAACAGGACTTATAGGTTTAAAAAATGTGCCCATTGAAAAACTGGTTAAAACCACAGCATGAGACAATCTTCTTCCATCGAACTTACCCTTACAAACAAATGACAAAGTTGCTGTAAAAAGAATTGGACAAATCTATAATCTCGAATGAAATCAGTAACATCGTCTTGTTTGACTAAAGAAAGATTTGCATGTACCCAAGATTAAACATTGAGCATGAAGGCATTTAAATACAGGTTAGTTTTGAAAGTTTAAAAACATTTCTGACATTCCCTTTAGAATGGCAGGTTGTAACCTGAGTGTGTAATGTTGATACATGTATTAAGATGAATTCAAAAGTTAAATCTCCAGAGGGATACTAACGTTACTAGTAATGGTACTGCTTCATACCTGTTATCATTTGCAATGCTATGTGCAAGACTTTATATGAGTAACTAGTGAAAGCTGTAGGCAACTATTATTGAAGGATGAATGTCAAATGTTTGGTGTATGATTTTGGAGCTTTGTCATAACTGTTATTCTGTATGTTTTGAATAAAGCTATCGTTTTATCACAGAACAAGGGTTGTGGTTGTTTTTGATGAGTATGTGATGAAATGAGGGATATTTTCCATATGTTGGAAAAGATTGGGAGGGAAATATGCTGCATTTGCTTGCTAATTCTGACTCCTGTTCTCTTGCTATATCATGATCATGATGATACATGTACATGATGAAGGTTGATCAAGGGCATCCCAAGGTTTAAAGCTCCTTCAATGGGTTGTTGGTTCTCAATATCGATGAGAATTTCCAAAAGTGGTATTTGCAACTGAAGCGTGTCCTGTATACAGTAACAGCAAAAAATGGATCTAACACAAGCGTGTGTGTGGTATGCATCAAGGGGATTGAGGCATTGAATGGGAGGTTATTTTGTTGATGGCGACAAGGTCACCCTCACCAAAGTGGTGTCCTTGGCCCAATATCTACTACTTTCACAGACGTCATATATCCCATAATGCCTAGCGCACGTCTCGGGTCGGAAGAGAGGAGCCGCCATTTGCAGTACTTTCATCCTTGTAGTGACTGCCTTTTAAATGGAGCCGAATAGGCCTTAAACTGCGGGGACCGACACAGTTTTAACGTTTCTCCGCTACTTACAACCTCTAGAACCTTTTTAGATGAGGCTGGTGTAACAGAACGTCAGATCTGTGGTCGATTTCCCCTCTGTTTGGAAGGACGTCGGATTTGGCCCAGCCCTCGAACTCTACTCAGTGAGCCCAACAGAGAAGGCCAGGCTTGTCCACCAAACAGGATAAAATACTTTTGTCGACGCTCAACTTTTAATCTGGCTGAGTTTTCCGAACCCCTGGAAATAACTATGAGTTCCTCGCCTAGCAGCGACCAGGTGAGATGTTATATTTTAGCGTAGTTGTGTGAAGCTTGTCTGTGGTGATCGAACGAAAAGAAGACGAGAATTGTCGTCGGAACGCTAGCTACCCAAGGCCAGCCGAAGAATTCCTGACTGTGGTCGGCTCAAATAACAACACAAGGAAAGCTTTAGAAGGCCTGAGGTCCCCTCACAGGCTGGGTGTTTGTTAGAAGGGAATTATCAAACCTCAAGGTACAGAAAGGGACCTTTATTACATCGTATATCACTTGCCAAATTGCTAGGCAACTAAGGGTTATATAAAAAGATTTATCATTCTTAACATGGGGTAGTGTTACACCACGAAAACCATTTGACAAACACTACAGTAGACCTTCAGAAGTGTTTATGTCTAGAAACCAGGAAGGTTTAACGTCCATACTTATATTCAAGTCTCCATACCTTCTAGTTGACTGTAGATGTTGCAGATGTAAACAAATACATGGAAGGTGTTGTGTAACTGTATAATTACCTTTAATCAGTAGTTTTGTTATAACTTGTTGCGGTGACGTATACTTATGAAATTTTTCATTCCTATCACATATTTCCTCATGTAGTCTCTTAGTGTTTGAGTGTTCTGGATGGGAAATCTGTACTTCAGCTTTTTAGGAGGACCGAGTAAAAGTGTGTTAAACTTAAAGTGAACATCCACATTCAGTGCATGATTGGTTTAGAACTGACCAATCAACTGGTCAAGAGTGGACAACACACAGTCGAGGGAAAACTGGTAATGCAATCGCCTGCCATCAGTACAGGATAGCCAGTGTTATTGCCTGTTTTATGGTCACAAATAGCGTGGTCATGGAGCTTTTATGGTCATGGTATAAACGACCCTTTCAGCCCAGGATTGATGTCGACCCACCAAGGGTCATAAGACTCATTATATATGCAGCATCCAAACACACACACAAACGTGCGCACATACACACACATTCACACAAACATGTTGTCAATCCTGCAGTAGAAACCATTTTGCAGTTTGGTCATGCCATCAAAGAACAAAAGAAATGTGCCAAACGTTTTTCCAGCAAGTGTTTGTATTAAAAAAACTATTATGCATGCAGGCTGCTGTAGATGAGAATGATATTATAATGGCATACCAATCTGGTAGGGTCATTGAAAAACCAACCATGTTCCGTATAGATGCTGTATATGTAATTGCGGATAGCTATTTGTATCCAATCATATCCACCTCATGTTTCATTTGTAAGTTGTACAGGTGACCACAAGCTAACTAACAATTGGGAATCTGTGATCATGTTACTGTTACTACTGATGCCCATAGCCATACCATAGCACCAGATCCATTTCCCACCTTATCCTATGAAAATAAATGAAATCATTATATGCAGTGGTAGTGAGATCATTAGTTTGTAATGATACAGGATTACGATCACAAAGCCGGGATATTTGTCTTATGACGTACATGTATAAGGAAAAGTGACATTTAGAAGCATCACAGGATTATAACTGGCCTGGATACCAGACTGGTCTCAAAGCGAATGTACATACATAGGCCAGCCCCCAGTTAGACCCTTAGAAGCAAAAATGGTAGCAGTAAGATTTAGAGATTTAGATCAGACCAGTATAATCGTGCAGTGACCTGATTTTGTTCTCTGTTAATGATTTACCAATTGTCTGGTGTACTGTTCAAATAACACCTTGGTTGCAGCATAAATCTTAATGAATAGTGCCTCAATTACTTGTAAGTAACCTATATCACTTTTCAACCTGGCATTGTTCGAGACCAAGTAAATTGTTTCCCAAGAAATCATTGAAGCTTCTGTGTTGGTCAGTACGAGAAGAGGGATCTGAAAAATGCAACGTAATGAATACTTCGTTATAACAATGGCGTTGTGTTATAAAGGAATAAGAGGCTAGGCGATAAAAGGGATAATACAGTTGATAAACAGTATTAGCAGGTAGCGGTATGCTGTGGAATTTGATAAATGTATGCTGCTTTGTATACTGATAACACAATTTCTTTTGAACTTTGCAGTGGTAGTTTGTATAATTTATTAGAGGATAATTCTAACAGATGTCACCTTCCACAGTATTCATTCTTAGAAAAATGAAGGCTATGATTTTAGCATAATTGATTGACAAAGGCTTTTGTACATGGGTAATGGCATTCTTTGTATGACTGGCAGCTTTGAATCATGTCTGTCTCCCAGTGGAAAAGGAAATGAGTTTTCTAGTAAGAAGAATTACTAACACGTGGGACTTGGAACTACCACGGGAGAAATTGTTTTAATGTATATCATTAGTACGATGAAATAGCACAAGTATACTATCAGTACCTTATTTTTCTCCACAACATAATACTAGTATTTACTATTTTGAATGTACACTGTATTTCCAGAGGATGTCTTTACATTATGTAGCAAGAGTGCACTTATCCAGACAGTAGCAATAGTGGGTGACCCAGACGGTACCAAATGTTTCATTTCTTGCACGTCCCCAGCACCAATTGATAACCGTTCAAATCGCTGTATTTAAATTCTGCCATACGTGAGACAAGAATGCTGTCGGCTGCACTCATTAAAACAAACAGGCATTAGGCCTGGGAATATTTATCAGCATTGGTAAACCCCTGATCAGCGTTTATCAATACTTGGGAGCCGGGACAGATCCTCGGCGATGTAGCGGCCAACCAAATTATGCAGGTTATCTCTCGCCTTGGAGGGGTAAAGTAACAAGATGTGGCAAAAATTATATCAACGACCAGGAGCTATGATCCCCTATGTAATTCCCTAATTGGATTAAGGAAGTAAATCCGGAAATTATGCCATACAGTCAGGAAGATGGTAAACTATGAGTCATTCCTTGTTAGGTGACTTTTGTGACCTGAGTACAGGCAATAAAGATTCCGAGACGAGCCATTTCTGTAACAGTTACAGTGATTAGGACGCCTTGAAAGCCATGTGTGCTGTAATGAATACATATGTGTATAATGGCTGTTACATCCCACACAGGAGTACTGTATTATAAATGTACTACTTTTACCATCACTGTTAGACCCGTAATGCAATAGAGCTGAAGGGAGGCCGAGGAAAGGAAATGTAAACATTAAAACTCAGTTTTCACAACAAGGGTTTGTGTCGAGAAAATGCCTTGGGCAGACTTAGGAGGAAATGTCCTCAGCTCTACTATAATACACTTCATGGTACTGTTAGCCTTATGTTTAACAACTGGTCGTACAATTTTTAAAGCATAATTATGACTGTTGGAAGCATTATCCGTTTTATTGAAACCAAGTCATGCTGTACCTGAAATACTAATACTTGAGTATACCCAAGTGCAATTATTTCAGTTGTCTGAATCAGGTAGGAGACAAAAGTCTTTGTAATTTGTACATGTTTGGCACAGTTGAAGTGGAAAACTCAGATTGTAGGTAAAAACTAAATTGTGTTCATGTGTTTGTTGCATTGCCAGTAGACAGTATGGCAAAAACGAGGCAAGTTGCTACTGAGTAGGGTTAGGTTTCAGAGGAAACTTTACTTACCCCCATCTCCCTAAAAAATTAATTGGCCGACCTCAACATTTTACAGAGGTTTGGAAGCGATAACATCTATCCTTGCAGAAATTGCAGCCTTCGCGATAAAAACTACGCAAATGTCACACACTACAGTAGGCCTACACTCACTGTTTGTAAGATGGATGCCATGTTGAAAGAGAAGTGAATTTTGTGGTCACGCAAACCAAGGACTAAAAGCAGCTGTAAAGATAACGACTTGTCTGACCGATGTGTGCCGATACATGCGCCTGCCACAAACGGCAAGTTCCCATTGAAATGGTTCCAACAATCATCAAGAAAAATTGCTGTCATTGTCCCAAAACAATGCTATAAAGTAGTATTGATTATTTTAATAAAAACTCAGGATTGGGTTCTAGTTTTCAGAGGGAAAGGGATTTGGCAAAGGAATAATATTTCCGCTTAATGACCCAGATTCTAAGATTGAAGTCTTAGTTTTTCCTTCTGCTTTATGAACTAAAATCAATAGTGCTTTTCCAGCATTCTACTGTATTTATCCAGCATCAGTTATTCAGACCAACCCTGAATATTTTATGAGCCAATCAAATATTTAATACCTCACATGGTTAATCAGATGTAAGAAGGTCAGAAGTCGTGTACCTGAGGCATATACAATCGTCTTACGCGCCCAAATTTACCCAGTTATTTTCTTATTTATGTAGATCCTAGAATAGAGAAGAACTAAGACAAATATTTAGATGTGTATTTTATTTTCAACCAATCATGCATATAGCTCCATCAAGGCTTGATATAACAGTAACAATGAGTTGGGTATTCCAAAGTTCTTTTAAAGAAGCACTTCAGATTAAAAACCCTCACATATTGTCTTGAAAAGAGTCTGTTTGAAAAGACTAGGTAATTAGATCCTATACTATTTTAGTCCAAAAAGGGCTCTCAACTTTTCATCAAGAGGGGCCATATCAAGTGGCAGTCACTGATGATAAGTCCTAGGTCCAGTATAAAATAACACAAAGTCTCCTCTTGCATTGTATGAAATGTCATACTATATCTAGAATTTTCTTTTGTATAACATTGCAACTGGGTATATTTGGAGTAATTTTTAGCAGTGATTGCTAGAATATTTGTCGTGTTAGAGTAAAATGTTATTGTAAACTACTGTTTGAGCATACAAGAACATTTTCCATTCATAGGTAATGGGACATGCATCACTGTCGGCCTTGATTATTGTCCAGTCTTGCGGCTAAAAGCATTTAGGAAGGTCATAAAGAAGTGATGTAAAACTTTATGATGAATGTTAGAATCATTTGTTGTGACTAATTCTTGTAAACCACTGCACGGGCAAATTCAATTGTGCTACTTGGTTTTACATATATTTTTTTTTACAATTGGACATTTTTGTCTTTATTCCGGTTATCCAATAGAGTCCAAACAAACCATCATATGAACATCATCATATTAATTTTGGTTTTTATTGTTATATGGCAGTCAGTTTGTTTAAACTAAAGGTTTTTATTTATGTCATCAGTATGTCTGTGTTTATATGGACTGAAGCATTGTCAACAGATGATGGTATTACGGTAATGTTAAAGAGGATAAAATGTGTGATATGAGTTCCAAGATACATGTAGTTTTATCAACCACAGACATTTCTTCTTCAAAAAGTTCAATGTTCCTTCTTATCACATTGGTGTGTTAAGTTATAGAAAATGCCAGCTGTGTTTTTTGTATCTGGAAGAAGATTGCAGAAGATGTCTGTAATGTAGGACAATTTTCTGCCCAGGAGTTTCACCTTCCAAGTGTTACAGACAGTGGAATGGACCTGTTATTTCTGGCAAAACACAGTAATCACAGGGAAGTAGCTGTCAATACAACAATACCTTTGGTAACACAATGTCCCATTGTTCTACACATAGATAGTACATTTGTACATCTCTACAGTACGTTACTTTCTTTCCTTTTGACACCAAACAATAATATTGAAACCTTTAAATTTTAACTTCCTCAAGAAATATATGAGGTCAGTTCTCATAATGTACCCATAAATTGGCAGATTCAAAACAGAAGCCTTGAATCTTGAATAGATGGCAAAGCATGATAGAGACTCCAGCTCACTGTTGCTAACTCAGTGTTTTCTGTGGAATTTGCCCTGGAGTTGTTTCCATAATCCAGCGACCAGCGTTATTACAGGCTCAGCGGTCAGTAAGGTCCCAGAATGACCGGTACCAGACAACAGCGGAAAGAGTGGTTCAGAGAGGTCAGCAGTAACAATTGGGTTTTGGCCGTTCTTTTCACATGATCCCCTTGGCTGTTACACTGTTGCGTGTTGGTCAGTTCTGTTCCCGTTTTGAAAGTCATAATCACCTGCAGATTTCAAAGGTGTCTGGAATGTGCTCAGGCCCTGATTAGCCTCCTAGATTAGGATTACTGGTAGATTAGCACATCTACCCTCAGGATTTAATGACTCCATAGAGACCTTGTAATCATCAAGTCTGATTCCCATTTTACAAGTATGTCTCTAATTGTCTGCATCTGATCCCAATACACCTTCCAGCAAAGTACACTTTTTAATTAGTATGCAAAGGATGTTGCAAGGTGAATTCCAAACAGAATTTTGGCTCCCCATGTTGCTAACTAATTGAGTCATTATGGCTGCTGGATACGGTTTGCCATACCATACTGGGTATGTCATGACAAACAGGTAGCCAAGCATTAAACTGTGCGTTTGAAAAGCTGGATTCTATCCTTCAATAGTGCAGACCAGGGCTTTAGCCAGCTCGAAATTTTTTACCGTCAACCCCAGGTCAACCCAATTCGCGAAAAAAAAATACCGTCAACGCGAAAAAAAAATTCCGTCAATGATTACTTTTAAAGAATGTCTTTCACGATCCGGTGATCGACATCACGCCCTCCCGCACACTTAATGCATTCGGTGTTCTAAATACCCGTCAAGATTGCAGAATAAAAAAAAAACTACACAACCTGCAATTTTGCAGAATGAAAAAAAAAATCTACAGTTCTCACAAGGAGACAACACGCAATGAACAATCCGATATGCCCTTTGTTTTGATCCGCTCAAATCCCGCCGCGATTCAAGCCCCAGCCAGCTTCGTCATGCAAATGAACCTACTCATGACGTCACAGCCTCCGATTTCCACCGAGCCGGGCCCGAGCGCTGACCGACAGCGGGCGATGTGGCTCAGATCTCCGACGATTTCCTTATTTAGAGCGTTCGGAAGACTTCGGGTAGCAAACAAAATGGCCGACATGTACATGATTTTACTTGTCAGCTTCGCTTCTCTACCGAAATGAGGAAGTTACAACTCCTTTGCGGACTTTAGCGGCCATGTAGTTGACTTGGGGAAGCGCTGAGACGTGATTTCGCTACGGCATAGAGGATTTTGCCGCGGAGGGAGTTACGTTGGCCGGCAAAATCTTTATGCCGCTCAAGTCTTCGCGCGAAGGAGGTCTGACGAAGTTTTAGATTAAATAAGGCCACATTGTGTGGATCAATCTCCGTTTTCTTGCGATAGTATGATTATTCAAGTACAGTATATTATTCAAAAACGTTTGATATTTCTTTGTTCGTTGTCACATGTTTATTTATCGTATTGTCATGTACAGTTAGCAGCGTGTGTCTGAGTCGAGCCATTGTTTTATTTTATTCTTATGTGGCCGTTGGCACATGTTGTTTTAACAGACAGCAACATTGAACAATAGAGCCAAGTCAACAGACGTCGGCACGGTCCTTGAAATCAGGTTTCCCGCCGCCGTGCGTTTGGAAAAGACGCCGCGCCGTGGCTCATTCAAATTCGCTAGATTTTTTCCATGTCTTTACCCACGATTTTTGACCGTCAATGTTGACGGTAAGGACTAAAATTTTTACCGTCAGACGGGACAAATTACCGTCAATTGACGGTAAAACGGGCGCTGGCTAAAGCCCTGGTGCAGACATACATTTGTTTTGTATGCTGTGCCAGTTAAGCGGTGAAGTCACTCATGAAATGGTCTATAATCTCTAATCTATGCCTTACTGTCATTTTCAAGACCTGATTTTTCTTTGTTATGATTCTTCCATAGATAGTACAAATGTACTAAAGATATGTTTCTGCAACGTGCTATGGTTCTATTTTTTTATCTTTCTGTTTCAATCAGAGGGTTACCATAGACTCTATGATAGAGTGTCTTGACCATCACCTTGAGAGCCATACTGTTTGGTGTTTCTGCTTGAAGGAACTTTATCGTAGTGTCTGCTTCTTACCAAGAAATTGAAGAAACACACAAATAGCTAACTCATATTCATTCACTGTGCCAAAGGTTATGAACTTTGCTGGGTGGGTCACACATACTCAAAGTATTGGATTGCTGTCAAAAAGTAGGTCCATACACATTTGGTAAATTGCCCAATATATGGTTATTACTGACCCCAGCCTGGCCGTAATGCCAATCCTGGCAACTTTACGTACATCTGATGTAGCCGTGTACCTAGGTCAGCACTCTGGCCAAAGACTTATTTGATCACGCAGGCGGAAGTCCCTTTTGGCTGTCTTTAAAATCTGATTGTCCAGTAATAAGTGGTTTACTGACTGCTTCCCTTCCTGTCTGGCACAGACCACCATGCCCTGCCCAGCTGAAGGGGGCTACACCGTAGTCTGAATATGAAATTAATAAGTAAACAGAATACTTTATGCCCCATGTTTTTGTGTGGTGAAAGTGACTTAATAAAGTCAAATGGGCCCTTTTTGTCTGAAAGGATGGTGTAAAATTGATAGTGTATCCAAGGAGGTTAAATCTCCTTGGTGTATACAAAGTTTGTTTGATGAAGATGATTAAAAGTACGAGGTACACCTGGGTGAGGTGAAATTTATCCTATATGTTTAAGTGTTACAGCTAGTAAAGAAGCTATTGTGCTGCTCCCTGAATTATCTAATGTGTCATCTCTGGAATGTGGATTTATCCTGGAAGGTGTTCAGTTTGCCTTTAGCACATCCCATCCTTCCTGTTCAAGTCCCGGGGGAAGGAGAGATTATCTGAAGGTAAACATCCCCAGGTGTGGTTAACCAGGCTGATCAAAACACTGCTACTATAGGGGCACTAGTCCCACTACCATCTGTGCCACTGTGGAAGGGTGATAGGTCTGTCAGGTCTGACCTAGGGCACAGTTAGGTGTTGGGTTGGATCTGAATTTGCACCTCAGTGTCTTTTGCTACTTGCTTGTGTTAAAGTAGGAAGTTGAAGATACTTCCATCGAATCCATGGCAATTTGTTTATGGATATGCTTTAACTAGTCTGGGAAATGTACATGTATACGCATAATTGTAAAGTTGAGTCCTCTATTTGATCCCTTCACCAGGGTTCTGTAATAAAAGTGCATAAAATCAGAAAGAGCAGGAACTTGGTATTCTTGAGACATGTTGTAAGAAAGGGAAAATGTTTGTAAGTTTGTCGTCTGATTGTAGAATCTATTCATTGGTTATGCGTCATGGTATGTACTTTTGGTGCCATAACGTATGATAACCTCTCGTTACATTTTCATTTATTTATTTCAACTTTTACTAAACACATTTCCAACACCATGAACATTGTAATAGGATTGAAAAGAGCACTAGCTGTTCACAGAAATGGGTTTCTATAGAATTTATTGTTTCTACTCGGAACCCACAAAATGCCAAGGACTAGGAAATTGTCTACCATTGTCAAGACACAATTACAGTATGGTTACAGTAAGGTGTGTTGCTAAGAAACGCTTATATTGTTGTGGATAACAGCCTTGGGTGAATAGAAGGACTCAAATTGGAACCTTGGCGTTAGATTACTCAAATGAAATTTTCTTTGCATCCATGGCTACGTGTACAGTTCAAAATCTTATGTTACCAACCCTTACATATATACCTTAAATAAGTTTTCTGTAAAACAGTTTGACGGTGTTCCTCTGTTTTGTGGTCACCATCAAGCATGTAGATTAAATCTGATGCACATACATTAGTGCCTACATTTGCAGGTGAACCATTTTGTAGTCTGTATGTACCATGTATTTAGACATGCCCCATTTGTAATTGATTCCACGCACAGAGCAGAATCAGATGCTTAAATTGAACCCACCCACCAGAGGGTGGCTTTTATTGTTGCAGTGGGAATTCTAGAATACAAACAAGTATGATGTTTTTAAAAAAACACAGGCGACGATTTTGTGTTTACCTGTTTCGTTCTTGATAAATCGTTCTTTTCATACACGTACACATATAATTTGGAAAGAATTTATAATTTCTGCTACAGTGCCAGGAAAGCCGCCAGGGGTCCAAAATCAGTTAGGCCCAGGCAAATTTATGCTGTGTTTCTTGCAGTTAAAAAATTTGAATCGCTAGATAGGGATTCACTTAATATTTTTAATGTCTTTTAATTTTTTCATAGATTTTTATAATTAGTGATCCAACTAATACAGTGAATATAACACTGAAATGTATAAGTACACTGGTATCTTCAACACTACACTAATTTCGCCCCTAGAGATAAAATAGTTAAACGCGGTCCATGGGTTCACCGTAAATTCCCGAATAAAGTACGCACCCCTTCTGCGCACGGCCGGTGCCACTGTGGACATGTACATGTAGTATATGTATGTCTTAAAAACAGTTAGTTCTAGAAACAAATCGTTTTAGGCCGTGTACTATATACGTGATTGCATGATAACTGGATACATGTAGCGGGAAAGGTTTCGCGATCGTGTCGGGGCTTGTTTTCATCGCTGGCCGCAGCCGATTTGCAAGACGTCACCCCCGCATCGAAGGGTAAGGCGAGTGCGGCGAAACGGACAGCTTTGGATCACGGAGAGTGTTGGTGACCAAGCCAGCAATGGTCAATAATTCAACCATACTGTAAATCGTGCAAAACAGTTGCTAAATGAGCAAAAATATACCATAAGTTGCAAGGAAAACGTTTTAGAAACGATACCAATGTCGTAGAATGCCAAAATCAAAGGAAAAAAGACAAAAATGTAAAGAAATGAATTCGAAGAGTAGATTATTCGCCATAACATATTCTGTGCCATTTGTTCAACCTTCATGACCATGACCAGATTTCATAGTAAAAGCAACTTTTTTTTTGTCAAAACTTTTTTTTTTATTTGCACGCGCGCATCAGTTTGGGGTTCCCAGAGGATGTCATCCATATATTCAAATCAACTGGCCTTAATAGGGCCCGCCCGATCGACCCATGAAGAGCAACGATCACCGAGGCGGAGAACTGGGCAGAGCGTTGATGCTACTGTGGGTGTAGAAGTGCTACCGTATTTAGAATTTGAAACTGCAAAAGGCTACTGGGACTTGCGATTTATAACAGGGGTGAGTGAAAAGTTTGACTGCGTTTCAAATAATCTCTCGTAATGTGATAGTTTGATGTTTTTGTCACAAAATCAAAGGAATAATGTACACTTCAAATATGTATTAATTTGTACTCCGTAAAACTGAGTCTGTTCAGAGGAAAGAAATACTTCCTTCTCGGGGCCAAGGTTCTGGAAAGCTGTCCTCAGCGCTGCCACGACCCTCTCTTCGTTCTTCAGCTGTATGTGTACTTTGCAGGGGAAAAGGATCGGCGTGCACAAGACAACGGGCGCAGCATGATTCAAAGTTTATTTTATATTTACGCCCTTGTTCACGCCGATCAAAAGAAACTGTGACAATTCGGTACGTGCAGGCCCGTGCACGTGGCGACACAGGCTGGCTTCCCGCTCTAGCTGTGGGTTCCCACGATGTGTTGCCAAGGGCAGCGGCACGTACACAGACCTACCGGCGGATCCCACCCACCGGGCCGGCCGGTAAGGATTTTCAAAGACTACATTTATAACTCCGCCCCTATCATTGTTGCGTGCCGAACAGTCGAGTACATCTAACTGGCATTTTTACGTCGTACTGACACATACAGCCCGCTACAAAGTAATTTCCTGTTGCATTTAACGATTTAAAATGATACGAAATGAAATATTGATAACAATTTATGTTAAGTGAACCTTTGTAACGGCATGGATCATCTTTGTTGAAGATTTCTGAGTTCAACTCAAGCCGGAAGTGCATTAGAACCTACCATCAGTCCAGGTGCAACAATTATGTTATCACGTTACGTTACGACGATCAAGAACGTTCACGGCTTGCGGACCATTCAAATATTATAATTTTATAATGGAAAAAATCTTACGTGGGTTTATATTTTCGGCCGGAGTTCCACGAGATCGGCGCCGGCTGGCTCGGGAACGATCCCATCGGCATGACGGAGCGACGGGCGTCGTCAAAGCGATACAAAAATGTTACAAGTACAACGCAAGGACAGACAGATTTCTACACCAGCGCTCTTTGTGCCTTCCCCCAACCCACAGACTCTATGGGAAACTCAAATTACTCTCATGGTAGACAAGGTGCTCCAAGCGAGTGTGCACTTTCCACAAACTAGAATTCAAGTTACCTCGAACAGTACTCGATGTCATTTACAAATCCTTTATTTACCCACTTCTCGAATACGCTGATATCATATGGCAAGTATGTAACGTAACCTCATTCGATTCCCAACGCTTAGAACGGTGGAGTACATGAATGCTCCCTTACAGGTTCAGGGGCTGTAAGGGGGGTCCTCGTATTCCTCTCTCCTTGCAGAACTAGTTTGGGAAACACTTTGGGATCGTCGTCATTCTTTGTCTATGTTCTACAAAATTGTTCACGGTAATATCCGCCAGCATCTTGAAGACCTAATTACTCCTGAAGTTGCCGTTTCTATCTGTTACGACCTTCGTAATAAGCACAACCTTCGGCTGCCATGTTGATTGATTATATGGATGACGTCCTCTGGGAACAACATTATGATGCGAGCGTGCGACTAAAAAAAGTTTGGAAAAACCTTTCCTTCATCATGAAATCTACGTGCATTGTCA
>NW_017803379.1:1548187-1582313 GCF_001625305.1 Branchiostoma belcheri | reverse complement strand
CGGGAACTACCCGCCAGGGCCCCTTGTTATAGTTTTACACTGTTTACCTGGTTACCGGTCACAAACCGTAGAGGTACAGAGGAACCTACGAAGGACCGGTTGAAGCTATTAAAAATGTATGCTTTAATGTTACTTCCTAATGTTATAAATGTGCCATAATCGTATCAGTCTAAATTTTGCAATCACAGCCGTGTTTTTGCAGTGTCACGTCTGCTAGTTGTTGTACTAGTACCCAGTCTCTATTTTTTTTCTGTACGAGACTTGTATGTACTTCGTGTTCTGTATATGTATGTTTAGTAAACTTTCCCCTATTTCTGTTCGGAATTCTTGGTATCTTTCAAGCAGACATTTTTCTTAGATTTCTATAACTTTTTCTTATGTTATTCTGGTGTTCTTGGATCTCGCTATGTTGTCGTCATGTCCCAGGGTATTTCCTTATTGTGGTTCTAAATGGGACATCACTATGTGTGCTATTTATCACCGACAAAGATTCAGTCCTATAATTACTGCCATGGAGGAACGGTTCTACTAACCCTAACACATGTATCACTCGCAGTGGTTTTGGGAAATTTTGGTGAGTTCGCTTTTACGATAAGAATTACAAATTATTGTTTACGGATTCGATGGCCGGGCAGAGTATCCATCATAGTCAGCGTCATAGTCAGCGTGACTTGAACGTTTTATTTGTGTGATGTTAGAAATTAAGTTCTTGGTTGTGTCTTCAAAGTTCCGGTGTCAGAATTTGGGTGTTGTTATATCATGACTGATCGATACGTCATTGTTGATCACTGACTCGGAGTTAGAGAAAGTTTAAAGTTGCTTGTTGGCTGGTTACCGCACGAGTGGAGAGAAGTTGGAATTTAAGTTTATTACGCATTAAAAATGTGTGCCACTTGACGTTAACTTCCACCGGGATCAAGTTTTTCGGCTTTACTTGATATTCTCGGACTCCTCTTTCCGACAAAACCCTTGTGTTCAAATGAGTGGCTTAGGGATATTTTGCAGGCCCCAGCCAAACTCTGCTGATATGTCAGATCTTTCCAGCTGGCCTTTCTAATCATTGTCGTACGCGTCCTGTAACTGACCCTGTAAAATACCCCTGCATGAAATACCTCTGGGCGGGCGGGCGGGCAGTGCTGACTTCACTCATCTTGTTCTTTGTGTGGTTTATTCCGTCCATTTTGCTTGCAGAATTTGGTCAGTATTTCATTACAGATCCAGCTGGTTGTCTTTATCAGGTATCGACGATCAGTGTTTTAGTGAATTGTTTTTAATAGCTGCTCGTTTTTAGCTGCTGGTTTATGTAAAGTTTGAGCCACCTGACGCCAAGTTCCGCCGGGGTTTTCCGGTCTTACCCTCAATTCTCTACGTCAAGGCTCTTCTGTCCAGTAACCCCGGGCGTTGGTTTTTCTTGTCTTTCCAGTAAATCTCAGACATGCAGCGAGGGATACCCTACTGTTCTACACTGAACACCGGTGCTGGCATATAAGGTTATGCCCTGTCCGCGCTAAACTGCCCGCACCTGCCAACGACTCGGGGTTCCGAACAGTGGAGACCATCTCAGTGCACGGAGAAGGTTTCAGTACGTCATATACTCATCTCTAGGTCAACGCCATTTTGGTTTTAACAATAATACTATTCACACAATTGCAAGTTGATATTATTTCCGCGTATTCTGTACATATGTGTAGTTTACCTGCTGACATCCCAACATAATAAGGTCCAAGTTTCACATCGTGGTCACGCTGAACGCTGAAGAACTATGCTGAATAACGCGACCCTAGCATGCAACAAACTTCGCTAACCAGTACTACATTGTTTCTTTCAGCTCTACATGACGACAAACACAACAGTTACTCAAGAATACAATCAAAAAGTGGAACAAAATACCAGGTGAGTGCCTAACCATCCTTATTTTATGCAATAGTGTTCATAATCACGATGGTTAAGCAATGTTCGCATCTCTATATAGTACTTCTTTCACAATAAGCTGTGTGACTTTTGAAATACGGTAACATGTTTACTATGATGTCATTGCTGGGAAAACAGTGTAGCCTGGGTGCCAGGCCCTGTGACACGATACTCCATTCAGTCGGGGAAACCACACGCCCGGAACCCAGAATAGATACTCTAGATAAATTGAAGAAGGATGCCAGCTCCGAAACTGGGGCGTGTTGGGCGATATAGATGCCCGATCGAGAGACTCAGAAAAAAACACTTTCTTTCTCCTAAGCGAGGAGGTAAGCTCCTTGTTCTAAGTGCTAGGGTCTGGCACATATGCTAGTCATAATGAAATTATATATATTACCTGGCAGCAGAAAATCTCACACGGCATGTATACTTCATGATGTCGCAAATTTCATTGCTAGAAAAGGGTGTATTTATGTGTCCGCTTCATTGCATTCTTTTAATTAATCGACTCACATTGCATATTTACATTTATGTGTAAAGCATGACCCCAAATCTTGTTGATTTAAGTTAGTCCTAGCTGGTCAAAGTTGGCATAGATTCATTTATGCTCTTTTCTCTCTTTATACCACAGGCAGACTTCGGCATGTCCACCCTGAGATGCAGACTACAGCAGGAATTTACTGGCTAGCACGAAACCCAGTCGTGGAAGGATTGGGGTGTGCATTCATGTTTTTCACGCAAGAAAGTTGAAAAACAAGCACTGCAGCTGAATGCAACAGCATCGTGAAAGCAAAGAAAAAAATAATAAAAAAGCAAGACTGACACAAACATGCATACATTGTGTGTTACATAGAAAACACACAAGTGAATAAAATTCCTTACACAAAACATCACTATTACATGTATCACACAGGTAAGTTATAAAAAAACGACCAGCATCATATAGTTGAAACTAAAAACATATTTGAAGCATTATAAGCTTGAATATGCTGCACCTTGTTCTTTCTTATGAGCAACAAAATTTGTTCTTTCTTGATAGATGAAAACATATTTGAAATATCAATAAAGATAATCATTAATATTCTGTGTGCAAAAAGGCACAGTTTGCCCGAAAAGGTGCTTTTTGCATGCATGGTAACATAGGCCTTTCCTGCTGGGTCCGAAGACATAAGGCCGGAGGCTACCTCAAAACCAATTCCCCAGGGAATGCATTCGTAAAATTTTCTAAATTCTTTCAGCTTGATCGTAATATACTGTAAAAATGCCTCCGCCCCTGAGGCGTCGCCAAAAAGTTGCAAGAACAACAGTTTGGACCAGATGAGGTCTTCATTATAGGTGTATAAGCCCTCAGGTTTTCTGTTAATGACATCTTTCACCTCTATTTCAGGGAGTAATTACGTAGGGCAGAAACCTTTGCTTTATGCACATTTGTAATGAACATGAGGGTTCAACAATGTGCCTGTCCACCAACTGTTCATAAAATACATATAACTATGTAGTAATAAACCTACAAAAAATATAAACACTGTACACTAACGTCAGATTTTTTTCAATATGAGAAAAGGGTATGAATGTATGTAATGTAATTCTATTCATGCGTCACTAGTAATCTTAGTTGCATGGCAACAGTGTAGTTTTTAGGATGCTTGAAAAGTACTGTATACTTAATTTCAGCCAAATTTATTCAATCAAGAAGCCGAAATCTATACTGACTGTAAGCAAAAATGTACATGAAAGCTGAAGATGTACTTAAATATGGCATGTCTGAAAACTTGAAATGGTCTGTCTGTGTGGTTGATTACCCATGTTAGTGATGATGAGTGTTTGTGAATAATTTTTGTAACCTGGTTGACATCTGTCTGAATTTTTTCCCTCTTGACTCAGGTCTCACAAGGAATACAGCAGGTAAAAATTTGGACAAACATTCATACATGTTTATGTGTTTCCTTCCTTATTATAGTTCCCTACAACCCTTAACAGTCACGGGTTGCAAAGAATGTTGAGCGAACATTAGAATTTGTATTATTTCATATAGTAGAACTCACAAGTTTGGAGAGAAAAAATACAACTAGATAACCGCTGAGGTATCAGATAATATTAATTCACACAAAAGGACAAGTTTTTAAAAGATACAATAGGACCAGCTGATCATAATTCTTATTCAAATCATACAGTCATTAGCATGATTATGACTTTGTCTTGCCAGTCAATATGTCCTACAGCTGACCTCTCCCATCTAGAATGTAAAGCGCATGAAAATGATGCTTCACAGCACTTTAACATTGCAAGTACCACTCAATAAATCCTGGGCTAAGAGATTGCGTCTTTCACTGTACCCTACACACTTTAACAAGGTTACACATGTGTAGGTTAGTCAGCAAGATGATAATGAAGAAAGGTATGCTTTAGTGCCAAATGCTAATGATGATAGCTTGAAGTTGTTCAACCATAGAAAATGATGGTTGTTAGCTGTGTTTGTAATGCCTGAGGCTAAGGATATGTTATAGCTTAATCTTTATCTTAATGTGTATAAATGTTGTTTTGGTGATGATACATGTTCCCTGTATTTAGTTTGAAACGTGTTATATTCATCAATGCTAAGACAAAATCAAGTAGACAGCCTATTTTAGAAATGTGCTGTCACATGCTTAATTTCTGATACCTCAAACCAAGACATTATTTTGTATCTATGGCTATGATTTTGGAGTAATGATTATGTGGTTACTGGCACACTGACTTATTTGTGCAATTTGTATGTACAAATGTATCAATACTGACAGCTGTGTCTGAATCAGCTAGTTGAAAGTTAAAGTTGAACAGTAAAGAAAACCTTAAAAGGTGATTGTTTCATGTGTTGAAACAGTTGATATTGATTTGTCTGAATTGTATTTTCCCCCAGGTTAACTTACGACTGATCCTGGTCAGTGGAAAGACACATGAATTCCAGTTCTCCCCCAACGACTCGGCAGCGGACATCGCTAAACACGTTTATGAAAACTGGCCTACTGGTGAGCCTACCCCATAGTGTTTCCTTTCTTACATCATGTGTATCTCCTTATTGCTTATCCATGAAAACTTTCAAAGGTTACTTAGAAAGCTGGTTGCTCAGTTATACAAAAAAAGAGCAATTCAGCTGTCCAAACATAAACTTTTAGTCAGACTCAGAGGGGCAACTTTGAAGAGAGCTGCATGTTTTATTGCCATTTGTTGTTATGTAGAGGTAACTTTATTACTGTAGGAGTCTCCAAAAGTATACCAAGCCATTGAATGAAACATCCTGTCCCCCATATATGTTCAAGTCAGAAGTAATAAGAACCTGCCCATGGAAACAGTATGGATGAATGTCATCTCTGAAATTCTAGACCTTCATTTAAGCCATGAAAAATTCATGTGGGTGGACATTTTACCATGGCACGTGCCAATTCCAACGTTAAACAATATTGATTTGTAGTTGCACCGTTCAGTCAGTTCAGTACAGTCTGTTTGACCTTCACCTTTTTGTTGTCTGCTGCCAGACTTCTGACAAAATGGATTATCTTGTCTTGTCACTTCTGAAGGACAAAGTAACAAGTTAGTTACAACACTGTACAGTAAGGGCGTGCATAAAAACTCAAATTTGACCAAGTGGTGTCTTTTTTTTATGTAGAGAAGGAGGGGGTTTGAATGTAACATTTGGGTAGTTAAGATTGAAACATGTCGCATTATTTGAAGGCTTGTTGTTTACTGTATTTTGTTGTTTCCACCCAGACTGGGACGATGAGAAAGTCAGCACACACAGCATACTTCGTCTAATATATCAGGGCAGATTCCTGCACGGAAATGTCACACTTGGAGGTAAGCCTACACACCTTAACGTTTTACCATGGGAATAGCCAGTGATGAAAACTGCACATAATTAACATGCAAAGATTCAATCGTTATATGATATGTATGCTGCTTATCTGTAACTGTTTGTACTGAGGTGGGCCTTCATTGTTCTCCATTGTAAAGACTGCCTACAGTGAAAATGCTTCATTTATATGTTTAGTCCAGAATGGTATTATATATGTGGTTATTGAAGATAGTGATGAAAGCTGTTTGTATAATCTGATGTTTGTGATATTCCCCACAGCCTTACAGCTACCGGTAGGAAAGACAACAGTGATGCATTTGGTGGCAAGAGAGAATTTACCAGAGCCCAACTCACAAGGTTAGTTTTCTGGTTCCGCTGTATGAAGGAGTGGCCAATGAATTTAATTGTGCCAGTTCAAGAACTGCTGAAAGATTCAACCTATAAGATTGGGTCCTTCACAATGAGCTGGGTCCTTGTCCTTCCCTCCTGAAGCAGTGATGGTGAAATTTTCCCTCAGGGGAATTGAGCTTGTTCTTATTTATAGCCAGCAAAGCTTGATACCTATCTAATTAGGTGCCTATGGAATACAACGTGCCACGACATGTGGTAGAAATTAGTCTAGAAAATGTGAGTCTATTTCTGAAGGCACCATTTAGCCCTCATTTATTTGAAAATGGGATTTTAAAGTGATTCAAATTGGATTTGTATTGGAAGAAACAGCCTTAAAGGCATCTGTTATCTTACAAGGTCTCAAAATATCAGTCTTAGTGTAATAACAGCTGCCTGAGAATAAACCTTAAAGTTGAATAACATGCAATGTAGTAAATGCCCCCAGCCACACAAATAATAGTGGGTATGTCATGGAAATATCAGAACGGATTAAAGTGAGAAGGTCATGAGGGTTTGGGCGCAGGTGTGCGCTGGTAATGGCCTTGTTAGGAAATCCATGCAGGAGAGGACTGATGTGAAATGTCATCAAAGAGGATGTGTCTGAAAAGGACCTGTCTGAAATGGCCTGGAGCGACGTGCTTCTACGTACCCTAAGTTAGGCTTAGCCCGATAATGATTGGATTATTAGCAGGTTGCACGTACATGTTAGATACAAAACAAGTGACTGGTACAAATAAACAAGGGGATATATAAAGAACACAGGTAACTAATTCTGAGTGTGCACAAGACAAAACAAGTTTGTCTGTTTGATGACAGAAACCTTTGTGCTACTCCGTACTCTCCCGAGGAAATGTAGAGCAGCCCAAAGACGTTTCCATTAATTTCAGCACAACTAGCTAAAATTGAAAAGACGGTAGTGAAAAGGTAACAAAGGCAGGGCAGCATTGCTTAGAGAGAGCCCTGTGTGTTGTTCACAGTTTGTCTGGTTTCATCACCACTGTGGATATCAGAGCGTACAGCTTATGGTTTCCGCTGGGCAATTAGTGAGCTCCCAGCCAATTAGTATGTCGTATGGCTTATACAACACGGTTGTAAACATCCACTATATTTGGTCATGAGTGTAGAGTTGTTGAGTCTCCTTGGGAACATGTTGTTCATGATAACTAGAAACTTAATGCAAAAGTTGCAACAATGCTGTGTTTTGTTCAGCTCCAGTCTTAGTCTAAATATGGATAGATGCCAGGATGTTGCTTGCACTGCACAGTTGGATATTCCAGAATTCCAAAAAGTTGTAAAGGATCATCAGATTGATATATAATGCAGATTTTCCCCGTAGGAAAGAGCAAGATGACTACCAATATTGATAATCATAGCTGTGAGTTGTACATGTAATAGGAACTGATCTATCAAATCCATTTAAAATTTGTATAAAGCACTGTATTTCACCTCTGAAGAGGAAGGGGCCACTATATGCGAAGGGTGTGCCAAAATGACAAGACAATTACATACCTTCAAGAAAGTAGCCAGCAAGGTAGCAAATAGGCCATGATTCTAAGTGATCTGTAAGATGCTTCTTATCTTTGTAAATCTCTAATGTTGCTTAATTCCTTCCACCCACAGGTCAGAGAAAAAGTGGGAAGACAGAGGAGAGTAACTGTTGTGTCCTGTTGTGAGTGGCTGTGGACTGAGGACACGGGGAGACACGGGGGGAGAGAGAGACATCATCAGCACAAGATGATCCATTTTTCACATCAACCCTATAAATATTGTCAGATTTCCACTAGTCATTTTAACCTCTTATTAAATGTGTTGCTTCAAACCCACCATGATCGACCCATCTTTGTAACTGTACAACAAAAGAATTACAGTTGTAAAAGCTACAACTAAATATCCTTAAAAGCTCTTATATTTATATACATAAACGTCTCAAAATTATATTCAGCAAAATCAAAGGAAACTCAAGAGTTTGAAAGAGTAAAAAGAAAGTTTATTGTTGACTTGGTCCAGTAAGCACAACAAAAAGTTTTTATCCGAACATGTAACTTTACTTCTAAATGTGATGCTGCATGGCATCCATGGAATGCTTTGCCTCTGGTTAACAATGACACGAAATTAAAACCCTGTAAGCATAGATTCTTTACTGTGTTTAGTTGGTTGAGAGAAAGTTCACAAAACAATACAACTAACTTACCAAGACTATGCAAAACAGCACACTTCCTTTGAAGGGGACTGTGGTAGAGATGGACCCTTAGGACATCTTAGAAGAAATAAGGTTTTACCAGAGATTTCTGAATTGAAGGAATTGCACGTTTTGTGTGAATGACTCAAGCACTGGTTATTGCAGGGAAAGTGCTTATACTTACTAACGAACATCTTCTATCAAAGTTAATATTTTGCTGGGCTAAGGACAGGTATAAGCTTTGTGTCACTTGGATGAAAATGAAGGTACCTTCATGGTTTTATTTGTACAAAATGTCACTTTTACTGGCCTTGATTGTTGAGTGAGAAGATACCTCTCTGTCTCAAATTGGGTTGATAACTGGTGGTTTTGAAGCAGCACAAAAGATATATAGATATCAAACTTCCCCAGATAAAGACTTATCAGCTGGAATCTGAGATAATACCCACTATTTTAGGTACAATTTTATGGCATGACCTAACATGTAAATGAATTAAACAGAACTATACATGTTAATCACTGGGGAGCCTTCTAAGACTAGCATGTGGCGAGGTTAAGTGCTTTGTTGCCACAGAAACAAAATTGTATGTATGTATCTATGTAGAAGCATTACCAAAAAAGAAGAAGAAGAGAGGTAAGGCTGCAAGGTTGGCACAGATTGAAGCCATGAACTAGATATAATTTCCGTGGCAACAAGCACCAGGTGTTGTAGGTTGCGTCAGTAGTATGCTAAGACAGAATGGTAACCGTGTGCATCTGTGGAGCCCACTTGTTGAGATGAGCTCAGCTTTCATGGGGCTGTTCTTACCCAGGCAACCAATGGTATAGTCCAAATTGGGGCGTGTCCCTTGGCAACCAGTGAGCACGAATGATATGCACAGACTTGCACCTATGTGCTTTAGACCATATGCCGCACGGATATAAGATAATTTTCAGAGACGTTGTGAGAAACCAGTTATCTTCGCACAAAAGCAGGAACAAAAAAAAAGCTCTGTACATTTCATGAGATTTTGATAGGAAATAATAATGTTGATTGAAGATATACAACATGCAGTGGGGTAAGCCTTATGTAAACCCCTTATATGTCTTAACAAAAGCTTCATAGATTTTTGATCAGTGAACAAGTACAATGTATTCAGCAGCAATGTATATTATCTCTATATGTTATGAGCTAGGTATGTTTTTGGTCTAACATTTCTTGAATTTGCTTAGCTGTCAAAAGTGACCTCAAGGTAGTTTACTGCTGTTTGTAGCTTTTCACTTAATATATATGTAACTCTATATGTAATTGTTAGCTTAGGTTTTTATTTGTATCCTCGGAATTGTAAATATGATTTCAATTCACATACAGTAATTCCCGCTACGACAAAGGGTGAAGACCTTGGGGAGCATTTATACAGAGAAAAGCCATGAAACCCAACAGTTACAGATGTCAGATTGGTTATATTATACATTAAAAGGAAAGAAGATCATTTGTTTACTAAAATCTAAACATTGTACATTGATACAAAGGAGGTAAAGGTTATTAATAGGAGGAAAGATCACCCTTGAAATAGTTAAAAGATGGTCTTGTGAGGTGATCGCACTGGGTAGTTATGATAAGGTCTCATGTATGCAATGTAGCATTGTAAACGTGCAGGCCTGCTGGTAATGTGGGGCAAATGATGTGTGCTGTAGCATATTGCACATAAGGATAACAAGGAAAATCATAACAGGCTGGTAACTCAGAATAAAGTGTGAGAAGCGGAGTCCAGGGTTTTCTCCTTCTTTATGACAGACTGCTGAACCCTATCCTCACAGGTTAACATGCCTGTCCTTGGTGCTGACCACTTTCCACACATCTTAACTTGCCTGTCCTTGGTGCAAAACAGTTTCCACGCAGGTTGACATGCCTGTCCTTGGTGCTGAACACTTTCCACATAGGTTAACATGCCTGTTCTTAGTGCTGAACACTTTCCACACAGGTTGACATGCCTGTTCTTAGTGCTGAACACTTTCCACACAGAATACTATTATGTCAAGGAATACAAGCGTATAAAAAGCATATAGACTGGTAGACACGAGCAAGCTTTCCACATACATTTTATTTCTATTTCATAGATGGCTTCATAGAGAATTTGCATCATTCAGACAATCAATAGCTGAGACGTTTGAATAAAGAAAATAAATATGGGGAAGCTCAGTGTAAAGCTGTCATTGACTCAAAATTGACACCAAAATGGTAAAACATTGTGGTATCCTTCCAATGTAGTGAGTACACTGCAGTAGTTGCACGTAGTATCAGAAGTACAGCTTGTTTCACAGCTCACATTGAGCAAAGCAGCCAACTTCTTTTTGACAGAATTTTTTTCAGAAAATTATCCAAGTTGTAATGTTTCGTTGTGTGACTAGCTCTGATAATGCTACAGTCAACATAATCTTTAATGCTACATTCGATACATTCATTCTAGATGCTGGATTGAGCCTGTTTCTTTTCTTTTTTTTACCACTTGTGGCATGTTTTTCTTGAACTTCTTTCCACAGTTCTAGCAAGAGAGTTTGCCTCAAGTTACAACTGCTATATGCACTAAACTCTTTTGTGATGTATTTCTACTTCACATCACTTATTCCCCCCCCCCCTTAGCTGTCCAGCCTGTGATGATGTAGTCCATGAGGTAGTTGAGTTGAAGTCTGTGCCACAAGCCTGTACTGAACTCATCACCATCTGAGGCTGTTGGACAGAAAAACCAAGTATGAGTAAACTATAAAACATTTGTCATTAAAACCTTTGCTTTTATCAAATGAAAGGATGTTCCCTGTCATTTCAGGTGTTCTTGTATCTTTGTGCAATATAAAGAAAGTCATGAACTACATGAGAACATTGTATGAGTGAAATTTAAAACTGCTGATTGAACTGAAAATCAAAATCACAGTCAAAACGAAGTTCAAAATACTACCATGAAAGTTTTAACTCTAAAAAGTTCAAAATGTGTACTTTTACCATATTAAGGGATGTTCCCTGTCCTTTAGATGTCCTTACATATTTGAGGGATATAAAATATACAACCATGAACTACATGGCAACTGTGTTTACCTACCAATTTTTGGACTGTCAGTATTTCCCCCGCTGATCTGTCCTGTTTGAACAGTTGATCTGACATCACCTGAAGGCGAAGTCGTGGTTACACTGTCTCGGACTGAGCGGCAGAGTTTGTTAAACCATCCAGCCGTGGCATCTTCGTCCTTCGCAGTGTCTGTAAGTTAGAAAAGATTTTTAGTCGACAAAAAATGCTTTGTATGTCATAGTTTCAAGGAAAAGCATGTAAAACAGGCCTATATGGCTTATATGTCATGTGTCAGCAAAACCAGTTATGATAACCTATGAACTTGTTATCAGGACAAGGTAGCACATTTTTGTTTCATTGTTTCCTTCCACGATTCCCCAAATCTGTTGTACATGTTGTAAACTAATAAGTCATGGTAACTAGTTGACTGGTACAGTGCTTCTCTTTTAATCTTACATACAAGTCAGCAAGCAAGAGAAGCTCTACCCGGAAGTAGCAACTGTTAGTCTGTACTGACCATGGTCAGTGTCAGGTTTCACGTCTTCAGGCCAGAAAGTTTTAGTCAGGTATTCCATGAAGCCACTTTTCAGTGTTGTGGGTTGGGTACGGTCATCCATGCGCAGGTCTGGAGAAGAAAAAACTGTGAGATCTATGTAACAACACAAACCAGAGTCACCTTGCTATACTAGTATATATATCTCATATATATTCTTGAAAATATTACTCTTTATGTCTATGTCCTAGGTCTAGTCCAATGGAGCCCACAAATCTCCCTTGAAGAACAGAAGACCCAAACCCTGACCTGTTGTCTTCCCCGCGTCCTTGAAGTAACTGCAGGTTGTCTTGTAGATGTTCCTCCCGACCTGGAGCAGCCAGGTGAGCGGGTCAGGTGGCGGAAGTTCGGCCAGCTCGTCGAAGTGACGGCCCTCGCGGAGCCAGAAACAGCTATCCAGCAGGTAACTGTAGCGCCTGGGGGGAACATGCAGTCCAGCATGGGATTATTTTATGCGAAGAGAAGTCCAAAAATGGTAGGAAATGTTTAAGTTTGGGGTACAGCTTTGTACCGGGTACATGAGTGCACATGATAGGTTTAGACCGTGACAGACCCAAAATACATAATTAAAAAATCATCTACTTTAGCGGAGAAAAGAAGTGTTTCCGGAAGAATAGGCAAACAAGTAAAGAATAGAAGAACTTCTGTAATGACTTCGGTGTAAGTTAAAATTTTACGGAAGGAAATACTTACACGTGAGGGAATGAAGGACAAGGGGGAGAGAAGATGATGAATCAAAACAAGTTGAAAGACCTCTGGCGGAGCTACAGACATACACTAAAGCTATGGCATAGAATCAACACAGACCAACTCACCATACGTCGTCCGCATCAGTGACGACATTCATGACTGTATCCTGGTCCTTCCAGCCGTAGTCAGTCAGAGTCGTCATCATGACGTCACGGCTCCTGTCCTTGTACAGGTCACAGCGGACCAGTCTGCCGAGACCTCCGGTGTCAGACGGTTGGACATACGCAGATATAAAAGTCTGGCTGTCTGTGATCTGTTGTACCAAACAACACAATGGTGAAGACAGATTAACACCGCAACACAGGACTTTGTTTCATTCTATTCATTCTCCTTTTATCGAAAATAAAGCTGAAATACGGAAAGACTTTATGTCGCAATCCAGATAGATTGAGAGAACGTACGGTACAGCAATCCTGACTGACAAATAAGAACGAGTT
Source organism: Branchiostoma belcheri (assembly GCF_001625305.1). Taxonomy (NCBI): domain Eukaryota; kingdom Metazoa; phylum Chordata; class Leptocardii; order Amphioxiformes; family Branchiostomatidae; genus Branchiostoma; species Branchiostoma belcheri. The sequence continues at coordinate 1,569,217 of NW_017803379.1, read as the reverse complement.
GTGAAAAATGAAACGGGGTATTTCCTTCTGGAAGACTTATTTTTATAGAAACTATCTACACAATTGAATATGCCTGTCCTTGGTGCTGAATGCTATCCGCACACAACCTGTGAACATGTCTGTCCTTGGTGCTGAACACTATCCACACACTAACATGCCTGACCTAACTGAAAAGTCCCATGCGTAAGTTGTCGTCCGTGTCTTTCGTACCTGATAAACTCGGGGCGAGTCTTTGGTGGTTTCAAAGACGGGCAGTTTCGCCACTAGGCGGAGTCCTACAGCGTCCTTCAGCGGCATGTGAGCTATCAGAGTCCTCAACTTCTCGTGCTTGTCATCGACCAGGCACGACAGTAGGTATAATATCACCAACTTCTTCAAAATCCCCATCTTTGCCAAGGAGTACGTAAAAAACGTGCCTCAAAACTCGGGTTTCGCTGACGGGTGTTGTGTAAATAGAATCCGGTTGCTAGGCGCCGGTTCGAATTCGAAAATTCGATTCTTGACATTCTGGAACGTGCTCTGCCTGCGACCATCCCCGCGCCTGCGCAAGATTTCAGTTCACTTTTTTCGCAAGGTTGATTTCAGAGTTATCAAACAATGCATGGAGAAAGAAAATGCATAATGGGTTGCTACCCTCTTAAGTTGGTCAACCCAAACACCAAATTAAGAAGATTAAACGAAGACAAATAAATAAATTTCCATGTGATGCCGATGTATACGTAAGTTAGAGTCTACTTCCGGTCCAAATTGCCCATTCGTTCTACGTTGTTGATATCCTAGAACAGCAAAAGAACTAATAGCACCTGAAGTCCAATTATAGGTATTTTTTATATCCTCATATCCAAGCGGGTGTTCCCGGTAACAAACAGATCAAACAGTCTTTACTGGAAAATACTTTCGCACAAAGCAAGTTTTCTCGACGACAAAAGGGTGTGTTTTGAACGCTGATGGGATTTTTAAAACTTACTTATAATAAATAAAATGCCTTTCGCCGCTCTTTGTTAGCAGACTCATTCGGAAGAAAAAACTCTAACTTTAACCCATAACCCAGGAGCAACGTCAAAATGACGTGATTTAAACTTTCCTCTCCATGGCAACAGTATAAATTATCACCTTGCTGTGAGACTAATTAGCCCAGACTTGGAGAGGAGAAAACTACAGGGAAGCGACGAAACGGTAAATGCTTCCACGCACGGGAGAGACAGCAAAGACGACACGACCGAAAGCGACGTAATGGAAGTTTGCGATACAGAAGTGATCGGGAATTCGGACATTGAAGACGGAAATACCTTCAAATTCCAGGAAAGAATGGAGAAGAAACCGCCACTTCTGCAGAAGGAGAGCACAAAAAGCACCGGGACGTCGGCCCGAGCAGGTCTGCCGAGTGAAGGCGACGAATTGGAGGAACTTTATGAAAGTAGGAAAGCAGCAGGTACGTCACAACTGCATCTATATTTCTGTTGAGCGTACAATTTGATGTTATCAGATATGTTTGCAGTCGTGGTTGTACCAGACTCAGACATGTCCAACTGTTTCAACAAGTCGGCGTCACGAGCTTCCACCGAATTTGTTCACCGAGAGAAGTTCGACGAATGCCATTTCGGCATAGCATCGAGAGTGTTATTCACTCACCAAACACTACCCTGTTAGATTGGATGGGACTGTCGTAGCGTGGAACTCACAGCCACCAAGTACAGTCGGGGCATCATCACTAAATAGCTTTAAACAACTGCAGTTAGATGTGCAAAGGTAGGGTGTAACAGGTCGTTCGGTGTAACGTATGTATGCGTCGTAGGTACATGTAGCTGCCGCCGCGCGGTGTGCCAGCGAAGTTGGTGTGTTACGCTGAAGGACGGTTATACCGGCGATACAGGTAAAAGATACAGACTAGAAATCGTGCGATAATCAAGAGGAAACCGGTCGCATTCCGGCTGGAAATGTGCCTTTGAGCTTGCAGACTTGTCGGTAAAGCTATTTGCCTGCTACGTGACGCCGACTTAATCGTGACGTGACAGATCGCGTAGTAGGTATGATCTAAATCCGACAGTACACGGAGCATACGTACAGGTAACGCTCTGCGACTGCATGAATGTATAAGAATTATGGGCTAAAGAGACATATGTTTGAAAAACCTGTTCTTTGAAGTCGTACACAATTGTAAGTTAATGTAAAACGTTACCATAGTAGCGAACATGTGCTTGGCGCCAAGTTGCACGACTTAGGCTAATCCTCCTTGATCATACAACAACCCACTACTGTAAACTAAGCGGCATTTTCTACGCAATGTATAATGTGAACAAATTTGTCTTTCATTTTTTTTCTGGCTTGCATGAATGCCATTCATGTGTAGAGAATCATTGGCAACACATCGGGCAATTTAAACGCCGATTGTCAAAATGACGCATGCTTTAAATGTGGGATTCAGGTCAGACATGTTCTGTGTGTTTTAGCGGACATCGGTGTTTTTTTTTCTACTTTTTTACTTGGGCTATGCGATGACTTACTAGTAATTTACTCGTTACTTATTTTTTACACCAATCAATTGCTTCTCTTCACCCAGTGTCTGTCCCTGCTGTGGTTGAACAGAAAGACCGCGACTTTCTGGCAACACAAGATGCGATGAAAAATGCCACAGTTCAGCCATTCTATGAGATGGACATCGCCCCTGCGGATGAAGAACAAGAACAACCATTTTACAAGATGGACGTCACCGATGCCAAAGACACAGATAAACAAGAACAGCCATTTTACGAGATGAAACTCGCCTCAGCTGATGCGGTCCGACCGAAGGAGCCGCCCCCTCCGCCGGCCGATGTCGCCTGCCGCCCGCCGGACCCGCTGTACGTCAGACGGGCAGGACTGAGGTTCTGGTGCACCAAACGGATCCTCGACTGGCAGAGACAGGCGCTGCGTGCTCGGGAGGACCCGGAAGCGGTTCTGAAGCCGGTCAGAGAATATGGCGAGGAGTCTGTCTTGCAAAACGGTGAAAACGGCGAGATGGGATTGAAAGGACATTACGAGAACGAACACCGACATTACGAAGACGACAAAGAACACCGACATTACCAGAACGACAAAGAGCACCGACATTACGAGAACGAGAAAGAACACCGACATTACGAAAATGATAGAGAACACAGGCATTATGAGAACGATGAAGAGCACAAATATTACCAGTACGATGAAAATCACGCTCATTACGAGAACGAGAAAGAACACCGACATTACGAGAACGACGAACAACACAGACATTATGAAAATGATGAAGAACAGTCAAACTTGTCGACGCACGTTTATGCCGATTTGGACCCCGACTTTCTGGCAGCACAAGATGCGATCAAAAATGCCACAGCTCAGCCATTCTATGAGATGGACATCACCACTGCGGATGAAGAAAAAGAACAACCCTTCTACAAGATGGACGTCACGAATGCCAAAGAAAAGCAACAAGAACAGCCCTTTTACGAGATGAATGTCGCCTCAGCCGATGAGAACAATGAACAAGTCTTCTACAGGATGGACGGCGATGAACTGGGCCAGCCGACTCCGTCAGAGAATGCGTACGAAGATTTAGACCCCGACTTTCTCGCAGCACAAGATGTGATGGACAGGAGGCACGGCGCTAAGGAACCGAGCAGGGGTGAGTAACCAGTGTAACTTTCACGTTTTTGTACTTAGGCAATCCACTCTGAACAGTGAAAGGGCGTAGGTTTATGTATAGGAATTATAAAAGTTATCAAGAGTTGAAAGTGTGAGCTTATGTGTCAATTAGAAGACTGAAACATAGAAATTACGCCTCGAAAATGCTGTATCTGCTATACAACATTACATTTGTGATAGCCTGTTTGTTTGTTGTATTCCACAGGAGATGACAGCGACGACCCGGGATGCAGCCAGAACTGCCGTGTGTTCTGCAGGTCCCGCCCTGGACGCATGGTGGCGCTTTTTGTTGGTGTTACCATTGCTGGTATTGTTGCAACTATGGTCGCCCTAATCCTCAAACAACACGGTGTACTGAGAGTCCACCCTGACGAAAACAATGTGGTAAGATACTTTCCTAGGCCTGTAATTATACATTTGCACAAATTTCTTAAGCATGTCATGCCAAGTTTTATGATCATATAATATGATAATTATGTTTGCATGTATATGCAAACTTGTTTATATTGATGTTTTACTAATAGTCTATAGCATTGTATTGCTTACGTACCTCTGGTGTGTTTCTTATAACAGGTAAACCAGACATCACTTCCAGCGACCTCCTCAACCTTGTCTGCACATCTGCCTGTGACGTCACAAGCTACTTCTGAGACAACAGAAGCCACAGGTAATTCTCGTGGATCAGTAGCCTCAACTTTCTGGGCATACAGTTTACCGGAACAATGTACTGATAGTCTGATTCTGTAGTTTTGGGATCTGCGTATACAGCTGAACCTATTGTTCATTATTCTTGCAGATTGGTGGGGAGAGTGGACCCTCTACGTCAGAGCGTACTTCCAGCAGAACAAGGACGCCGCCGCGGGTTTGGAGGAACGTTACCCTGACAACGAGGTTGTGATGACCCTGCTGGAAGACAGGTTCTTCTGGCCTTTTGTGTGTCGGCAGTGGAAAATTTACAACGACCTTCCACACACCTTGGACACAGCTGTAGGCTATGCCATAGAATACGGCATTACAAGTGACTACATGGAGTCACATGGTCTATCCGCATACAGCGAGGTCTTTTCTTCCATGTTGAGGGCGTTGGAGGCACTGCAGAACAAGACGGAAGGACTTCCGAATGATGGCAAAATGAGCTTGGCAATAGTTGGACAGTTATTGTTGGACACTGACGTTGAGGCCCTGGTAAAGCTTTTCCCATACCTGGACAGAATTACACACTTCTATCTCATTGACTGCAGAATTTCTCCTGATGCAGCAACATTTATGGCTGGACAGCTACACCGGCTGCATACGCTGACAAAGTTGAATCTGAAGAATAACAAGATAGGAGATGAAGGGGTGGAAGCAATTGCGGAGACCTTTCCTCACTTGAAAGAGCTCCGACTTCTAAACATCGCCAACACCTCAATAACAAACGTGGGAGGAAGAGCCATTGCCAAAAGGCTGGTTCACCTGCAGCAGCTACAGGAACTATTCTTACAAGACAACGAGGTCAACGTCTCTGCACTGGCAAAGGCGTTTGCCAACATGACGCGACTGGAACATGTCTTCATGTGGCCTGTCACATGCAGTTCCAGGTCCCCCCACAAGGCGGCACAACAGGTACGAGACGCTGTCTACACGCTTGCGGGGCAGGTGACACTTCGTGGGGGAACTCAGCTGTATGACAGCTGTAGTAACAGGGGAGGTACACAGCAGGGAGTGGAGACAGCATGGCGACGAGTTAAAGATAAACTAACATCAGGAGTAATCATATCAAACAGGCAGTTGAAGGTAGAAATCAAACTGTTGGTCCCTGGTGCTGTACGCTATCCACCCAGCGGCTAACATGCTATTTCCTGATTCCCTTGAGACTTTACCAAATTTATCGATCAGAAGTGATTCATAACGTAAACAAGAAGCCATAGGTAACAATCCTCCGTGAAATTTTATATTTTGCAACAAAAATAATCCCAAGCGTCAACGCCAGACCTACTGTGCAGACATTAGGCAACGGTTAATACAATGAGGGCGCGTCACAATCATAAAACATAAAAAGACCCAAATCCATTACTGCTCTCAGGGCGTGTAAAGATACTGTGTTTCAAGTTCGAAGTTCATTTTAATTACACACACACAATCATTGCATTCACATAAAGATCGGACTATCATTATCTATCATGGTCGTGTCACTAGTAACAAAGACAGCCCCACTGTCTTACCGTGCCTGTTACTTATTAAGCGCGACTGGCCATGCCAAAGTCCAGCAACAGTTGCGTCCAGCAGGCGCGAGTGTTACTGCCGCCGGTCAGATACCCGGGCAAAACCATTTCAACGACATTGTAGGGATGTTTAAAAAATAAGCATTTACTCCAATATCAAAACTGCTAGGGTAAAAATAAAAAAAACGTGCATCACCACGGGAATAATGGCACACCACATGCCAAATTACACAGAAATGCTACGTACGGAACAATGCGTTTTGGCTGCGAACATCTATGGTACCACTTATCGACCCTCCGCACATCTGCATGAAGTTCCACCCCCCCCCACTGCTATTCCAAACAACGCGTTTTTCTGGACCATTCCAATTCGCCTCGTAATTGTAGGGGTGCATCTGCAATATTACATTGACCGCGAAAGCAGCAACGGCAAAAATACACATTCGTACATCAACACGGGCATGCCTGCAGACGGCGTATAAAATTGCGTGCCGATTACACAAAGAGAACCCAGTGTTTTGACTGCGAACACGAAAAACCAGCCGTTCACAACACTCCGTCCGGAGGTCCTGACCTCCTTCACGGAGTAAAAATCACTGCAGGTTTGGGATCAAAAGCGCCCCAAAAATATCATTGATACTGATAGTAATAGGAGCAGCTTGGATTCAACATATAGGTGTGGTACTTCATTCAACTGCTAGAGGCCGCTTTTGATCCATGCACTTCACCCTCCTGATGTGTAACTTTGCAGCCAAATTAGGGCAAAAGCATTAAGCAGGAAAATGATAGAGACCATTAGGAGTATACTTTTAATACGAGAAGGCCAAAAAATGTCAAAAGTTTCATTTTTCTAAAATTGAAAAGGCGGAAATTCATCCCCTATCACACCCGTTTTAGAGCCACTGCTCTGAAAGTTTTGTATATCTCTAAGGAAGCCCCTATCGTTCCCAACTTTGGGAATTTGGTCACTTGGAAAACAAGACTGGCTATTATAGGGGGGGGGGGTACTTCAGGTCTTTTCCGCTCTTGTTCTTGACATTGTAGCTTACGCCAATTTAGTCTTGCATCTGAACATTTCGAGATAAGCATTCAAATACATCAGACTGACGTTTACTGACATGGGGAAATAATTCCATTGAAACATATTACATGTATATTACATGTACATGTAGTATTCATGAATTACGGTAAATCACAATTTTTTTGCAGTTTTCGCAGTCATTTCTGTACTGCAAGTTCATAATAACAGTGAACAAATAATTTGCCAATTTTCTTTTTGCTGCACCTGCCGCCACCACAAATGTCTAGTCCCGCCAACCTTTATGATTTTCTCAGACCACCAACTTTTGCTACTGAGTACATTAAGTGTTTTACAGTACTTCAGGCCAAGGTTGTATGCATGACCTCATGATCCTCGTATATCACCCCGCCCAATTCAGAGCCTTCCTACATCAATAAAGTTAAACAAACAGGCTCAAACAAAAGCACCCATGGTTGATAAATGTGAAACTGTCATAGAAAATTAGCAATACTGTTTGTTGGGTTTCAAACTGGCTAGGCCTTCAATGAGTGACCTGTTGTTACCTCCATAAAAAATGGAGGTATCGTTTTGGGTGTGTCTATGTGTCTGTATTTCTAGTTGTGCATGTGGTCGGCATAACTTAAGAAGGCCTGAGTGGAATGTCATATTTGATACATGGGAAGGTCTTGTGATGACACCGGTCAATGTCGATAATGAAAGTTAACAGCACATCAAGTCAAGAGATCATCACTTGATGACATAATTTATGCAATGCGACAGTTTATCACCCTACCTACCCAATCGTTTTCTCATCATCAGCTGGGAAACGAAGGTTACATTCTTTTACATTAGGCCATGTTGATTTGATTATATGGATGACATCCTTTGGGAACCCCAAAACTGATGCGAGCACGCAAATAAAAAAAAAGTTTTGCAAAAAAAAAAAAAAGCTTTCATGAAATCTACGTTGTTATGAAGGTCGAACAAATGACACAGAGTATGGTATGGCGAATAATCTACTCTTTAAATTCATTTCTTTGCATTTTAGTTTTTTGTTTGATTTTGGCATTCTACGACGTTGGAATCGTTTTCAAATATTTTTTTTGCAACTTTCGGTATATATTTGCTCATTTTGCAACTGTTTTGTACAATTTACAGTGTGGGTGGAAACTTTTTTTTTTGTGGAAACGGCCAAAAATTCATGCGCGCGCGGATGTCATCCATATAATCAAATCAACATGGCCTAACGATGACAACAGACAACCTTGAGAATTTGATGTTTATCACCAATTTTGATCCTTGCCAGCCTTTGAAATTGTCTTATCTGATCTAAAAAATTGGTACGTAGCTGAAGATCCAGCCAAACCTTTTCATAGACTGCACAAAACAACATCTACCATTGTGTCTATGGTTGACCAGACACAGCCTTCGGCTGTTGGTGAGGCAGCAGAAATTCTAACAATGATTAGTGATGGACAGAATGTCTGACAGTCCTTTCATACCAGCACCTTTTATTCTCATGGTCATTTGTGCTGGGCTAGACGATGTGACCCTACACTCCTTTTTTGGTGTGTGAGATGCCACCAGATATCTTCTATCTTTACCCCCTGGGTGTTTAGGATGTCATCCTACAGTCTATCTACATGAAATTAATTAATAAAAAATCGACACAATCCTGTAAAGAACATCGAACATTTAATATCATCTGTGTCATTTTAAAGAGGAATCTTACAGTCAATTTTCAGCAAATAACATTTGATTAACTTATCACCAGTTTACACATTTACAATATCACTATATTTTCTCTGGCTTTTCACAAAAATACACCATGTTTCCTTTTACTCTCATTATATTCAATACCATACCAATATCCCAATTTACAATCCTGGATAAACTTTAGAGTAGACATTTAGTAAAACCAAACCAGCAGGGATTCACAATTCTACATACATATCAAGATAGATGAAAAAGTTCAAAGAAGAAAATTGGTTACTAGTATGTAAGCACTATTTAACATACATTGAATGTCATTCATTAGCAATGGCAGTTTCAGTTATTGCAAGTACAACTTTCAATATGACATAATATTGACTTGTAAAAGACAGTAGTGTAACAAAATGTAACAATTACTCAGAGGTTAACTTGATTTCATTATAGCTATTATAGTACATTGTAGTATGAGACTATTACCGGTATGTCAGTACATACCAGTGAGCATACTACATGTAGTTGGCAATGCAGAAAAAAGAGGAACAACAAGAAAGCATCTAGGTGCATGTCCACTCAACAAACTAATGACATGGTAACTCACAGCATACAAACTGAACTGACTTTACAATGTACATCTGAAACATAATTGCCATCATTTCAAACCTTTATAATTTTCATTTTCCTCCATTTATCCTTTCAAGGGCCATTTCTTCTGTCCTCTTTACAATGAGCAATTTTCATGTAAATAATTGTTTCATTATGTAGCTCCAGTCCAAAATATTTCAAGGGGAAGTATCAATAAATGTTTTCCTCTCCTTTATAAAAACCAATACATAATTGTCTTTTAGTTACATGTGCAAATGTCCTTGTGGGGGGGAGGGGTGTCTTTTTTATCTCTTTCCTGCTCAGGTACATACATACTGTTTCTAAGGCACAGAGGGCCTTCAAATATCTTACCCTTTTCCCAGCACTTCTCATATAATTAAAACAAATTGATACCTGTATAGCACCTTTGGCATCTAAAATTTAACCAGAATACTTCAATCAGGGCAAACTTTCTACCAGAAGGCACTTAATTGACTGACAGCAACAATCTACATTCTGTCATCTCAAATAAACTGTTTTGAGACAATCTTGCACATTGTTAGGCCTCATGAGCAAACCTTTCAATGACAATTGGCAAGGAGTTTTTAAACTGTTCTACAAAGGAAATATTGTTATGATTATGTTATCATACTAGAATGCATATTACATGTATATTTTGAGGACTGATTGTGTGGAGCAAATGCAAGCCCTTCCAGCACTCATTCCTGTATTCCGTTTTTAAATGTTTACATTCTTAAAAGAACTTAATCATTCCATAGCAATGTTGTTCACACTACTCATTGCACAACAAAGGAACAACATATCAGTACAGAATTTACATTGAAAGATTGTCTGCACACATAAAGAGCTACATCAAAGAAACACCACCGACCAAATAACCGCATACTATAATTTGATATCAATTTCCTATAACAAATTCTATTAAATTCTTTTATATATTTTTCTTATAACATTTTGATATATAAGTTATCCTGGAAATTTTCATAAAATGATTTCCATTAATTCTGGAGTATTATGAAAGATTCTCATTGTCTGGAATGTATGAAATAAAATTACTGTGACCCTGTTTGACCGTTAAGTTAGGTGTCACCAAATCATACCACCAACAGGAAATAGCTACAGACTGTAAAACAATTAGACGTTGCACAAGATAATAAGTAAAATGTTCCAAGTTGGCAGATCTTTTTGGACTGTAGCATTAAGTAAATAGTATGGCCTTAGCTTAATGTATCTAACACACAAGCTTTGTGATGGTTGGCGTAAATTGTTGCAATTCAAAACAAACCCACCAAACACTAACAATAAAAGTATTACCAAAACCATTTTCCTGTCTTAGTCGTTCCCGTTACATTTAATGTTACTCAACATTGCTCACTTTGGTCCTCAGTCCTGTGTATCAATTGTAGCAGTTATCATTCTATAATTTTTTTATGTCGTGGTACATTTTATGTCATCCCATGACTTAACATATAGATCAAATCCTGCAGGACAGGTTTACCCATTCCACACTGTGAACCCAGCAAAATGAGCACTGAGTCAAGTTCAAATTCATCTTTGAGACATTACTAATTACAGTGCAGAATCACAAAAGTTCTACTTTCACAAAATTACAAGAAATAACCGTTACATGTAGTGAGCTCCAAAATGACCAAGTCTCAGTAGAAACTCGACGAAACCAAACTAAGGAACATCCAGCCAACCTTAATTTTGAAACTAAATAAAAAAGTTCCAAAGAGGAACTTTTTTTCAAAAGGTAACTTTCATGACAGCTAAATCTGATATACAATGTTGTTGGCCATAAAGGTCTTGTATGACTATATAATATTACAAAATGTAATTAGTCAATATGTGTCAACTGTTTGTGGGGACAAATATTTTAAATGAAATATTTCTCAATTTATGGCTGATTATTGTGTTTGAGATTGAATTCTGTGACGTGTAAAATATATATTTAAGTATCTGGTTTGAAGAATTAATGATGAACATTTATGAAATGTATGTATGCATGTGCATAATACACTTTGTCTGCTTCTTATAATCTGAAATTCTGAATAGTGTTTAGATGTGAAATATGTGGTGCTATCAAATGGATGCATGCAGTATTTGCTTATGATATTTTACTTGTGTCAGGAATTATTCTTTTGAAAAATAAAAAGGGTGTCTGATAATGCAGTCTGGTAGATGTAATCCCAAATGTCTCTAGCAAAACAAATGAGGGACAAACATCTGCATCACTGTGTACAGAAAGACTTCAACCTTATGATTTTCACCTTAAGTACCAGTACCAAATTGTTACACATATACATAAGTAGGATAGGTGTGTCTGTAAGGTGAAGCGTGGGAATACTAAACAGTTACTCACAAAGAGTTGCAGTTCAAGATTCACATGACCTACCCTCTTGTGTGTTTAGTGACCTCTTGTGTGTTATTAAAACTTGTCTGACTGGCAGAACAGAAAGGTGCTCGCGTTTTGCCAAACATGCTTGTATCATTCTGATAACAATTATGCAACACCCGTAAACAGATAACAATTATGCAACACCCGGGCACCTGTTGTCCACAATCTAATTGCCTGTAGCTATATTGTAGAACATAAGATGAAATACTGGCTTATTTTCTAATAAGATACTGAAAATCACATGATTTTAAATATTGTCCCCACAAACGTGAAGAGGTATCGTGTGTGTGAAATGAGGCTGTGAATTGTATGTATGAAGTATTAAGACTACTTTTCAAGAAGTACATCCCATAACAAATGGTTAAATCTGTATTTTAACACCTCAACATGACTACATGTACACTCTTCATATCCTAAAATAGTGACGATCTTGTTGAGTTCAGAGAAAACATATGTGATCCCTTCTCTCAAACTCAACCCTTCTCGATAACAATCAGTATGATCTACGGCTCATACTTGGTCAGCTTCTTTTTCAGGTACGCATTTTCCTCCTTGACTTTCAAGAGCTCCTCTTTCAAGGCGTTGTTTTCCTTCTCCAAGAAGCTGGCTCTCATGGCGATCTGATTCTCCTTGACCCGGCGGGCGTCCCGGGAGCGCTTCGCCGCCATGTTGTTTTTCTGGCGGCGCTGCCAGTACCTGTCGTCCTTGAGGTCGGTCGGGACGTAGACCTTTTTCGATTTCTTCATCATGGGCTGTGGTTTGAGCTCGTCGTCCGTGAAGGCGCGTTTGCGAGGGTCGAAATCCTCTTTGGCTCCTGGAATGGATGCAAGAGCAAGGTCACCTGGAGAAACAGCCACAAGAGTCCTGTTTGTTAGACTGTGTCACAGGGCAGACTGATGAGACTGACTTCTACAGTCTCACAATAGCTTTGACAATCAAAGCAACAATTTCTATTCAATATTCATTTTAATAAGGTTGCAGGAAGAACAGTTTTCTCAAACACAGAGTCGGAAGGATGTCCCTAACCAAAGCTTAGTACTTATTTACACCTGAGTGACTTCCCAAGGACACAACATCCGGGCAGGTCTGCATGCGGTTGCAATTGGTTCCAGGGTAAACATTCTAACCATCACACCATACAACGTCACTTAACGTACTGAAAACAATTGTGCATGAAAGGAATGAAACGGCCAAATTAGAACACACTACAAAGGGAGACCTGGTAAAAGAAAAGGCTGCAAGCAGTTATCACCATGAAATAAAATGTCTTTTAGGAACGGTAATTACTGTACCACGAATGTCTTTTAGCATAGACATCAAAGTGCATCTGCCTGAATACACAATTACTGCCCCGTCTTTCAACGTTACAATAAATCACTCTGGAGACGCTGGTTACAGCCCACATGAAAGGATGAAAAACAGATATTAAGGTAATGCAGTTGCACGAATCCCAATGATTCAGGATATGGGATGTGGAATTGTACCCTCCAGGTAGTAAACGTTCAAAGAATGCTTTTATTCAATTTTTGCATATCAGTAACTCGTTTTTCAGATGAATAACAAGTCCAACCGAACTGTACTTCTCTCCTTTGCAAGCGTTATACATTTTGCAATCCAAGAAATTAAGAACATGGAAGCATCATCAAAGTAGGTTTCTATATCAATCATGAGATTTTTAATACCCAGTCTAAAATATGCCCACCTGATATTCACTGAACAAGGTTTGTAAATCGATAAAAGAAGCAACAATATCCGCTCACTATCAGAAAAATATTTTAGATTAATTAACATGTTAGAGTGTGTCAAACCAATTGCATGTACCAATGGTCCGTAGAGAGCTATACCGGAGATCGATAGCGTATTCAGGTGCAATGACATGGAGTAATTTACATGTACCACCAAATGTAAGAAAAGCACCCTCAAAGACAGTTAATAATCCACTACGGACTTGATCAGGACTCACTGGACGATGTTGCAAGTTTTAAAAAGTTCGTTACTATTCTTAGAAATTGTACTCTGTTAATTTTGTATTTATGCGCTAGCATTAAGACCCTGACCTCTCCCCTTCAACGCTTGAAAAGCGGCAAAAAAAAAAGTCACCTGGGTCCAAGCTGATGTCTACTTTCGGTATGACGTCCTCGGCGGTGAGGTGAGGGGGCGGGCTGACCCCCGGGGTGGGGGACAGCTGCTGTCTGTAGTGGCCGCCGCTGGTCGAAGCTGCAGAACAAAATTTACAACATGTTTAGAGAGGGGTTTATCAGCCTAGACACCAGTGATCTAGCAGCCTGAACTTTTTTCTGTCATTTCAACTTTGTTCAATGTAATAACATCATGTCAAGAATCAAAGGCACAAGGTGTCGCGGTGCAACAATCAAGCTGACACTCAGAAATGCTATTTCCTGCATTTTGAGAGGCAAATTTTGCTGATAGACTTACTTCAACAACATCTCTTTCCATATCTTTACACGCCAATTTTCTTTACACGCCAATTTTTTTGTCCATCACGAGCAGCAAAAGATGGGCACTGGCTAGAACACTGCCGAGCACCATTCTCACTCCACTTGTACATGTATGTGTATGTGACAGTAAAACTAAGGAGTCAGAATGATACCCGAACTAGGCAACCTTTTTCACTGACATGCAGTAGAATTGAGTCCAAAATCTGATCAGGTATTGGAAGTTCAGATTTTATCTTGTTCCATGATCTTACAGATGTTACTCAAAATGTCAAGGATTCAAAATCACCTATCACAAATGTCACAGTTTGACCCAAAATATATTTTGTGTACACTCTGCCCCATCAAGGTACTAGAAAAATAAACTTTGCAAATATCAATTCTTATTACAATACTAGAACTGGTCACATCAAAACAGGAGGTACTCCAAACTATCAACAACATAAAATTCAACAGTTTACTACAATGTAAATTGCAGTGTGTTGCCTGGTATACTTTGACATATGCCGTGGGTGATTCGTGTGCACAATGAGCCAAAATCAATTTTCATGTTTGTTTACACAAGTTTTGGTTTTCCATTTGTGTTGCCCAGCATAACTTGTGTTCCTTCCACAATTATCATACAAATGAAAAATGTTTCATTTTCATTTCTAATCCTTTGGTTCGTGGTCATATAAATTCCTGCTGGTAATATCTGTCACTCCTTCACACGTCATGGATTAGAGCTGTGTACTGGTACATGATCATGGACTGATGAAGTTTTAATTTGTCTGGACATTGGTAGGGGTACTAGGTTCATCTACTAGACAGTAGACACATGACAATAGATCAGGATTTCAAGTCTTTCCAGCTAGACCACTTAACTTAAATTATGCAAGAGATAGGATGATAAAATGTAGCCTGGGTTTATCACAAAATGCCATCAGCTCACGAATGTGAACAACAAAAACATTACTAACAGAGTCTATATTTTGATTCAGCTCTGTTAAATCTGCTAATTTCATCCAGTTTTCGTTGTAAGAAAAGTTAGACCTCATAATCAGGGCTGAAAAGATGACAATTATTTGCCGTTACTTCACAGAACCATTGACGATGCACTAATCGAAATTTATCAGGCATATACTGTAGTTTTTTATTTTTTCGCTGCCACTTCTGTCCTGCGAACTTATAATTACCGCTAACATATGATCCCCCGACTTTCTTTTTTCTGCACCTGCCGCCACCATGAACATGTAGTTACATGAACACCTCCAATTTTTCACAGAGTCAGACTGGGAACTTTTGCTACTGTGAACATAAAGTGAATTACAGTAATACGTATGTACACATACATGTATGGCTGTCTTTACGCTCAAGTTTTAATTTGTGTCAGACTCTATATTACATAAATGCATTATGCATGTCATTCTTCATGCAACAATGTTGCTATTCAAATTGAACTTAGCCTTCAATAATTGAATGCTAACATTTGATGACCAACTGTTACAAAGAAAATTACAGTCAAATTTGCCCAAGCGACCATATTATAATAATAATAACCTTTATTGTACATTCATGCCCTATCGGGCTATATGTAGATCTATAAGCTGGCCGTCTGCCCATAACGGCTGCTTTTTCTTGGTCCCAATCCCCCCCCCCACAGAGTTTCGTAATCGTGTAGCCAAGCGTGTAACCAAAAACATTTGTTATAATAACTAGCAAGAAATTGTAATGGAATCGGCTAGTTTCAATAGCGTGACTGTGTCACAGTTCTTTCACATTACGAAAAGTAGTACTATCTGTGCCACTTTGGGGGCAGCCTATTGTAAATCGGGTGGAAATTTGCTGCTATTTACTTCTCTGTTTTGAAGAGAATGGAAAGCAGTGGTCGAGGGCAAAAGACATTCAATGTCATTTAAGACTCTACTACAGTAATGACTCAGTAGTAAAGACCCTATCCCTATGTTAAGAATATGTAACACCTGAACTGTTTAGGCTATAGGTTGTAATAGAACTTTCTCACGATTTTATGGTCTGCCTATATCTAATGTACTGAGACTTCCCCCAGACAAAGTATCAAAGTTATTATTAGTTGACCAAGTTTGTATAGCTACATATTGTTGAAATACTACATTTAGTGTGATTTTAGATTTGTTACACACTGCTACAATTAGAGTGATTTTAGAATTGTACTTGTTTTGATAATTACAATCAAAGTTTATTATTCCAATGACAGATCGTGAATGAGCGTGCATTTCAGCCGTCAGGCTGCAATATGCTTTTGTGCAATAAACCAATTTGAAATTTGATACGTGACGATGACGACTAGAGGCCTTCACCCCTACTGCTATTGAAAATCAATATTTCTATGTGGTGCCAACAACATTGATTACAGTGTGCAGAGCTACATGTACATGTGTACAACGTTAATACAAAACAAAAAGTTAGTGCACCATTTTTTTTACTGTTGTGCTGCATTTTTTCTGCAGAATTCAAGCGACCACATTGAATCATTAATTGGGACTTTGTACTTTTTGTTTAAGACACTGCTTAAATGTAGAAAACTTGACCAGTAGCAAATTCTGCTTTATTCAAGTGCTATTGAATATGAGCAAGTTGGTTTTAAAACACTGTAAAAATGTAATGGAGACTTAAGCTATAAATTTAGTATAATTGTTCTGTTTTGGGGATTTGTTTTTATGTATAAAGACTGCAGCTCTGCCTTGAACAGAGTAAACTTAGCAATGCACGATTAAAGATGATAAAGTTACAATGTAGTTTGGACCTGGTCAGACAGCATTGAGGCTCAAAATAGAACAGAATGGCACCAGTTAGATTTTGTCTGTGGTCCGAAGGTCAGTGAAAACCTAGAGTATTTTTACGGTGATTTTGAAGTTATTGACTCATATACACTATCATACAATGCCATGCTAAGTTGTTCTGTCTGTGTGGAGAGTAATGGGCCTTTAGGTATTGAAATATTACGCAGCGGAGCTCGATCTCTGCGATGTGAACACCACCAAGGTTTACATCAGACTGAGCTCCAGTTGTTTACGTTACGCGTTTTATCAGGCCAGGTCACTGTCAGTTATACATTGCAATCTCACTCTTTAATGTGCTGGAAACAATGATAGCAACACAGTAAAAGGGCGGGAATATTACATTTTTTTTTGTCATGATCAGTTTCGGCTGAGAGGTCACACTTACAGTGAAAACTGTGAATTAGAATCAGGGCAGAAAGTTCTTGAAACTTGCTATCTTGAGAGTTATGAAAAATTGTTTGATCTCATATGGCTTGGTGCCATGTGTCTGCTAAATGGGTGTACTAGGCTGAAGAGCCTGAGTACAGTGTCACATTTGAGAAGTACTTTGAATTCACGTGTACAAGTGTAGGCAACCGTTTTCTTCATAAATCCTAAGAACTGTTCTGAACATAACACTAATTGACTGAGAATTGATTCGGCTTATGCAATCAGCGTCATTTCTGATGCTCTTGACACTTGCGAAACTCATTCTGGAACTCTTAAGTGGAAGTACAGTACTAGTAGACTGAAGAATCCATTCACGTGAAAGCAGATGAATAAAGTGGATTCACACAAATGTCAAGAGTTTTGAAAAACATTGTACTCTCACGTGTTCAATTAAATGACTTGACACTCGCACAGCTGTCATCAAAATAAAAGCTTTACAAAACACTACAAATTTGAGTCTCCGAATGTATGTTTAGTAAAAAAACCAACTCTGCCACAGTCTGCTTTTCAGGCAAACTTTGAGTTTGAGATCCATGATATTTGTATGAATAGTACTTACATAGAGTGAGATCCTCTGGCTCAGCTGAATCAGCATCTGACCAAGCTTCGGTCGAATAATAACTGGACCTTGACGGAGTACGAAGGGGGGCAGAAGGGCTAACATACACGGAGGAGAGTTTGTCTGGTGCTTGTTCATGTTTGGCCTGTTCTGTAACAGGTCTAGTGCTGTCGTGGGCAATGTTTTGTTGCTTGTGATCCATCCGCGGGAGAAGGCTACTTACGAGCGGTTTGATATCTATTTCTCCACGTGGCATGAGCTCACATGGGGGCAATTTGGGATCAGCGATTGAGCGCACGTCGCTGATGTGTAGATGGCCTGACGGCAGTTTTTGGATCAAGGGGGGCGGTCGTCGTTTCTCACCATGAAACTGTTTGCCATTTACGTTAGAGTGCTGGGAGTCTACATTCTCACAGCATAAACTTGATATAGTGTCTCCGTTGGATTTGTGAAGGAACAGTTTGTGGCTGCCATACTTAAAGTTTGGCACTGGGCACCCAGTTTTCGGTTCATAGAAACGCTGTTCTAGCATGGGTACAGGCTGATCAGTCTCTCCTTCTAGTCTGTACAAAATACGTTGGTACACACTAGCCATGGACACGTACGGTGCTTCTGCCTGTGCTTTGTGACTGTCCCAGGGACCTGCCCTGTCCTTGTGGTGGCCATTTATAGTGGCCAGTTCATGATGGGACATGGGCAGATGTATACCAGGCAACATCATGATCGGAGGAGTCATTTGTATGGGAATATTGCCAGGGTGATGATAGGAATGCTTACGCTTGTTCAGGTCCATAGGGGGTGACCTGGGGTGCTGTCCGTACGCCATCGCGGGCTGCATGGTTGTCATGGTGGTGTACGTAGGAGGGGGGCTGTGCTGCATCACAGTCTGCGAAGTCGTGGGCAGGCTGGCCGAATGGTGATCGTCTTCGTGGTTCACCGGTATGCCATTCTCGGCCAGAAACTCATCCAAGTCCATGTACTCGAGCTTGAAATCCTAAGAATTAGGCAAGATTCCCTTCTGGTAAAAAAACATGTCATTGTCCAATGCCTGTATGTGGGGCACCCAGATGGTCTGAAACATCAGATTTCCATTCCAAGACGCAGTTCAACATGTATGTGGGTCGAATCACATTTTCAGCTTCGAACTAAATTGAAGAACACACAATTTCAACTCCTAGGGTAGCACACAGAAAACAGCACAACTCCTCCTATCCTTTAGAATCCCGAATTCCAAGTGTTTTGAGTCACCAATGGTCTGGTACAAGGATCTTTTCATGGCAAAGTGGTGGAATGTTCCCCTCAAAACTGTCTCCTTTACATGCAGTGCAGTAAACAACAGCAATGGGTACATGAAGTTAATCTGCCTCCTGTAAAACCGGTCTAATCTGAGCACAGAGTTGACCTCCACATGCTGTACCCAGGGACACTTTACTCACAGCTTACCGACTGTTCTAGTCTGACTCACAACCCTTCTACGTACAAAACTGCCGGCCAATTAGCAGGTTTTATGAGCTGGCAGATACACTCAGCGTAGGGAGTTATCTGTTACATCAATCAAATTCAGGTGACAACACCTCAGGTCCTTCATGCTGTTTCTAAATTTGTATTGAAAACAAACATGTGCACTGAGGTAACATAAAACAACACTGCTGGCCAACCAATCACCAGTCAACAAAACTCCCAAAATAATGCAACACTTTGACGGTAGTTCTTTCCTCTCACCCCCTACCAGGTATAATCATAGAACAGTCCAACATATGATGACGCAAGTACTCCTAAGTACTAATGAGGTTTCATGTGCCCAAAGGCTTCTCCTGACAAAAAGGGACATTCATCAATTCCACTGACCTACTTGGTTAACAATATGGAAGAAGAAAAGCCGCTTTCTTAATAGCATGAAGCCTTTTTTTTGGGTTCTCTTAAGGACATCCAATACAATCTAAGGGCTTTAAAAAATTCTTTTTATTTGCTTCTCAAAAACTTGCTACAGAAGCAGTACTACTGGTACTAAGAGACGCATGCTAAATTCCATGAAATCTTTTGAAATAACACCAGAGGACGTTTGAATAAAAAAACATTTCTATTAAATATGTCCCAGTGACAATCCCATTTCTTTTTAACTGAAATTATAAAACAAGACCACTTTTATACTGATAGTAAGAATGCAACACTGCTAAACAGTGTGAAAGCCACTTCATAACTCCATTAACTTTAACTAAATCATCATCTGATAGTGTTGAAAAAAAACAACATTCTAAGACTGGATATGATGTAACGTTACATGTATATGGGCAACAAAATGATATGAAATGCAACTAAGACCCAAAACAAAGGCCTGCTATTCATGTCATAACTTGTAGGTGGCACTTCTGACATGTGGTGAAATTACGGGCACAATACTGCATGTAGTGACAAAGTCACTCACAAGGTGGCACATTCGATGTACATCAACAAAAGGACAAAATCATGTCAAAGGAACTGATTACAACCTCTGAAAAGGAGTTGTGCTGTTCTTTATGTCCGTGCTATTATCTGACAGCTCAGTATCCAACAGACAAGAGGTAAAAGCAACATACAGGTCAAGTGTAAGGTAACCACTGTGGAGATGCCCTCAATAATGTCTTATCTGATTGAAAGAAACCAGAATCAACAATTTCGTTTTTTGTCTACTGCTACTGGATATTAGAAGTATATCTGTGACCTGGTGCACTTGGCCCAAAATGCAAGTCCTGGCACAGTCTCATTTTATGTACTATCAGCTATAAAAAAAAGGCCATATCCTTAATTTCAAGCATTAGTCACATTTCCATACTAGAGTTCCACGATCTCATACCTTCGCCAAATGATGTTAGCCTTTATGAATAAGAAATATACTAATCACCCTGATTATGCAAATAGGATCCTCGATTGCATGAATTATATCAGTCTGTTGATCATATTCTCCACCAAAAGACAGTCTTATCTTAACAAAGAATGCCATTTTCTCATAAATTATGCAAATGTGGTCCTTATTTGAATAAGTTATGTTTAATTATGTTCACCTTCACTTAACTTTCAAACACCCCAAGTATGAAATTCCAGGCAGTTACCACTATGCAATTATAACATTTTCTCATTAATTATGCAAATTAAGTCTTCATTTGCATAATCGATATTTGCCTGTGTTTCTCTCGTTCTTGATAACAT
>NW_017803379.1:1482555-1548167 GCF_001625305.1 Branchiostoma belcheri | reverse complement strand
TCATAACTCCATTAACTTTAACTAAATCATCATCTGATAGTGTTGAAAAAAAACATTCTAAGACTGGATATGATGTACATGTATATGGGCAACAAAATGACATGAAATGCAACTGAGACCCAAAACAAAGGCCTGCTATTCATGTCATAACTTGTAGGTGGCACTTCTGACATGTGATGAAATTGCGGGCACAATACTGCATGTAGTTACAAAGTCACTCACAAGGTAGCACATTCGATGTACATCAACAAAAGGACAAAATCATGTCAAAGGAACTGATTACAACCTCTGAAAAGGAGTTGTGCTGTTCTTTATGTCCGTGCTATTATCTGACAGCTCAGTATCCAACAGACAAGAGGTAAAAGCAACATACAGGTCAAGTGTAAGGTAACCACTGTGGAGATGCCCTCAATAATGTCTTATCTGATTGAAAGAAACCAGAATCAACAATTTCGTTTTTTGTCTACTGCTACTGGATATTAGAAGTAGATCTGTGTACTGGTGCACTTGGCCTAAAATGCAAGTCCTGGCACATTCTCATTTTATGTACTATCAGCTATAAAAAAAGGCCATATCCTTAATTTCAAGCATTAGTCACATTTCCATATAATGTCAACCAGGCTACCTGTTTGACCTCATCTGGTGTCAGGCACTGACTGCAGTTCTCCCACTGCTGGTAGGGGGCTCTTTTGATCCATGCAGTTGAATAAGTGTGCAGTCATAGTTGCCAACCACAAGAGGGCACCTTTGACAAGCATAGACTGCTTTGCTTTGCAACTTGTAAGGAGTTGTGCTGTTGAACGTCCTTGCCCTAAACAAATGTGTACAGTCAAGCATATTTTATCACTTCTGGGTAGGAAAGAAAAACATGGTGATAAACAGTGTACCTTAAAGTCATCGCTGTCGGCTGCGATGGTCTTGTTCCAGAGATTTGGCCCCAGGAATGCAGAGGCGATGAGAGTTGGATCCACATCCTTGCTCCAGTCCAATTGCTTCTGGTCTTTTTCTGCTGTAGTAACAAATATTGAATATGATTTGATTCTAGTTTTTAACTACTGTCTACATGTTTATCATACATACATGTGGCGATGTCAAAAGATCTTTTCCATCATATATTTGCAAATACATGTAAAGAAGATGAAAAGATGTGTATTTTTTTGCCACCTGCCATTAGGATGGGTCTTGACCTATGGAAGAATAATTTTGTCCAAGCATAACAACTGAAATTTGTTATGCAAGATGACATTCTTTCTTAACATTAGTACCGGGGTATTTTGTTCTTGTTGAATTGAACAATGACAAATGTTCACATTTCCAGGCAACATGTTACATGCATAAATGCACTCCTTTGTCTGGTCTAGAGCATTGCAAACTTTTTTCCGCCCTGGTTCAAGGATACAGAGGTTCACATGAAATGGGGTTTTGTGCGCGTGAACAACTTGCACATGAAAAATCTTCGCGTGAAAATATGCAAATTAGCTGATTCCCAAGGGATTTAAAAACTTTGCTGTTTAAAGCTTAAAAGTTTTTCTCACACAAATTTTTCACACGCAAGTTTATCACGCACAGTTTTCAGGTTCACATGAGAATACTTTTTCATATCCTTCGTAAGCTATTGCAATCTGCACAACAATATGATATGCAAATCTTTCATGAGTTTAGTCTTCCATAACAAGCAATGGTTGGCTTGTCCTATTATGTATAACAAGGCCATGCATTACTTGCAGGTCTTGGTACCGGGTATCTGAACATGTTAGTCACGTACGCCATGTCTCAGCTTGCATCACCTGTAAGGCAGTGCTTCTTGGGAAAAAAGATCTACTTCACATAATTTACGCAGGTACTGAAAAATTGCAGTAAGTAACAGCTGTTCTGTAGTCACTTTGTTCTAACATGACCCTAAATCTATAAAATGATATGAGTCATCTTTGTTATTTCCAACCAGACAGATGAAAGCTCTAGTTTCTAGGAAATCCTACCAATCCTAGAAATTTTGCCACATGCACATGTCAATTACATGTAATCATTATTAAGCATGTCAGGCTCTAAAACATACTAGATAGCTTATATCATACATATTCTGGCAGCAACTCTGGAGGTTGAGTTAGCTAGTCAACGACTATGTCAGCTGACTCTTGAGTACATACTTGCAGCATTATGCTTTCTAAATGGAACATTTCAAACTGAATTCAAATTACATACTGGTGTACAACTAAAAGGAGTTTGTAAAAGGTCACCAGAATGACATTTTCATTAGGCAGTGGGATCCTGTTAGAATTGCCTGAAGTACATGTATATCGTACAAGAGGTTTGGCAACATCTGGGCATAAATGTAGGTTAATGTACTGGCTATACGAAAGTGACTTCATTTGCCAGCAAATGCAAGCTCTTTGCTCATCTCTCCCATAATATTATCCTTATCAATATTACATTTGTGGTAACCATATTATTATACTTAGTAGTCCCTGGACCTGTTTTTGATCCTGTTTAGAGGTTGAGTTTCCTATATTGTCATATTGTCATCTATGGAAACCAATACCAAACTTCATAAATGCTGAATTCAAGCACTTAACTTAAGTCCAAGGGTTATAGAAATTGAGTTTACTCCTAAGCTTCAACTGTGTTTCAAGAGTCATGTTACCACCGTGAAGAGGTCACTAACCCCGGGTTGACCACTGGCTGACCCCATTGCTAATTAGCATATCTAGTTAAGGTTTAACCCATGTTTACTTACGAGATGTAGGTCATATTGAATCAATGGGTTGATGTTTGTTTTTAAGTCTAAACACGCGTGTCAGTCACGTTTTCCACCATGCGACGCCTTCACCTCTCTCCAAGGCGAGTGAAGGATTATACCAAATCTATGAAACATTATAATATACTAGCCTTTTTTTTAAGCATTTGTTTGACAATTTCTTGATGATGACAAACTTTCAGTTAGATGTCAGATTCAGAAGTCTAGTGTAGGGCTTTACTTACAACTGTTTCATATGTCACAATTTTCAATGGCAAAGCCTAGTTGATGCCTTGTTCCTTTTACCTAGTCCTACTTGAATCCAAGGCTCTGTAAACCCCTGCTTGGAGGGTATAGGCTGTCATATCACTTATGACTTATAAATCCTACCTTCTAGTAGCAATTGGTCTTCTGACACTGAGGCATTTGGGTGCTCAAGACACTGTGACAGCTCTATTATTATCCTAACCTTCAGTCAAAGTCGCAAGCAAATGTCAAAGTCTCATGTAATGGTATCACATAGTACAGGTAGGATGTTGGTTGTTTTTTGGGCATACAAAACAAGCTTGAATTGTCACGGAACAAAATGTCAGCTAAGTGAAAAGAACTACTAGTATTACATTGTATACCAAGTCCCAGAGACATACTATATTATTATTAAGCATTGTATATATGAAAGACATGATGACTGTCATACCTGCACAGGCAATGTTACAGTAACAGTTGTATACTAACTCGGTGTACTGTCACTTAACTCTAAACTTAGCTGACACCAGGTGCGTGGATACATGGAATCCATGGATGGTCTTTAGATAAAAGTACTCCCAAATCCATATGGATAACTACTGAAATCCTGTTTGGAGTAGAGTGTGCAGTTTCTCCTTTGATATGCATGTTTGACTAGATCTCGATTTCTAAAAATAAAGATTTTAATGATGAATCATACTGGTTTGTCTTTCCATTTTTTATTCAAGATGCAAGGAATTGATAAAATTGGACTAAAGATGGTTGTTACACGTAGCAACATTTTTACTGAAAACATTTGTTTTTAGTGATCCTATTCCGTGTATTTCAATATGTAACAATATGTAACAATATGCAACCATATGGCATATAAGTACATTCTTCAATTTCACAAAGCTTAAGGTGGACCCATCTTAATCATTGGGTTAGACACAACCTCAAATCTGCATGAATTTTTGCTTCAAGTTACTTATGATATGTGATCATGATATATGATAACCTCTTTACCTTTTATCCACAACAGGTACACTGTTACCCTTTTGTGACAAAACTTAGCCAAAGGCAAGAAACACAACAAGCTGAATAATGGAAAGTGAGTTTTTTTCAATCCTCGAGATTTTATCTCTGAACCTACCAAAATTTGAGCAAAGACTTACAGAGTGAGCATGGCAAAAAGGCTTCAAGTTCAATGGATGTCTTTCTTTTCAATCAATGCATAGAACACCAAAACATTTCGTACGATTTTCCTCTACTGAATTCTTGGTAAATCATTTCAACTGACCTTCCGCATTCAAAGTTCGAGGCATGGAAGATATAAATCTTTGTAACAGGAAGGTAATTTCTGCCTGCAAGGGCATGTCTACCAGGTGGGGATTACAGAGATTTGGTGGGGAGGATCCTTTCAAGTTTACATCGTGATGTTTGGAGGCCCTGAGCTGTCAGGAAAAAAAACAGCCCGTCTCCTGAGCTTAAGAATAGAAGTCATTACTTTACCTGGGTACCAGACTGTGTGCCAATCTTGTTGGCTGTATCACATGGCCAGGATTTCATTATGTCAGGTCGGTAGGCTGGCACGATGCACACCGTTGTCAGGTTATTGTCTCCAGGACGCAGGCATATTACTATTAGATTACAGCTGGTAACAGTGCACAAAAATATGGTCCAACAAAACTGGTCGGAGGCATGTAATAGACTATTCCAGCTTGAATACTTTGAACCTGCTGTTTTATTTCGAGCTCCTACGTCAACTTCAGGGCAGGAAATCTAAAAGCGGCAAAATACAGTTGATATCTGCTTGATGTAGGCTCCTTGTTTTGCCACTGAGGCTGAATTTGTGACATCGTATGCACTTTTTAAATTTATTCTTGTAAGTAAGTTGTTTATAAAGCTATGATTATTGTTCAGTGTCTGTGTACGCATACTTAATTTTCTACATGCGTCATGAGTACCTCTATAAGTTGTACCTGAGCTGCTTTGCATTTACACTTCTCATTTTGTATTGCAAAATTACATTTTAATAGCATTGACAATTTGGCCTCAAACAAGGTGAAGGTGCTCTTTTCTGGGAACTCATTGATTTATGGTTTGATCATGATGTATCCCTTGGCTGCTGAGTGTAACCTGTGATACTATCATGCTGTGCGACGTTAATCAGTGTGTGGGTTGATGTGATACGACCCTCCTGTAATTGGCACAATTACAGTTATATTCAATGTGGGTTCCTAGCTACCAATCCATCTATAAATTTCCTTTCCTGACAGAAAATTAATCGATGCACTCCCATTTCCACATTCGTTTTATTCTGATACAATGCCTCTTCCTC
Source organism: Branchiostoma belcheri (assembly GCF_001625305.1). NCBI lineage: Eukaryota > Metazoa > Chordata > Leptocardii > Amphioxiformes > Branchiostomatidae > Branchiostoma > Branchiostoma belcheri. Next base: position 1,542,867 of record NW_017803379.1, on the reverse strand, counting down.
CTAAACCTCCAAACAAGGATTGTGAAAAGGGGTCAGGACTTTTCCTCCTCCTACCCCGGCCCTGGCCATCAGTCATGTTTCATTGACATGCATGTGATGACAGGATAATGTCAATCCAAGGAATCACTGTAAGGCCACACTGAATTTGATTTTATGGATGACATCCTCTGGGGACAGCAAAGCTAAATGCGAGAGGGCACACAAAAAAGAAGCTGTTTTTGCATCATAAATTACACATACAGAGTGACGCACAATAATGCACGTTATTTCATGTGTTAAAAAATAAGAAAGACAAAACCTCTAAGTTCCCAGGACTTTGAATGTGAATACCAAGGATCCCAGGAATAGTAGGATGCAGTGTTTTTTGTGGTATATATAAGTGATGATCGTAACTTATAGCTGACACTATGACGCAGTGTATGACGCAAGAGTCCAGACAAAGATCACTTTCACTAGAACTATTATATATGTCTATATCCTGGGTAAAAAAAAAAACTGAGAAAGACATGAGAAGAGGTATTGGCTGCATGGTTAATGAGAATGCGCGAAGAATAGACGGTATATGGTGGGGTGAACAGTGACGTTGTATAGCATGTGCCCATCTTTGTGGATTCACACTTGCTAGGGTCTTCCTCAAGGCAGCTGAGCCAAAATTTTCTTGGAATTATTGGGAGCATGTTGGGTTGTAAGAGTTGGCATGTAACCCTAGGTCCCGTGACAATAGTCTACATATTTCAGGTTAACATTTAGTTGGGTGAGTGAGTGATTCAGTTGATGAAAAGGAGCTGACAGGTCGTATAGGAACATTGTCATCTAGATACGCTTGCTGATGTTTCTTTCTATCCTATTCAATTGCTTGTATTTCTTTTTGGAAAGCAATCAAAACGCACCACAGCACTACCACTAAAAGTCCATGAGTGACATCTCCTGTTGGCAGTCAACCAAGGAATGGCTGTTTTTGGAGGGGACTGTGGTTGCATCTACTGTGAAAGCCTGTGTGGTCCATGGGGATACACTTGCCTTTAGGCCTTCACTAACACACAGATGGTTGCTATTACTCGGTCTAGCTGACAGGCTTGACAACATAGCTGAACCAAAAATGGTAAACACGACTGTTGTCGACAGTGTATGTTTCTACAGGTTGGGAGAGCTTTAGCCATTGACAAACCACAAGGAGGCAATGTTCCCCGACAAATTTCCGCGAAACTAAAGATGTCAATAAGCCGACGATCGCAAAGAAATAAAGACACAAGGAGAAAGTTGATGTCCACCAGATATACGCAACCGATATTTCCCTCCTATTCTGTATTCAGGAGTTGCCCGGGATGGCCTGGAACGGACGTGTTGTCCACTGTCCAGCTCTGGACGCACGCCATGTTGCACCTGACCGAGAATTTTGAGCAGAGAAAAAACACTCACCATTCTGGTTGGGTTCCGGTGGAGGCTTCAGAACGGTGGGATTTTCCAGCAGCGATTTCAGCGTCATTCCGCCGAGATTCGCCGCGACGTTCACCCGAGCTGGTGCTTCAGTTGACATCTTCGTCACGGTATCAACAATTAACCCTCGCAAAGGAGAAATAAACGAGCAGGACGACCCCAATATTCTCCGACCTGTGCTGCCTGATCATCTACTCCTGGAAAAGTAGGTGGCCCCGCCCACTTTTTAAGGATTTCATAAATTATGCTCATAAAAAAATGAGCCTGCATCTGATTGGCCCTTGGCTCGCAGCTCGTGATTGACGTTTCTATGGTAGCCGGGACATCTCACGTGCCAACCATGCGGATTTGGTGGTTAGTGTTGCTTCCTCCAGGCAAGGACCTACCGGTCCTACCGGGCTTCGGAAGCAGCAGGAAAGAGTAGAAATTGAACAAATAGACAGGGGAGTTGGTCCGTGACAAATGTAACGTTACTTCTTTAGCGGACCAACTGTCTATTTGGCCGAAGATGGTAGCCTCTACCAGGCTCCGCGGATCGCTGGAAAAATAGTAGAAATGGGCCGTAATAAAGGGATAGTATACCAGAGCCTGGTAGAGGCTACGAAGATGGTATAACTAGTTAAGGGTTAGTCTATAAGGCTACAAGAAGTAATTTTCATGGGTGACATCAGGGCATTAATTTTCGATTGATTTTGAAAAAAACAAGAATTTTGTTGCCCTCTGACAGTGGTCAACAGGCCAAAATAGGCAAAGATGTCTGTTGCCATGCCGGAAGGTGGATGGCAGATAAATATGAAGAGAGGAGACAAGACAAGGCTCTGATTCATTGTTTTGTCTTTTACCTTGTTGATGCAGTACTTGTGATGCATTTCATTCCTTTTATATGTGATCTTCACTGAATAAAAATTATTTGTACAATGATTGAAAACCCCAAATATTTGGCAGTAAACTTAGCAGAGTATAGGTATCTTTTCTTGTTTGACAAGGTTTATGTCAAAATTTGAAAGTGTAGGAATCATGTTTTTTGGCCTGCCTTGTTTTTTTTCTCGCCCTATTGCATTTGATTTGGAGCCTACGGAGGATGTCATCTATAAAATTTACTTGCTGTGGCCTAAAGGTAATTAAATCTCCTGATTACATGACATAAATTTACCCTTGATGTTAACGTTAGTAGTTGGTAGTAAGTAACTAGTAATGTTAACATTAATGTTGAATCAAATTACTTTTTTTCTGAAATTGTAACCAGGTCAAATTTGGGAGATGACATCCCGTATGTAAGTTAGGTGTCACTGGCCTCAAAAGTAACCAAAGTGTATCAAAACTACAAAGTCTACCGAACTGTCGTGTTGGTTTGGTATGGAGTGCCCCAGGCTCCAGCACTGCAGACTTTATCAAGGCTAAATGGCAGTTTGTTTGTAGATCTATAGTAAGTTTGGATCGCCTTAGGTTACTGCTGAGGCCGGTGTCTCTAAATAGGTGTTAATGAGAGCTGTGCGTCATTGCCTGCGGCCTGTTGCCTTGTATTGGTTCCCACGGTATGAGCTGTGGGCGTCTCATGTTGTGCATCGCAAGCTCCGTTCTCCTTTGCCTGATGACAGCATCAGGTTACCAAGGCAATGCTGACGTGTTTCAGACAACCGTTGCCTGGACGCAGATGAAATAATTTCCTTCCTCACAATCTGAGATGGATGCGAAAAATGACAGCTAGGGCATCCTGACAGGGCAAGTGGTGCTTGCAGAGGCAAACTAAGCTTTGCCATGGAAAATGATAAAACTGTACAAGTAGCTGACAAGTGAGGAGCTAGTGATGTTGCATGAAAAAAATGATTAACAGACATTTCAAGTGAAAGATGTGTTCAGTTCTACTGACAGGGTAATGCTTTCCTTGAATGAATTTGATGAGAATGCTAGAAAATTGACTAGTTTGTACCCTTTTTAGTATCCCAAAATGTAAGATGGATTGTCATTCATACCACTTTTGAGAAAAGTGAGAAGTAATGAATAAGTAAGAAGTGATATTTTCACATGAATAATGATTTCTTATAACCTACAATCCATGTTATGCTAGTTCGAGTCAGCTTCTCTCATTATTTCCTAGCAGAATAGTCTGGCACACTGGCGCCCCTTTCCATTTACATTGTAAATGATCGATCAGCCCTTGTGTTATATATAAACATTTCTGGGAAGCTGTATTGAAATGGGAATTGAACTTCCACATCGCTGAAGGATGATCCCTTTACCATGATGTTACAGAGGACCATGTGACACAGAATCAGTCAGAGCTGTCACTCACATTGTGGATGATGAATGTGTTATACATGTACTGATGTTTCAAACATCATCATGATCATTTATTCTGGTACCAGACTACTTAGTATTCTCCTAGATGAGATCAGATGACACTGGAGCTACATTGTACATGTAGAATCATCAGGTGGCTTCAGAGCAGTGAGCACATTCAGGATGGATTCTAGCCTAGATTTCTTGATCAAGTCAATGCATTCCCTGCAATTACATGCGATGTTATATAAGAGAGAGAGATTGACATTTGCAAAATCAGCCAATCACACACTTGCCCCTGCACTGACTCATGACGAACTATCATCTATATATGCATTAGCTCCTGACACAGTTTCTGGGACAGAGGCCCCCTCCGGTCAGATACTATTAGGATTCAGGATTAAATTAGCCAATAGATTGAAACCAGTGGGTTTTAACAATAACATGCTAGCATGTCACCCGTGGGAACTGTAAGTGGGAGAGGGTATGTGCAACCTTAACCTGGCAATTGTAAGAGGTGAGAGATATTTATCTAATCTTTCACACCCCTTTGAAGGGCGACAAGAATATTTTCCGATTCATTAGACTTTCTTCAAGTGTTGCAAAATCCATTGTTCTGGTTCTTTGGGACACAAATACCCAGACTTGTCCTGCAAGTAGCTTAATCATTTCAACTACATCGTGCAAAACTGCTACTGTAACACTGGTCTGAATATTAAAGTGATGAGATTATGCAGAAATTCTCTTCAATAAAAGTTCCGTATCTATTGCATGCCTTCTTTTTTTAAAGAGCACTACCAGAGGACATTACCATACCAACTGCACATATTGTCTAATGTATGCCTGAACTATCCTCATGCAACCTGCAGAATGTTGACCTTTTTTGTCATGCAGAGGAACTGTATGAGATGGGGGAGGATTAGCCTCTACCAGGCTTTGGGAGGTGGCTGGAAAGAGTAGAAATCGGCCAAATAGAGAGATACTAGTAGCATGCCAAGGGAGTTCTGGAGCTGCAAACTGTTCCTTCCAGCCGACCAAACTCCCTTGGCATGCTATCTCTCTATTTGGTCAATTTCTTCTCTTTTCAGCCGCCTCCCGAAGCCTGGTAGAGGCTACCTTTCCACAAGATTCAAGGGTGGGAAAATTTTGCATACTCCCCATGTGCTTTAGGGCAGGGAGGTGACTTACCATTATGTAAGCCATTTAAGCCATAATTTAAGCCATCGGAATGCCAGTGCTATTTCTGTGGTAGATAGCTCCTGAGGTAGGAAAGAAGTGACATACATGTATTGTATGTTTGGGCGGTTTGCATGTTTAGGTAAAGTGAACATCATGCAAACTGGGGCTTAGATCACACCAATTCAATTTGTTGGTTCTCTGAATTTTTTTCAGAAAAAATATAAAGTGACAAGGCAAAAATAAATAAAAACAAAAACAGGTCTAGGCATCCTATGATAGCCCAAAACGCTACGATAGGAGCCATGAAGTCAACACAAAAGGCTGGGTTAATATTTAAACAATGAATTTTGAACTTTTAATCAAACCACTGCATTGATAGATGGAAAAAAAACTGCAGGAAGAAAAGGATGTTCCTCAACTGTTGGGGACAAAATATGAGCATGTTTGAGTTGACTCAGAACCAGAATCTTTTTTTTTTTGTAAATCAAAAAGAAAATGAAGAGGCGAATCCGAGAACCAACAAATTAGGTTAGTGTGGCCTTAATTTGTAGAATCAATAAGAACTAGAAAGGCCGACATTTGCTTGAGAGCAAATGCAGCAGATGGCTTCACCACATCCCCCATACCGAAAATGGATCTATCCTACGATGGCTGCCAATAGTCTACACCCCCATGCAGTAATGGAACCTTCCAATACCAGAAATAGCCAAAACGCCCTATTTACATAACTTAAAGTGGTGTATGTCAAAATCGAGAATGACATTCTTTGAACATGTGTCCAAGGTATCCCCATACCAAAGTTCAGGTCATTCGGATTTAATATTAGGGCACAGGAGCCAAAAATGTACATTTTTGGTCCGAAAATAGCAAAAAAGCCCTATTTTACACAATTGTAAAGTAGTATATGTCAAAATCGTGAATGGCATTCTTTGGACATGTGTCCAAGGTATCCCCATACCGAATTTCAGGTCATTCAGATTTAATATTAGGGCACAGGAGCCAAAAATGTACAAAAATGTACCGAAAATAGCCAAAAAGCCTTATTTTTCCCAATTATAAAGTGGTGTACGTCAAAAGCTTGAATGACTTTTTGTAGACATATGTCCAAGGTATCCCCATACCAAATTTCAGGTCATTTGGTTTTAGTACCTGGGAACCAGATCTCAAAATGTATATTTTTGGCCTGAAAATGGCCAAAAAACCCAAATAAAACAATTTTTCAAAAAAATGAAAAAAACGCGTCAGGGTATTTGCCCACTCTACCTTCATGCCAAATTTCGTGTTATTTGGCCTGAAAATGGCAGAGATGAATCCATTTAAAGAAATGGCAGGAGAAGGAGGAGAAGGAGAAGAAACATGGGGGAACACAATATGTCTTCACCACTTTGTGGTGAAGCCATAAAAAGTTACATTTGCCTTCTGTGCTAGGACACAATTTTTAGGACTTTCTAACTCGGGAGTAGGGTATGTGGCTGGGAAATTCTAGTTTCTTACTGTTTCTAAACACCTTTCATAGATCCAACCATGGAGGTAAAAAACGCACATGAGGCTTTAGTTGGGTCAACCTCTTCACTTACCTGTATCTTTTAACAGGTGGACGTATGCCTGATTGTTATTTATCGCAGACAGGTGTGTAACCATACAGAATATCATTGACGTAACATACTTTGATATTCTTTCTCTACTGATGAATCGGAATACATAATACTAGTATGTATGTGTAGAATGATGACACAACACCAAAGTGCAACAGAGACCTTTTACAAACATTGCAGCAAAAATCAACCAAATATTGTTACTTATCACTGACACCTTCCTGCTATCGAAGGGTTACCCTGGATGCAGAACTCGTTTCGGGCCGCTAGCCCCTTTCCTTCGGCAGCCAAGAGCCCTTCTCCCGCTGGTCTAAATTACCGCTACGGGGACTAGCCCGAGGGGAATACCAAACTCCCCCCGGGCTTGACTCCCCCCATAGCGGTATTTAGTTAGGCGGGCGAAGGGCTCTTGGCTGCCGACGGAAAATGCCAAACGGTCCGATACTAGTCTGGCATCGAGGGTATCGAAGGGTATGCAAGGGGAGACATGAATGGCACAACATAAATCCAAAGAGAACGTAACAGGTTGTCAGCAGACCCGTGAAAAGTGAGAGAGAAGTGACAGGCCAGATAACCTGGGTACACCCCTGGCTAGAATATGCCCAGGTATAGTTGGGCCTGTTCTTACACTGTAGTCAAGAGAAGGCTGCAAGCATAAGTAGCTGTTGTGGACCTTTCCAGGAAATGTTGAAAATTGTTGGATAATATACAAAAGAATGCTGCATTTTAGTGGACTTTACAAAGGACCATAATTAACCATTGAAGTGAAAGGACTGAATAGCGACTCTTCTATCATACATTCCTGGGCTCCCAACTCATTTAAAAGTCAGCGGAGGGTTAAAGAAATCCATAATTTCATGAATGTCATTCACCTCGAAAGCTTGAAGGCCTTTCTTAAGATTGGGTCTGCCTAAATACCTCAACCAACCTCAAACGGCCTCAACCGGGCACATGGATCAAGAAGCCTTTTTAATGCTCTGGATACAATGTCTATGCAATTATAAATAGAAATCACACAGTAACTCCTAAGTGGAGTCGCACCACCTTTCAACCCACCGTGCGTGCTTTTTGTCCGTACGTTTTATTGGGAGGCCGCCACGTCTGCTTCACTTTTCTGAAAACGTGGGGAAGGAGTGGCGTCAACGCACGTCACTCGCACGGTTGCGAGTGTGGCCTGCACGCCACGTCTGGCCGTGAGCGGTTGCGTGCATTGTTCGTTGCCCAAGTGGTAAGCGAGTTGTACGTGCTATAATACAACGTACGATCTCTGTGCGATTGCCACTTTACCGTAAGGAGGTCGTACTTAGCCTCTACCAGGCACCGCGGATCGCTGGAAAAATAGTAGAAATTGGCCGAAATAAAGGGATAGTATACCAGAGAAGATCCAGGGCCATAGAAGCTCCGTGGGTCGCAAATTGGAGCTTCTATGGCCCTGGATCTTCTCTGGTATACTATCCCTTTATTTCGGCCAATTTCTACTATTTTTCCAGCGGTCCGCGGTGCCTGGTAGAGGCTAGTCGTACTCACACGTGCTTCTTAAGGGGAACGCGCGTCGCTCGTACTCGCACGCACGGGTGGTGAATCCGCAGACCGCACGCAGAAAAAGTTTTACTTGCACTTGACAACAACAGCATCATGAAACAAAATGTACACTAATATCAAGTATACTTACTTTATGAGAGTTCTACGTCGTTTCTGCGTCCTACAAATCCGTAGGATTCCTTACGGAGGTGGTACTCTCACCACTAAAGGATGTTCAAGTTTGACCACGTTTTTCATGTAGACAGCTCGCAGATGCACGCAGGGTGGGTTTTGACGCGAGGGGAGTGATACACCCCGCAAAATATCCGCCCAATATTTCACTCAGAGGCTCAAGTATAGGAAACACAGGAAACATGTTTAAAAAAGTTGAAATAAATGAATAAAAGTAGAACTGTGTTAGCTGTCTATGCAATTATCACTGAAAAACACTTCAACTCAACATTTTACCAGTTTCTTATGGCACGTGCGCCATGCGCCCCACGGACAAGGGTCTGCCATCTTGTTTGTTTATGTCAAGCCACCACAATGAATTGTGCCGTAAAGTTTGTCATAAAAGAAAGTAAAAGTGCTACTCATGCCTTTTTACTTTCTTTTATGACAAACTTTACGGCACAATTCATTGTGGTGGCTCGACTCCCTGACCAAAACTCCCTGACCAAAATTAGATGACAGGTCGTTTTAAAATAAGCATATCAACAATGATAATAACTGTAACAAAAAATGCTAATAACGATAATCTTAACAACTTACCATATGCCCGACGTCTCCGCCTCATCCAATGACCATTCATGTTGTCTGTGAACTGTTCTACTCTTGCCCTTGTCCCTCTTTTTTATCTATCGTTAATCAACGATTGTCCGTTGCTCACTCCAGCGCCGATCCCTCTGGATACAAGCGGCGAGCGCTGTGGCTTGTACTTCAACTAATTCTGAGGAATTTGAACTCCTATAACCTAACGGGTCAGGTGCCTGTGGCGATTTTCATTAAACATGGCGTGGTTACCTTTGATCTGAAATAAAATCATGTGCCAATTACGCTTTATGTTAAATCGGGAATGGTCGATTTTGAACTAAAAAAGTTTAGTTTCATTTCCATGAAAAACGAATGAAGTGCACTTCGTTAAGAGTTTTGCCATTGGATTTTGCACTTTATATGGTGACTTTGCGAGGACTAACTACGCTGTAATTATGTGGAATTAAAACGTTGATGACAACTTACATGTACTGGTGCTGCAAAAGGGCAATTTTGATCACGTCTCACGACGAACCAAGGCCACATGCTATCAATCACACTGTCAGATTTCTCCACCACCCCATTCACAAAGTTTCTTTCTCCAGTCACCATTGTTGAAAGATTATCTTCAGGTGGAAGCATATCTGCCTGCTACACCTATATTCTGATGCAAGACGATTTGTCACATTGTAGTTAACTTTTGCTGACACGTGGTTAACTTTTGCTGGGCCAACACTATGAGATGGAAGGCAAGAAGACATTTGTGTGACATGTAGGGGTAAGTACCAGTTTCCTACTCTAACACAGAGACTTACTTTTTGATTGACTGAAAAAGTACATCAAAAAGGTGTTGACAGTAGTTACATTAACCTTCACCCTCCAGTCCAACCCAATAACCAATAGAGAATTGGTAGCCAAACAGCTACCCCAGTTTAGAAGGTTAAAAAGGCCCTAAAGGGGAGGAGGTGTCTGTTGAATGAATTATTACGCTTGACAGTAAATCTTAGGAGGCTTACATAATTACCGGCTTAATTTGTTGTTTGTTTTCACTACATGTCCAATGGTATGGAAACTTGCCATTATAATTTATGTTTGATTAGCGTAGTTGCAGTAACAAAATTGAATTGCATTAAAACAATCGATTATCCCTTTGAGAAAAAAATATGCAAAAAGTATCATTTTGTAGTGCAAATTTTTTATTATTTGAGTTAAATAATCAAATTTGCTTCGAAACCTGGTAATGCAGTGCTTGCTACAAAGTTTTGCAGTAGAGATGCCCCATTTTCCATTGGGACCTGAACATAAACCTCTTGACTTGAATCCGGACCTGGACCTGAATGTGGGTTCAGGTACACAGCACTAGAACTGACATAACTGAGGGGAGAGAAAGAGGAGGTGAGGGCACGAGGGAAAATTTTGTTCCAAAACCCCTCATCAGTCTCCCATTAATTGTGGTTGCACACGCACTGGTCAGGATGGAGTTTTAAACACTCCTTTCTTTATGTTTCTATCTTGTTTTGAGTCTGTGGAGAGGGTGTGGCATTGTGTAATGCTCTATAACGATTCTTCAGTGCGGTGATTCAAAAGAAGCATGACCTTTTGCAGCGCAGTCATGGGTGTAACATGCCACGTCTTACCCTGAGGGAGAGATGGAACAGTCTGGCTCCCTCCAGACACTGCAGCTGCCCAGGGCCCCTTTACAATCAAGCCAACTGATGACAATATCCAACTTGTCCCCAAAAGCATACACAGGGGAGGGGGGAGGGGGGGAACAAAAAAAATCAGGGTGACCTGCCTGGTATTGTGATTCACTTTATGTTTGCAGTAGAAAAAATTTGCAGTCTGAGAAAAATGACATATTCGTGGTACTTTATTTTCGCAGCGGCAACAGGTGCAAAAAAAAAAAGAATATTGGCGAATTACTTGTTCACGGGCATGATGTTTGCGGTACAGAAGAGACAGTACAAACCACAAACGTAAATTTAAAGTATTGCGAAAAAATCGTGAATTACAGTATGCCTTCTCCTTTGTCATAGGGAGCTGTCTCTCACTGCACATACAAAGGACTGTTTGTCACTGAATTAGCATGTACAAAGAAACACAAGTGTCAGTGAATGAGCCAGTTTATATGTTGCTTCTGAGCCACAGGTGGCATGCAAAAATTGTAGGAATCTAATAAAGAATCTGAATAGAATCTGAATCAATAACTTATAATGAACCAAATCAGCAAGGAGAGGAACTGGAAATAAAATTTTGTGGTTCAATCAAACTGGGTTGAAGTGATGTTTGTTTGCAAAGACACTTTAATATAGTGTAAGTCCATAACGCACTGTCTGACAAGCCAATAAAACAGTGGTGACAAGATCTTTGTTAAATTGCATCTTTAATATCTATGACCTTATATAGTCTATTCTCCATATGTCCTCTCACAGAATGACACCCAGTCTCTCCCATGCAAGGCTGGAAACGGGCTTTCCTCACCACCACAAGCTCCCAGCTCCTAAGCAATCCCTGCTGCCTGTTTGAAACAATTACCAGCCCTGGCCATGGGAAAAGGGCCTTCCTAAGTGGTATGAGGCAAAATTTCCTTGAGGGCATGTTAGCCTTGGTGCTGAACCGCTGGCCTGTGTGGGCCCTGGCAACAGTCTGGATCCCTGCTGAACAACAAAATGGGTCACCCTGCCATGGTTGATAGATCACTGTGATGGCAGAGCTTTGGATAGAAAATATCATCACTTGACTTATAAGTCACATTCAGTCCACAAAATGGATATTTAGCTTAGGTTTATAAGTCAAACACCATCCCGTGTCACTGACAATGCTTACAAAAAAGTCAGGACAGTAAAAACACCATTATGCACTCGGTACACTCTTCCTACCAGTAAAATGTTCATAAAACCTGGCTTGGTAAGAAAGGCAGTTAGATTGACATGAACATTTAAAACATTTCTACTGCCTTTAACAAGAAGTGGAATGGTTCTTGCATGTCTAAATAGAAACAAAAAGATATCGGCCTTCCCATGTGTCATTGTCACTAGTAATATGCCAGGCAACAGCTTGTACAATATTTTGCAGTACATGTAACTGAAGAAGCGAATAACAAGCTGAGCACTCAGACATTTAATGTTGTCTGGAAGTAATAAATGTAGTGTAATGAATACTCAATGTGTTTTCAGCTTACAGCCATGGCAATTCATCATTGCTGACAGGGATTCTAGGCTTGAAATTCAACAAGTGCTAAAGTTAGCCAATAAGATAACAGCACAAACCTTCTGATGAGATGGAAGGAAATACTCTAGTTGGCATATGGAACGGATGGTAATATAAAGGTTATGACTTACAATGTACAATGCAGATTCCTTATTATAATTTTCTTGTTCAACCCAATTAGAAATGTGTCAAAACTTCTTTTCTTTCCCAGTGTGTATACTGTACATTGTATTCAGTGGATGTAAGTGATCCACACAACAGACAAGTCATTGTGAGATTTCTTGAGTGATTTACATTATATGGTAAAGCAGGCCTGATGTACTTTAAGCTTATAAACAATCATTCTGAGAAGGGTAGTGTTGTACAACTTGTTTTCCAGCTCAGTAGATATATTCAAAAGATGCCTTCTGAAGCTAGAATGTTTTGTGCTACCCTTATTTTCCCCTTACTGGTACAATCACACAGGCCTTGACGTCATGGTATCCATGGCAACCACTTAAAAACGCACTTTCAGACCTTCCTGCAGAGATTTGGAGGCTTGTTTTGCAATGTCATGGCTGTCTCTAAGGTCACAGCATAGCACACTGAGAATGGGTGAAAAACATTCAAAAGGCTTCTTTCAATATGCTTTCAAACCCTGACAACATTTGCACACAGAGCGTAGGAGGATAGCAATTGTGATCACTGATAGTCTGCCATACCTACCTTTCATACATAGGCATAAGAGAAGGCTCTAGCAATTGCAGAGAGTGTACACAAGCTGTTAGATATATCACAGTAGCATCAACATGATGATCTTATAATCTGTTGTTATCGGGTATGAATTGAGAAGAATTGTGTGTGTGTGTGTGTGTGTGTGTGTGTGTGTGTTTGTGGTGTGTGTGTGTGTGTGTGTGAAACAGTTTGTGTGGGTAGGTCTTTAGGCTATGCCCAGTACCTGGCATGTTGTAATTAAAACCTAAGTTAAACTTCTTTTCATGTCACCAACGTCTGAGAAAAATATGATAAAACAGATTTGATAGTGAGAGATGACTTGCAGAAAACTAATGAGGATCTGTCCTCTGAAGTTATACCCTGGGGACCTGTTAGCATTTTCCTAGGATGCTGTGCCTTGCCGAATGATTCCAGGCGTCCTAACTAGTACTCATGATTCACACTGGTTCAAGGAGAGCACAACCACATGTTTGTAACTAGTGGAGGCTTCAAGCTGGGCATGTCAATTCAGATTACATGCACATATTAACCCTCCAACAAAACTGCTTGACATTTCATAGACTGGGGACGGTACATTCCCTAGTCTGGATGGGGCCCTATACCTCATTACCATCTGCCAGGTTACATGTATCTGCCACTTTCTGTTTTTGAGAGATCTCAGGTGCATTACCCCATTACCCCCATGTACAACTGTATGCACAGGTATACAGGTGTGCATTATACAGGGGCATGTTGCACGGGAATCATTTTTCCAGGGTGGCAGACATGTGACCTGGTGGAGTTACTGTTAGTAGACATTACACTTTCTACACCCTCAGTAAAATTTCCACATACTGCTTTCATAAAAAGATTGTTAGGGCCAATCTTTTCTGCATACCTTTTGAATATAATTGTACTTCTTTGAAATGTTATCTGTTGTATTCAAGCATTTTAGGATGTTTTTATGAAGAATTTATACATACAACATGCACATGGGATTTGGGCACCTCAAGGAGTTTTAGATGTCATGGGCTGGCTTTATCATTGGGCCAGTACAGGTTTAGGTACAGGTAGATATCTAAGAACACCTGCAGAATTTTACCAGCACTTTCCTGCACATGTAAGTGGTATGTGGATAGTGCACTAGTCTGAAGAGGTTCTATGCCTTCTGAGCGTCTCAATTTGCACTATTGCTCAGTGGACTGCCTTTTCATCTTCAGATAACCAGTTGCACTGATGTTATCAATGATTTCTGCATGATGCTCTTGCAAGCTGGTGTGTTAGGCTGGAAGGCACTTAGTCCCAGGTGAACAAATCAGATGGAGACTTCTGCTCTAGCAGGATGAACCTATTTTGTACCAGGTCAATAAACCTACCGCAAGCTTGATCGTTAATTGGTCTTTTTGGATCTTTTCTTAATAAAATTTAAAAAATTGTCGCAGTGCACTAGATTTATGTACATTATCTATTCTTTTGACTGATGCATTGATCTTTTCTCACTTGTTGTGGGAAAAAATGAAGGATGAGAATGAAGTGAGATAATGAGCAATCTGTGCAAGTAAAAGAAATTCTGCATGATGCTCTGTCAAGCACGTGTGTTGACAGGAAGGCAGTCGTGCCGGAAGAACAATTCATATTCCGATTCCTGCTCTAACAGGATGAACATATTTACTGTCAGGTCAGTGACACGGTGAGCTCAACGGCCTATCAAAATATCTCTCTTCTCCTACGCTCTTTTGTTGTAAAAAAAAATCAGTGTTGAGTAAACTACACCCAGCAGGCTTATGTATGTCTTTTTACCTTGCTTCATTGTTTTTTTTTTATATGCTATGGGAAAAAGGGCAACAATAATGAGAACCAAATTTAGATAAGCTACAGTACTGGTAATGTGCAATCTGGGCACATAATGAAAAAAACAAGCAACGAAATAGCATATTAGTTGACAGTCAAGTCATGAAAGGCATTGGGCTAACACAGCTTACATGAAACACTGCTTTAATTTTCATCAATGTCTGGGCTCGCAAAATATTGTCATAATAACTGACTGTCAGTAACTGGTCCTTTCCTTGAAATGTATTTGTTAAATGTTTAAATCTACAAGTAAAATACTTCTTCACTGAAACATATTCATTCATATTCAATAGAAATACACCAATATAATGTTGGGTAGATATGTTTATTCATAATATACGATATACATAATATGTACACACACACACACAAAGGCTGACCTATTGGTTTGAAAGACGTCAATAGACAGTAGCTGACCCATAACAAAGATGGCATCACAAAGGAAAGCATGATTATGTTGTTTTCACACACACTTAATGTCATGTTTAAAAGAAATTGGTTGGATCATTTGAAAGCCTTTACTTTGATGCAGTGTCATGTTCAAGTTTTCACATTTTATTACAGTGCCCTCCTCCCCCCTCAAAAATAGTATGCTGAATTTTTACCCAATGTAACCTACATGTACTTGTATTAAGATTTGGGTCAAACGGTTACCTCAGAACAGTAAAAATGGCTAAGCCTTCCTTGAACTGAAGTAGGGTACTCGCGATAAAGACACATTCCAAACGTGAGGTGATGTCTCCTTCAAGAGACAGCTTCAAGCAACACTTGGACAAGAATAGCTCTGGTGTGATTAGTGCCTCCGCATGAGATAACCTCCCGCTGCAAACATGTATATGCACACACGGCTGATGTGCCAAGAGATCCCTCCTACAGATATCGACATGACATCTGACGCCAGGACTGAAATTCCAGGAACTGTATGCAAATCTGCTGGCCTTGGAATATACAGGAGTTCTCGGAAGCTTTGAATAATTCATAGATTTCTTGGAAAGTTACAAACCCTGCATAAAGCTTTTGATGCTACCAGTCCGCATATTTCCTGTTCAATAAGCTTGCAGAGACAGCAATATTTTTGGTTTTGAAATAGAATTCACAGCTCTGAAATTCTAAATATCCCAGAAAAATTTTAATGTAGCTAAAAGAAAAATTGCCTTTTACATTTGCACTCTTTTTATTGCTCACATAACTAAGCTTTAGTTTAGAGGTCTGTGTTATCAACACATTTAAGACATCGTCCACATCTGTGAACAAAGGCTACCAGATAACTATCAAATCATGTAATATGAATGTGATGCCAGTAGATTATGAATCAGCTACATGTACATTATCGCATCTTTACCAATATCGTTATCAATCTACTTCAACTGTTACACTTTTACACAGTCTGATGATTTTGGAAAGAACTTGGAATGGATTGTTACTTACATCTAGACTGTCTTTGTACTGTAGCTTATAAACTGTCACCTCTTATACAAGTATGCAGTACTATTATATAGAGAAGGTTGTTAGAATTTGTTGATTACTTGGCACTATACCTGTCTAAAAAGGCTTAAACTGATGTATGGAATGTTCAATGTTGATTTTTGAAAAAACTTTGACATGTACACATGTACGTGAATTCTTGAGACAGCGTTCACGTCTTACAAGTGAGGTATAAATATGATTATCTATTTCTAGACATGGAGTGACAACGATAATTGGACCTTATTGCCTTTCCATTCAATAAATTGCTGGAAATTATATTTATAAAAATAGGTTGAAACTATGAACTATCTTAATTGATTATCCGAGGCAAGTAAAATATAATATAATATGTATGACATTTGTATAAATGGAATGAGAGCATATAACTCTTATTGAAAAATGTCAAATGTATGCAACTCTGTTATAATTTTCTAGAAAGGTATTTTTTTCTTTCACTTGACTTACATTAGATATGAAAATAAACGACACGCACAAAAATGAAACTACTAGTATTGTGAAAGAAGGCCGTTCAACCCTTGTGTACTCGAAATTTATGAGATGTGGCTGTATTTGGAGAGTCTTTGAAGATATCTTTCTGAAAAACCATTCCTTAGTTGAATCTAATGTTAACTTGCCCCAAAGTGACCTAAAAATCATTGCCATTTACTACCAGGCAGTTGTCAAAGTCATCTCATTGAATGATTTATGTGACGACAACTGCTAGTTAAATATTCTATCACATTTGCTGGTTCAGATTATAGATTTACAGTCTGTACATTGGTTCCCTTATGAACCTCATATTTACTAAATGTTAAAACTGTGTGAGCAAGAAAAAATACTATAAGGAGAGGGGAGTGGTAATTTGGAAACACATCTGATATAAAAAAAACATACATGTACATGCAATCTTCTAAATATAACACATCCACCTCCCGCACAGGTTTTTTACGTTCTGATGCAGTCATCAATTAGTGGTGTACGTGTGTGAGGTCAATGTACCTATGGCTGCTGAGTGCGTTACGTGTCGGTCTCCGGTAACTCCAGTCCTTCCTGTATCCCCGGCATATGCTGTACACCAGAAACAGGATGTATCCAAGATGTCGTCTGAGTCACATGGCTGTGAAGGAATAAGAAAAACATCATCTCAACACCTTACATGTACATCCCCAAACTTGATACCTTTGAACTTTCCTTACTTAAATGCCAAAGATAATGGCTTCTCTATTGTGTATATGTTGCAAGAGGATCATTGTGTTTCTTACATGCCACTGACTGATAATTATATACAATGTACCAATTCAAGACCAGCCCCAGGCAAAATACTTTATACATTCTGAAACAGTGGGCAAAGTGATAAACGTTTAAAAGTAGGTTTAGGGTAGTTCTCTAACTTTATGAAATTTATTAGAAAATACACCAAAGTGCACAATGACCCATGGATCTATGTACATTTGTTATACAGAACAAAAAAGGAAGACATTTATGAATATGAGACTTAATAATGAAGTGTCCTAATCTCCTTAACTAATATTCAAAGACCTACATGTAGTGATAGCTGCCTGACACTTGTCAAGAGTTGCTTTTATCTTACATAGATACTCGCTTCCAGTTAGTATGCTCTTCAAGGGAATTTGCTAAATATTCTTTGCCTCATTTTCTAATTTTAGAATTGAGACTCAGTCTACATGATACATAACATCAAGACGTAACAAGGTTTTCCAAACATCAGCATTCATTTTTGTACCTCAAGAATTCTATGTGACTTGGATGCCACTTATGCTTTCCATTACTCCACTGTCATTATATGTAATTAGTCTTTACCTGCTGCCTAAATCTATCATTACGCCCATCCTTTTAAGTCCTCTGCTCTTAGAGACTTGTGCAGTTAGTATACAATGTAATTATGTGATAATTTGATTACTGAATATTCGTCAGACTGCTTAAACTGCCAAGTCTGCAAAACTAATTGACATTTGTTATTATTAGAGAATACAGCTATTGGTTATCTGCTAGAGAGTACAGTTTGCAGCACCCAAACTGTACCCTCTAGCAGACCAACTCCTCTGGCATGTTATCTCTCTATTTGGCCAATTTCTACTCTTTCCAGCTTCCTCCCAAAGCCTGGTAGAGACTACCTGAGTGTGTAAGTTATTACTGCAAGAGCAACTTCGTAACATCAATGCATAGTATGCATCCATGGCAAACTGGTCCCCCTTTTACAGGTTTCTAGCATTTGTGTAACATGTAAATTAGAGAAGGACCAAGGGTGATGCATGATCCACCCTGTAATATTCTGCGTCATGAAGAATGCAAATTTCAACAGACCAAAAGTTTAGAAAAAAGGGGTTCTCAAATAGTGTGAACATTAATAATCGATTCCAACAACCATTAGCATAAAAATCTTGATCTAATGTATGACAAGAGCTGCAGTGCACAGAAGGTATAAGTAGGTACATAGCATATCAGTTAATGGACCACTAGTCTAAGAGTGCTCTCCAACGAATTCCTTCGTTCCTTCCTCTTAATTTGCACTCAATCATCCTTGTCCCTGCAGTTGTAGAGTACTACTGATGAGTTGTGGGGACAGTGAGCAAGGAGAAGCAATCCAAGTCAGCTTCTGCCAAGTTCTACCATCATACATGTAACGTTACATGTATGTTGTAGCAACACTATTACAATGTTCTGCGTAAGTTGTTCATTGGAAATCCCAGGCTGAACAGTAAAGTGCAAACTGGTCTAGAACACCTGTGTCAGGGTTATCATGGTCCAGGTATGACATAACATTATTTATATAACATCTGGTCCATTTTGACCTTAAGACAAGTGTCGTGACATCAAGTAATTCAGTTAAATAACGATCACGTGAAAGTAAAAAAAAACCTTTAATAGCTGACAGTTTGCTTCCTTTATGTAACCCCTTTTTTTTAAAATGCCTACTGGTGTTAAGAAACAAAACAAGTTGATCATGGATTTAAAATGAATTCAATAGCCATCAATATCAATCTGTATTTTATGTGAAAGCAAACTGTGCTTAAGTTTAATAACTTTATCGCGAGGGGAAAGAATTTTCGGATCATCACAAATCAACATTACAAATGGGGCTTTTATATAACACCATCATCAATTCTAGCCTAAAGGATCTTGCTATGATATCAAATGTAATTAAAAACACAAACGCAGAGAAGTTACATAAATCAAAACATCTGTCATATATAGATGTCCAGAGAAAATTAGATTCTTCACATAATGCTAAACAGATAAATTTTGCTAAATTCAATTTTAAAGATATGAAGATTTTGCTTGTGTAAGAGAGAAAAGACATCAGACAGTGTTTTCTATGGATAAACAGATGAAGACAGAAGCTAATATCATAAGAGTGTCATCAAAGATTTTTTGAAAATCTGGAAAGTTGTTCCTGCTAGCTTGGATACCGACTGCACTGATGTGCATTGCACTCTGGGATATTTTTCAGGAGGGAGGGGGGCACAGCATCAGTGAGACTGACAACTAAAGCCAAAAGGCATACTCACCTTCATGATCTCTGACAAGTTTATTTTACACAAAAAGTGTGAAATCTTTAGTAATGATGGTGAAGCGAGGGTTATCAAAAAGCCATGCTCTTACTTTATGTAATACTTAGCTCCGTCCTCTGTGTAGGCTTCCTCCCAGCCATAGGGTAATGCTGATGGGAACACACAAACAAACATGCAATGTCAGTACACTACACAAGTTAGGACAATGTTGATGGTGACAGTGAAGACGCACACACACAAACAATACATTCTGGTGAAAGAACATACAATACTTGGTACAATGTTTTCAACACGTACAATGATATCAACAAGTACAACTGTAAATGTATTGCTGATACAGGTAGGTACATGTACATGTAGTTAATCTAATATTTGACATGGCTACTTCGCAAAAAATTCAAATTTTTGCAGTGCATGATATTTCTCCATGCAAAGATAAACTGTATGCTTTGTATCATTCATTTGGGCAGCAAACCTTTTTGTGAGGAAAGGTTAGATCTTAGTCATTCTTTTGGGGATCAGATATTCATGCCCATATTTGGTTATGCCCCTGGCCTCCCATGTGAAGGGATTATAATACTGATACTTTGGTTGGCAACTCGAGCTGTTAAAAACATGGTGAATGCTAGCTACAGATGCCTATTTTTTTTTACATGTGTCAAAAGGAGTAAAACTGGCACCAAAAGCAAGCTGATATTCACTGGACTAATAATCCAATACAAGAAGACTGTGAATTTGGGCCAGCCCGGCAGTTTTGTTCAGGATAGCTGGTGTGATTAGTACTTGGCAACAGGTGCCTGTAGCCCCAGGTCTTAGTAAGGTTGCATGTCAAAGCGACTGAGCCTGTCATCCCAGCCAAATTAGCGATACTTTCTTCAGGATTTCTTCCCACAGGTAACCCGACCAGGAAGGGCGCTGGTGTCACATGCCGGTGACAAGGGTGGTGGTGAGGTCACACGTGCTCCAACCATATGGGTCAAACATCCAAAAAAGGTCATAAAGTGGTGCTGGAAGTTAGCAACATCACATGTACAGATTACTGACTTAACTACAGTAACTGTACTACTGTCTGACACATGACTTGATGGAGATGGGGGGCACGAGGGCCTGGAGTCACATGCTGGCTTCCCTGGTCTTTGTACATGTAGGTCACACATCAGAACTATTGGGGTCATCATTTTAAAACAGGCTGTAAGGTAAGGATGTAACTTAGGGTTTTAGTGACACAACTGCTTCCGACATGTGACCTCCGACACAGGGCACGAGAACCTGGAGTCACATGTTCCGTGCTGCCCCCAATCCGGGGAGGTCACATGGCCAAAGTCACCAAGTCAGCCATCTTACTGCCGAGTCACCTTCGCCATAAGTCTTCAGACGGTTTCGTTTCCATTCGTTGTGCATTGTAGATAGCTGTACAATTTTGATGACCATTTGTCATAGATGGTCATGCGATTTTTGTGTCACAAAATTTTCAAGCAGGCTAAGACAGAACCAACACCAACCACTGAGACAGCCTTTCCATAACAAAACAGCTGTTTCAAGAATGTCTTCAGTTTGTGATCGCATGATGATCCTACGGTGAGTGTAAATAAGAGCAAAAATTGGTACAGCAAAACAAATGGTAGTTTTCTGATGTTGGATCAAATGTACATTAACGATCAGGAATAAACAGTCACTGACGAAAGCTAGTGGATACTAGCTGAAACGTCTGACGTTTTAAAAATCATATCCAGTTGCTTGAGTAACTGCTTTTTGGCGTATCGTATTACCTGGATGTCTAACCTTCATCGACGATCAGGAATAAAACCTGTTTAATGTCATTTTTTTTTAAAACTCACACAACATTTTGCCTGCATGTGATATATCAGTGTTCAAAGCTCTTTCTTCTGATTGTTTGCCGATTTCTCAGTAGTGTCTGCTACCAAAGTGGAAGTCAGTAGGAGGTAAAGTCAACCAGCAATTTATGACAGAATAATCCTGCAAGGCTAGGGGTACTTAAGAAAGCCAAAACTGTGGGGTGAAATGTCCACAGGTCTTGTACAAACGGCATCACATTACTAGTTTTGCATAAAGCAGAGGTGGGATCACCCACCCTACCCTGACATTAATGCATTAAGTGCCTATGTGCATACAACTCCCTCAGTGACCTTTAAGTTAGTGGATTCTTCAGAGGATGACAGAAGTTGAATTTTCTTTCAAAATCAATTTTTTTTACATTTGTATTCTTCTGCAGAAGTGACATGTTACAGTTCTTGTATAATTCTGAATGAGAAATACTATAATTCAAAGTTTTCCTGACTTCACAGAAAAAAAACGAATTTGCAACAAAATTCAAGACACACAAACTAACATTGATTATGAATGTCGCGAGAACGTTTGAGACTGTCCCCACAGCTTTAACTGCACGACGCTGGCGACCCATTAGGCAGAACACGACCTGTTTTCCCTGGATTTGCCGACTTAGGACTCCCGGTAGCCAAAGTGCACATGTTATACACGTGGCATTTCTACCTAAAGGTGGTATTAACATGAAAAGGTTGCTAAAACATCTACATGTACAAATATGGTGTGAAAAACAAGATCCGGCCTCTCTGAAGTTATGTTACCATGGTAACCAAGCCGGAGGCTGACCTCTCAAATTTTCTCTTTAATGTCATTTTAGCCAAGATGCCTGGGAGGATGTGCGATGATTTGGAAGAAAAACATCAAAAGATAATCCATTAAAGCGATATGTCAGATTGGCTCGTCACAAGAAAAATTTTTGGTAGGGGCAGTTTATATAACTGACGTGTACTTTATATAACGGACATTTGGTTCAGTCAGCTTCGATGCACGTTGATCCTAATTGCTTGGAAGGTTGGGTCATGTTTAAGTACAAGTTGGTTTGATGTGAATAGGGTGATGGTTAATATGCACATTGGAAGGTTCACATGGCACAAGCATGTACTTGAATGATGAGAAGAAGCTCAGTGCTACAAAATGGGATGTCACAGAGTGCAACTCGTACCTGATATGGCTGACCCTATACCAGAAAGGAACATTGGATGGCCAGAAATGAAATTTGTCTAACAAAAAAGATTGTTACACAGCAAGATTTTGACAAAAATAAACATGAAACCAGTAGATATGACAAACATACATGTACACTGTGGGCTTCATCATGGAACAGTAACTGCTTGAGTCAGCTGGATGTACTAGTTTGTAAAAGAAGTTGTGACATAGTACCATGTACTATGTAGGGTTAACAACTCTACACCACAATGAAGCAGAAATGTATTAAATTCAGGTAGCACAAAATGAGGTTCTAACTCACGTTCTACTTCGACGATAGACTTCACTGCTTTCACCACGTCCTTGGCTTCGGCGGCCAGGTTAGCGTTTGTCGTTCCCTTCCCGTGCCTGGCGAGATAGCCGGGAGGTCGCGTTCCGACTGCGCTCTCGCCCCGTCGACTTCTCCCCAGGGCGGCTCCCTGTGATTGGTCCGTTAAGACTTCGTGCACGAGCTGGAAGTAAGAACAGGTCGTGGCGACCATGTTTTTACCGGGGCGCTACTTACAAAAGCCGTCAGAATAAGCACCAAGCTTTCTGACAAGCTGCCCTAGAAGGTCTCCAGTCTAGACTGCTTTTCAAAGGTAAAGTCAAGGTCTGGGTGACATAAAGCCTTTTTCCTTTTCAGTCAGGTTGTAGCCCAATGAGTATGTAGACGCCTACATTTTCCCTTAATATGAAGCTAATTCAGTAGGTGAAAATGTTTTTATTGCTATTCAACATATTGACATTATTTTTTAGCAATATGTTTTGTACAAACGTAATAGGATCACACAACACAAATTTTCATTAATTTTGTATGAGACCAGTTTGTATTCAATTAATATCCAAGTTGGCATGATCAATCATATGTCCAATTATAACTACTCCAATATGCATGTTGACTGTTGGGTAAGTCTTACCTCCGCAAACTTGAGAAGTTTTTCCGTGGCGACTTCGTATGTCTTCTTCCCGCTGTCGGACTTCTTCAGTTGACAGTCAAGCACTGTTATCCGCTTCTTCATTTCTTCTGAATTTTCTGCCGACTGAAAAGGGTGGAAAAGTTACATTTCAGGGACTGTTAAAGTCCAAGCAACATGTTTTCTTCAGAAAATTTAGACTTATGCACATGGGCAAAGATTTTATTATTTTTCTGACACCTACATGTCAAGGATATGCTGTATACCAGCATACATTTAATGACTTTACATAGTGTTACATAAGTCTGCTAAAATATTTGGGTGCACCTATAGAAAACAATTAGTGCTGCCTAAAGGTTATAACCTTCAACCTGTTGCCTAAAGGCATTTGCTTCACTGCCTTCAAACTGCTGACAACCGTGGGAACTCAACAGACACGTGAAGGACGTGTTGGGATGTATATAGGTTGGGAGCAGTCTGACCAGTTTTAGGTCTTTCATGATTACCAGTAGATGACTTGAGCCAAAGCAAGCCAATCGCCTTAGGAAAGGTTGGACTTGTTGGAAGGTCATAGTGACAGGGGCGTAACCTTGTAACCGATTCAAAGTTGGTACCAAAAAGCATGTAGAGAGGATAATGCATGAGTTTGGGAATTTCACAGTGAGAAAAATTTAAGGCTGTGACTTGTTTTCCATGCTAACACTCTTGGATCTGAACATACTAGAAAACTTGACATTTTTCTTCTCAAAGTGACAGCACTCCACTTTTCTCACTCAGGCCAGTGAGGTTCAGCAAGCATCATTGATCCTTAGAAAAACAGTTTCATCTGGTTGGTAAAGCATAATATGATATCAGGATTTCTTTTTGCACAACCGGTATAGACTCCTCCTATGGAAGGCGTCATGGCAACATAGCCTCCACCAGGCCTTTCTACAGAATATGGATTATAGAATTTGGCGAAAAGGAGAGAAAAATTGGCTAGGGTAGTCAGTCCGCAGAAGGTTGGTCCTTTACCTCGGAAGTGGCCAGTCAAACCCCAAGGCGGCAAATATTCTCCTATATATATATACATGTAGCCAGCATAGTTAGTCTCAGACTGGTAGAGACTTATGGGAACATAAGCAGGTGAGAGTCTATACAGGTTGTGTAGAAAGAAGCTCTCAGGGTTTTTTCTAGAAAAACTTAGCATGAGGGATCAGTCACTACTCAAGAGCATGGCAAGAGAGGGAGCAAAATTTTAAGAGTAACTCAGTTTGTAATGCTAGAATGCATTCTTATGACATTTTGACTGGAAAAAGATCATTTTGAGGAAGACTTCATGTTGTGTAGCCACAATCTGAAAACTGATATGAGGGAGCTGGCTGGTTACCTGAGGGAGCAGTGCCCTTATTCCCTGGTTTAGAAAAACCCTGTTAATATCCTAAGCATCACTGAAGTTCCTTACCTTTGGGGCGGCCTGCTGCAGCTTGAGGTCGGCTATCTCCTGCTCCAGGAGTCTGATGACTTCCTCGTAGTCCTGCTCCATACTGCGCGCCGCACGGTGGGCCTCCTCCGCCAGGTGCACCTTCAACCTGAGGGACCGGCTCTCGTGGATTGCACCTTGGGCCTCCTGTGGAGGGGGAGGCAGGTTTGTTTGTTTGTTGGTTTATTTGCATCATCAACAGCATGACTGGCAGCCATGATGTACAAGGCTGAATTTCGATGCTTGTTTAAGATAACATAAATCATTCAAAGTAGGGTCATTAATAAGTTAGAATCATGTCTGCAATGACAGGTGATCACAGTTTATGCCTTGTATGTTTTGTTTAACATGCAAATAAAATGTAAAAAATTTTTCCAAAAATGATTAATGCAATGGTTTAAAAAAATTTGTAATGTTGACCCGTGAAATGCCATTTCCTGCATTTTGAGGGTAACATTTTGCTGGTACAATATGCTTAGTTTAATTACATCTCTTTCCATACTAGTATTTTCTCGCACCAATTATTTTCTGTCATGAATAGGAAAATTTTGTGTGGCTGAAAGAATCCTGGCTAGAGGACTGATTTAAAATCTTCATAAAACTTTTTCTAAATAAGGTGATCAAAGTCTAGATCACCCACACTGGCATTATGCCCACAGTGTTTGTAACCAGATATGAGAAATCCAGTGATCTTCCCTCTGCACTCACCCTTCTTACTCTGAGAAGTTCTTCCTCTGCTCTACTACACGCCCTCTCCTTGTCTTGTAACAAGTCCTGGAAGCAAAATCAGGAAACTGAAGCATTTAGCGCCGGTGGTATAGGTTGTCACTGAGCATTTACTCAGTAATTTGAGCATGTCAGATATAAGGATAGACTTGTCTAGATTTATGAGAACATTCAAGAAACTGTATCTAAGATCTAGTGGCTAAAAAGTTACAAACATGCTCTTTTCATCTGATAGACAAAGTTAAAAAAAAGTCATATAAAAGATTTTTAGCAGGCATCATACCCTAAATCTTTGACAAACTCAACAGTAATACAGGAAGAGTTCGTTCCTTGCCTTTAGTCTTTGCACTTCTTTCAGAGCATTGTCTCTTTCTTGTCTTATTCTGTCCAGTTCAGGTTGGCTAATGTTGGGTCTTGACTCCACTGTCTGTAGAAATGTGAAGCAAGTAAAATGTCAACCACACACACACACAAAAACTGAATGCATACGTATATATTATGTCATTCATACAAAATGATACATACTATTGACCCCAAGTAGTCTTGCTACACCAATTTCAGGGTGGCAAAACTGAATTTTCAAAGTCAATTTTCTGGTCATTGTTTTAATGCAGTAAGTTGAATCAACCGTATCGCATAGCATATTGATATCTGAGGTGAAAATGCAATGTCACTCATGGAAAAAGGCTGACTGTTTTGTATTGTAGGCTGGTTCTAGCTTTATGGGCGGTACCCAAAAATAAAGAGACAAAAATAAAGAGACTCCTCATGTAGCTTGTTTTTTTGGTTATTTCAAATACTTCAAGTAGGAAATGATGATGAAAACGTTCCAAAAAATGGCAGTAAATCAGACAGATTTCCTAACCCACAACATTTTTTTTGTTTTGCCACCCTGAAATCACATTTGCAGCTGATTGACATTGCCTGCTGCTGTGTAAGACCTACCGGTAGTCTGTAAACAGGTGGTTCCACAAAGCTGCTGAGATCAGGTCCTGCGTACAGCATGGACCCCAGGCTGATGCCCTTCTCCTCAAGCTCCAACTTGTACACTTCTTTTGCCACTGAGACAAACTCTGCACAAATAGGTAATACATGTGTAGGGGTTAGCCTTGGTTTAGTTAGGATTGTAGTGTGCCAACAATCTTTTCAGCTTTTTTCTTGTAATTTACCCGATATGACTGTTTGATACAATCTTTCATACGGGGGTAGTTAAGTTTCCCTGTGACCAGTCATGCATGCACAACACTTACACAAATCTTAAAGTCTCAAAAACTTTATTAATTCAGTAGCGATTTCAAGCCTGTGCAGAAAATGGGCGCTAAGCGGACATTGATACAGACATTCCACTAAAAAGTTTCTAAATCTTTACATCTAGGTCAACTGTTTTATATTTTTCTAGTAAATTACAAGTTTCAAGAGGGTTCCAAAGTATCCTTTTCATTCAAACTGAAATAAAAGGCTATTGTCATTTATGTGGTAATTGCTCTATTCAAATCCAGTATCCCACGTAACAGGACATAGGACACGAACAAATGTCGTGAAAAACACAGGAGAAAGACTGGGCTTAAGTGTACAGTTGAGGTCTGCCACGTGCACATAAATGTACAATAGGCACGGGACAAAAGAAATCCAGGTTAATTGAATGCAGAGCGAACAGTTACATGTACAATGTAGGAGGACGAGATGAAACAAGGACATAATGAGTGAAGTGTTGGTGAGGGGAAGGAAGTGAGGAAAAAGATGCCTGTCCATCAGTATTTACTTGTTGTTGAGAACTTTGTCTCTGTGGAAGACAGTCTACTAACACCCAGGGTAAATACCCTATGCCTAACATGTGAGATGTCTTCTAAAACCAGAGCAGAAGGATACTTGACTTCGACAATAGGTAACAGTTTGGAGCACTGCAGTATTCTATACAACGTAAGACTAATGGAAGGTCTCTAACACGTAGGCCAATTATCAGACTGGTGCAGAGGATGGCCATAGAAAACTAATTGGACATTGGCTCTAAGATTAGACCATGAAGGTTTAGCATGAACAGAGATACAACAGCACAATAACACAGACTAACCCTTTCATCTTTTTGGGACAGGAAGAAGGGAAAGGCTCCAGACTAAGTTTTTGGCTGGTGCTCCCATCCCCCCAGCAAACCTCTGCATGTAGGTTTACCACTATAAAAAGTTTGGAGCAGTAGTGTGCTTGTGTCAGCTAGCAGGGAGATTATTTCAAATTTGATCACTTGTTTCTGCCGGCAGTGTTTGGAGCTCGTTTCTCCACCACTCATGTCAGCCTATGGCTTTGTTCTGCCGCCCACTACTGTAAGTCTACAAATTTCCGCGGTATATTTAGATTCGCGGAATTCGCGGGGACCTTTGTACCGCGAATCTATTTCCCCGCGAATATGTTTTGCGTAAGTGTGCCCCCCTCCCCACATGCATTCACGAGGGCCGATTCACGACGGCAAGCGAAACACTGAAACAACACATGCGATCCACAAATCACTGCAAATCAACTTTATTCTCAGCAAATGTACGTTTGTTGAGTACTAAAAATTTTCAAGTTATACTGATATCAAAAATAATATTATGAGACACCGAATCACGATACTGCGGCACTGGCCGTGTCAAACGTGCACCGCCCGACAAAAATCTTTGCGTGTAGAGCGCCGGGCCATGCGCGCACGGGCACTTGAAAATTGCGGGCACATCGGGCAAATCTGCAAATATTTTGATGAAAAATAGAACTACTGGTATCTGGGAAATGTTAGTTGATTCTCTTTTGCGCCCTGCTATGCGGGCGTTTTTTTTTTTTCTTCTTGTTTTGCTGGATAGAAACGCTACCGTGGGCCTACAAAACCGAATGCGACCTTTGCATACTTCCGGGTTCAAAATCTCGCCGAAAACGGCATAAATTTGCTTAGGAATATATATTTTCTCGAAAGATTCTTACGATTATGCATTTCTTCACTAGATTATCGATGTGTAGTCGTGGAAAATAGCGTTTTAGCGCTTATTTCCGAACAAAGAAAATTGTTTATACGCGCGTCAGATTGATAGAGCAGCTTTACCGCCGGCAGTCTCGCGCGGTGCACGAAACAAATTTTTGCGCCGCATTTTAGGAGATAAATGCCGGGACACGAACTGTTATTGTTTTAAACATTCACTTTACAAGTTCTTCTTGGAATGGCCAAGGAGAAATCGCGAATCTGAAAATACCGCGGATTGTCCATTTTCCCGAAACCGCGAACTTTAGGCCCCGCGAATCTAAAGAGACTTACAGTATCTAATGGTGCAGGCTTTGATATTTGCTAGGCACCCCTGCGGTACTGTGATTTTAAATCAAGTCACACAAGTTTTTGCAGCCGCAGTCTAGATCCCTGCAAGCGTAATGTAACAACAACATTTTTAGTGACAATGTTCCCTTCTTCTTGTTTTGTCATCCTCAACTGCTGAAAGTTACTTTACTGAAGTTGCATGCAATATAATGTGCAACTTTAGCTTAAGATTATATTTCAAACACATAAGTGGCAATACAACTCAGTGTACTACTGGTGGAGCTAGCTAGGATTTCTGTAGTTACATCTAAAACTATGACCATCACAGTAAACCCACCTCCATAAGAAACACTCCCTGTGTTGTCTGGTCTCAGCCTGCTTCTCAGTAATCTTTGCTGCCCCTCAGTTGTTTTTAATCCTAGGTACTTCAGGGCCTAAAACATGAGAAAAAGTAATCAACTTTAATGTTACTTATTATCATTATCTATACTTTGTATATACTATTTTTTAAGGTACATGTGTATGCTAGTAATTTATGGGTAACTGATTTCTTGGTCACCAGTCAGACATGGAATTACAGTCTATTGCATGTCCAGAAAAATGATGGACATTACTGACTATTTAATACTGCAAGAGACAAACTAAAAACAGCAATTTTGCTGACAAAATAATATAAGAATGGCAAATGGCATTCAAGGAAATTTCATCTCCTCTCACATGTATTGGAACAGGAAGACTAAAAATGTTTTAAATTCCATATTTGGATGCTTGGACGTCAATGTAAAATATACATGACCCTATGTCATGCTTTTTTTTTGTAATTTTGTCTTCATGTGAAATTATCTCTTTCTCACTGACAGAGGGAAAATTGGTGTTGCAATCATGTGAACAGGGATAAAAGCCTATTTATATGTGCAGTCGTGGGAACAGGATGTCGCTGAGAAGAATAAACGTCATCAGCCTACAGAACAGTCCTGAATTTCCTGTCATATAACAGCACCTCTCACACAAACACGTCAGGCAGAAATTTGCCTGACGTCAACCAGATGAACCTACTAAATCCATAGGGAAAGTGAGGAATATTGCAAAGAGATACATGTGAACCATAAAATATCCTTGCTCAAAATTAAAATACATCTCGAGTTCTCCAGCTTTACAATGGACACACCTGGATTCTTCAGGTGGTCAAATCGAGAAAATCAGGTGGTAAATTCAGCAGGTAAATCTTATTCCTACTATCACATGTTGGCCAAAACAACAGTGCTACAAACCACACATTCTTCAATGAAAAAGGTTTTGTTGATGCCGGTGATGGAAAATCAATTCTTCAAAGATTTATTCATCATGCTTGTCCAATAACACTGGTTTCTGAGAGAAAAGAGACCCCTATGTGTTTATCAAAGAACTGCAGAAGCAAGAAGACCTAAATGCCCTTG
The DNA here is from genome assembly GCF_001625305.1 of Branchiostoma belcheri. NCBI lineage: Eukaryota > Metazoa > Chordata > Leptocardii > Amphioxiformes > Branchiostomatidae > Branchiostoma > Branchiostoma belcheri. The sequence goes on along the minus strand of NW_017803379.1, from coordinate 1,512,503 downwards.
ACTCTGCTTGAGGAATGGCAAGGCAAATGGTTCATGCAGTTTAATAACAACAAAAATCCAGAAAGCTGGTGTGTTATGCCAAAGGGTGGTTATATCAGCTATACAGATACAAGATGGGAAATCATATTTACAAACTACTTACTGTTTCTAGTTTGTCAACTTTCAATCTTGTGTGTGGATCCAGCGAGAGTCTTCTGGGATCTCTGATTGGTCCTCCTGTCCTGTTCACCCTGGACCCTGCTGACTGTGGTGAGGTGCTGTTGGGAGTTGGAAGGACTGGGGATATCTCAGTATGAGGTGAGCCTGAGTAGTGCCTGCTACTGTGCCCTGCAGTCAAAACAATGAAAAGTTTTGAAGTTTCTTTGAAGCATCAACTGTCAAAGCACCATCACTTTTACATACCATAACATGTGGCAGAGGTTTTATGTTCATCATTGCACTGCAAAATGTTGTTGTTTCAATCACAAACACGTAAGTCCCAGTGAACTTGAAATTAATTTGAATCACAATGTAACTTTGCATGTCATGTATTTTACATTTTACACTGTTGTACTTACCATTGTGTCTATGGTTAGCTGCTTGTGGAGTTGAGAAGGCGTTTGGTTGAAGGTGAGGATATGTCAAGCCTCCAGATCTTTGGATATCTGAAAGTAAGCATATATGTACATGCATGAAGGCATTCAAGACGTCACACACATTTTGTCGTATTAAAACATTAGAGTTTAACAGATATATTATAGTTTTAGGAAAAATGCAACACACCTTGTGGAGGTGTGATATAAGATCCTGTTGAATCATGAGAAGACTTGGGAGGAGTGGTGTCTGCACTTCCCGGCAGGCTGTCCATGTAGGCAGAGTGGGGCGGGGACTGCCCACCTCGGCTGAACGCTAGCTCCACTGTCTTAGATGGTCTGCAAGGTAAAAGAATCTTTCAAGATTCCATACAGTACAGTACCTCATGTACCGTTACCTCTTATGCTGGCAAAGCAGTGCAGGAGTGGTTTGTAAGCAGTAGGCAATATCTTATATGTTACCTGAAACTGAACAAGAAATAGCCATGCCTTCATGTAACAGACATACGTGTATCAGCCAAGGATTGAGGTATTAGAAAACTTGATTTTTTCCTAGAATTGACGTAGACTGGAACTCACTGCCACTAAATGCAGTAGGGGCACCATCACTAGATAGCTTTACATGTTCAAAGAGTAGGTGTAACAAGTGTAATATAGCCAGCTGCCGCAGCGCCACCTGCAAAGCTGGTATGTTACGCTGAAGGGCAGTTATACTGGCCAAACAGATACAGAACCCTGTAGGTATGCGGTACAAAATATTTTGGCCCTCAAACAAGAACACAGTATAACTAGTAGTCACCAACCTGAGTTTGACTCTAGTGATGATACTCCTAGCCTCCTCGTGAGTTATCCCCACCAGGGACTCTCCATTAATAGCTACTAACTGGTCTCCTGGTTGCAACTGTCCATCCTACATAGCAGAAAAACACAGCAGATAAAATTACAAAACAGTGTGTGCAAAAGCTTTGAACAGATCAGATTGAGATGTGTGATTCCATGTGCTGTTAAACTTCTACTATGCATATATGTACGTTTTGACAGATTTTATGTCTAAAGCCAATGTTTTCCATCTTCTTCACTAGCGTCCTTATTTTCCTAACAGGAAGTACAATACTGCATTTCTTGCTTTAGCCAGCAATGACTGTAAGTTTTAGCATGAGCTGTTGAACTAATGTCATGACTAGTCATGATGGTTTTGACCTCTCAGCATCCCATGAGACATTCAAACATGAAATGATCATTACTCTGCGGCACTGATCAAATATTTACACCAATGTAAGCTTGACACTCTTCTTTCGTGCGTAAGTCCTTCAAAAAAGGTCACATGGCTGTGTAGCAGAGACCTGAAACTGTTGTCACAGAAGTCTGTGAACCTATTGTCTTATACTTTAGTCCTAAACATAATATGAGCGATAACCATGACGTCACTGCCAGCGAGTGGTAGGCATAAAATGGGTGACGGTTGGTTGATTTGCCTACAAATAATTTACATATGTCTTCAAAAAATTTCCATGTACTAGTATATGGTGTAAACAAAAATAACAGCAGCTTGTATTATGCAGCAACTGTGAGTAAAATTCAGCACAACTACATGTTGAACATACCAGAGCACACAAGAGAATACAGAGATGACAGTACTTACTCTATAGCAGTCCCCTCCTTGCAGAATTTCTGTCACATACACCAGTGGTCCTTCAGGACGGTTAGTGCCACCCTCCACACTGATGCCCAGTCCTGAGGACTTGGCTATGGTGATCACCTGAACATCCGAACTGTGGGCAACATTCAAGATTGCATGAAAACACATAATGTTGAAAGCATCTTAGCTGTCTTTTTCTCTATTTTTTTTTATTTATTTCAATTTTCACCACAAAACAAGGCTCATGAGAACCTCTCTCATATTTTTGGTTACTGTTACATGGACTGTGAGGACAGATGCTTCTTTACCTTAGACTTGAAGGTTTAAGGTTGTACCTATTTGAGATACTGATGACTTTCAAGTCTTACACATAACTTCTAAGACTTGAGATAATCGACTTGTAACAAGTCATACAAAACTACATAAAAATCATATACACAAGTAAAAAGAAAGTTTGAGTAAGTTTACCTGTTTGGAGGGCCCTGGGCACCCCCATTTTGCAATGGGCTGTGCCTGTTGTTCTGCACTCTTGGCCTGTGGGACTTCCCAATGTTCTTCATGAAGGGAGGAGAAGGTTGTACCGAGGATCCAGATGACATGGGAGACATGGGCCTTTGGCCTGATAACAAGAAGCCAATACCTTCAGCCTTCCATATCTTTAACATTTTCTTTTCTAAATAAAGTAAAAGCCTGACTGAGTTTACACACAATAGGAGCTGATTAATGTATGTAACAGATGGTAGGAACAGGTTGGTTATTGTTGGTTATGGAAAGTTTAACCTTGGAACTACACAAAGTGGGCATAGTAGTTCAAAGTCCAATGCATACTCAAATTTGTCACCAATACATTCATTCTAATTAGATGACATAAATACAAGGAAATTAGATGCGCTATTTTCTACTTGACAAGTTTAAAAATCAACCTACTTTAGAGAAAATGATACATTCTTTTACCATATAATTTTCATCCTATCCCCATTCTTTAACTTTCATTCATATACATGTAAACATATAGCTAGAATCAAGGCCCAATACCTAATTTCATTTCCATCTTTTTTTCAATCAACAGTCCCTGGCAACTTAAAAACTGGTATAGCTCTTCTGCCTTAAACTTTGTTGACCATTTTCAGTACTAGTATCAGACTTTGACCCTTTTGCTACTGTATATGAGAAGCCGAGGAATGCAGCGCATAATATACCAACAACAGCATGCCTACTGCAATAACTTTTATAACAAGACTGACATGTTTTCAAATGCCTACTGAGATTGGCTCTTTCCTTCCTCTGTGCATCAACATTCAAGTGTAATCATGATCACACTGTATAAGATTTGTACTGTATCTTTACATATTTGTACTATACAAAATCTGTACTGTCTCTTTACATGTACATGTACCTACATTGTATACTGGTAGATACAGTTTGAAAGATTAGTAGCATTCGATCTCAGACTGAATGGACACTGTATAATGACATGTCTAACTGCAGCAGTTCAGGGTAGTGTCAAGATATCATGTGACTATAAAATTTGAACTATTAGCATTGACTTCAAATGTCATATCTGACACATGCACCTATAGGCTATACTATTAACACACGAGACTTGAGACTGAGTAGTGCATGTATGGTGACACTGTAATTGCCAGTTGAGCCCTTACCTGTGGAGTACATACTACTGTTGGACACAGTACTGGGTCGGTCTCCCGAGCTCCCACTGGAGTAACTATAGTTGCTCTGACTTTCACACACCGCAAGAAACTCCTCCCTACAAACAGCAAATGTCAAATGTTCACATGTTAGAACCTTTGCATGTATCCTACAGGGCTCAAATGTTTCGGAGTGCACTTTTGTATACACAGAACTGGAGCCGTACGTACACCTAACACTACACCGAGCGCACCGGTGCACCTAAATATTTGTGTACATGTATGCTAGTATACATATAGCACATGTATACTACTATACAGCATATTTTTTGACGTAGTAATAGGATTTGTTGACATTTTACTATATTTTGTGCACTAACATTTTGTTCTGTGCCTCTAAATTTGAAGGCAAATAATATACATGTACAAAAAAAATGAATTTCAAGTCCTGCCAAGGAGCCATGGCATCTCTCAATGAAGTCAGACTCCAAAATTTTCTCCTATCAAAAAAAATATTAGCAATGTTAAAAATCTTTAAACCTCTACATACATAATTTCAACCTGCCTTGCATTCAGACTTGTGATTCATGAATATTACAAGTACTAGTAGTACTGTATACTTCTATAGTACTGTATAAGTCAACATGAAATTGCAAGAGTCAGATGTTTTTAAGATGACTGTGTTACCTGGCAACATCGTCCCTTGCTACAGTCAGCTCCACACTGTCAGTGGCTGAAGCATTTCTCAGGATAGACACAGCCCTGAAAACAAAACATTGGATTTTAAGTTGTATTGATCACTTTACAATCACTAACAATGATTTCTGTATTGGTAAAAAATAGGAGTTGGCAACAATAAAATATGCTACTAGATAGTACTACATTAATTTCTGTCACCAGATCTAATAATGCTCCTCATTCTGTAATAAAATGGCCACAATCATACAACATTTAGTTTCCTAACTACAACATAAATTGCACATTTGGTGACAGCATGTATTAACCACACCAAAATTGAAGAGCTATAGCACACTCTAAGTATCCCTACTTGGGTAATAGCAGTCAGTTTAGACAGCTGTTGCAAATTACATGCTACTACTACTAGTAGTACTAGCAAAGGTTATAAACAAATAAATTTTACAAGCAAAATGGCCCAGAAGATTAAACACTCTGTGGTAAAAGGTTATGAGACTGTTGACATGATCGATTGGCCTGTGTCCTTGCAACGCGTTGAAACTGGTCAACTCTTCCTAATCAATATGCGCATTTGAAAAAACATGTATGTACAAGCTGTTACACTTCCTTTGTTTGATTGTTATATATACTGTAAAGTGTTCTGTAAAATGAGGAATTCAAGTTAAAAGATATTATACACAACTGGCTTCAGTGTAAATTGCATGCTATTCATATATCATATTCATATACTACAAAATGTATGTTCTGTCTAACACTTTTCTGATACAACCTGTTATAGCAGTACCAGTAGTATTATATTGTCAATTTCTAATAGTAATACATACAACCAGAAAATGTCCATAAAGTTACCTAAACATGCTGTATATTGCCTTAACTATATGAAAGTTGCATCTGACAGCATGATCAAAGGTTTCAAAAACATTCTTTTAGACTGTCCAAATATTCGAGCGTAGGTGCTTACAAATGTTTATAGCATTATGTAAACACCATACCCTTAACACAGTGCCGCACTATTGACATAACACACCAAGCTACACCATTAGTCCATGTTACTAAGGAAAGGCTTAGAACCCAAGGAAAATGTTCTTTTAGCTAGCCTTTACACAATACAGTGAGTCAAAGGTTATCGGAGTTTAATCTTGACACTAGTTAATGATTACTTATTGTAAAGGCAATAAAAGACTTCAGCTTCATGTTTGGAAACAACACAAAGACGACCCACTTCACACTGTACTCTGTGTACCTAGTCCTTTAAAATTGGGTCTCCAGTAATATATAATACTGCTAGCGATAATCTTTACTCATACATGTACCAACTAGTTCTAAAAACTATCCAGCTTTTCTATAAATTAGTCAATAATTACTAATGGGCAATGATTGCACTTGTGCATAACCTGGCAGCATTTACTACAAGCTGGACATCTAACACTCAAAATGTTACTCTGATCTACAAAGGTTTGTTTCTTTAACCGCTAAGTATTGTACTTGTGTAACGCTATATCAGTGCCTCTTACCTTTCGTTGGTGGCCCCTTGTAAGGTCTGGCCGTTCACTTCTAAGATCTGGTCTCCCTCCTGCAGCTGACCTGGGGGTAAACAACAACAACGTGAAATCAACACAGGCGGTGTCGGTTACAAAAGCTCTTTTGTCAGGCAACTTGTATCCAACAAAGGGAAATATGTCGATGGGTATCATTGTACACGCAGAAATTAACTCAAGACTGGAAACAGTTTGTAAAACTTGAAAAATGCCTGTCTGAGACTGACCAGAGATACTGAAAGAAAAAAAAAAGATTTTTTTTGCTTTGGTGTAACGTATTAATGTATGTATCATTTATGTATGGTGCTAAGAGTTTAGGTGTTACATTTTGTATAACTAAAAGACTCAATTACTACTGTCAAGTACTAGTATCTAAATCTGCTGCAAACAATGTAGCATTAGTGGTACATGTGATTTAGTCTGCATGAAATCTTTATAATATCAGATATTCTGGGACAAATAGACTAATACATGTATTTTACTAGCAATTCACTTCCACATGGAAAGATCCTTGACCCTTGTCTACCTAATGTTTTCTCCCAATACACTACCTACATTCTACATACAGGTGGCAAAATAACACTATTGACAGTCATGGCAAATACACAACTCCACTGTTTGTAGAGGGAGGTGGTGAGAAAACACACCAAAAGTTTCTGGGGGTTTAAATGGACACTGAATATGCTGCTTACTTAAACCTGCTATGTCTTGTGATTGTGTTATGAATTGGAAGTATCCAAGCAGAATTGAATTAATAATATGGTCCAAGCACACCTGTAATGTAACATGTAGGAGGTATATTGTATACTTTGATCAGTAATATGTCAACATTAGGCGAAAGAACTCACTATTATTGTCATATATCTTCTAAGCAACATACATTTTAAAACATCCTTTACTATCAATCATTTACCACCTTGTAAGCTTTTGCTACTTGTCATTTTTTGTTACCTTAACTAAATATTTGACAGCATTCCTAAGGCTATTCTTTTTACTGATCAGTAACAAAACATGCCCTCAAAAGCCGCCACCTTGTCAACGCATACCTTTACATCTGGAGCTGACCTAAACAATAGATTCGTCCTCCAACTGTCTACTGTTATCAATAACAGTGTTAGTCTTAACTCTTATGTGGTTGCCAGCGTTAATCATTAGATTCTCAGTTCAACAGTATGACAATTAAAAGGCTTGACTCTGAGAACCAAGAACATATACACACAAAACAGACCTAACTAAATTTTCACATCACAGACAAGACAAAAATCTGTATACAGTACAGTCCTGGCCAAAACAATATAAAAACTCCAACACATGTACAGCATATTTGCCTTCTACAGATCTATTTTTTCACTGCTAACATGTAGTAATTCATACTTAATCTAAGGCATAGATAATACATGTACTCTGTAACTGTAAAATTATACTAATGATCTACTCTAAGCCCATGGTGACATTTTGCTTGTCTCCTCACCAGGCAAAGGCTGGACATTTCATGGTCTGATCCATCTATCTCCTTTCTCTTCTCATTAATAATGCAAAGTGTCCTTTGTTGGAACAATGCCAATAGCCATTATAGGTGAGGATAATGGAACAGAACAAGCTGTGCAAAACACAATTACACTGGCAATTTCCCTTTTAATAGAATTTTACGTAGTCTAAACAAATCATGTCTGGAAAAACAATCCCAAATGTTTTCTTACTCTGCACCAGTTACAAGAGATTACATATGGATAGCTATAATTAATCAATATCCATAATCATTTTTTTCATACATAATGTACTTCAGTTTCAGTTGTAAATACATTCTCAAAGGAAAAATTCTGTGCCATTCAGCTTGAAGTGTAGAGCTGTATTGGTATGTAGGTTTAAGACCTTAGGCTCACTTTCCATACAACACCCTCCATGCATTTACAATACATTCATAGTTCTACCATTGATGCACCTGACAATTAACAACAGTGGTTTAGTGCACGGTATGCAGCTGGTATTCCATCTGTAAAGCCATGTAGTGTGAAGGGCCGTCATGCTTACTTCTCTTCAATGTCATACCTTCAGATCAGGTTACAAGTCACTTGACATTCAGTGTGAAGAGAGGCTTCATGAGAATCAAAGTGGGCTAAGGACTTGTTTAACATCACTTTATCTGCACCTAATCTGGTAACAGACAATACCCCTGGGAGGACTGCAATGAAAAAGATCCAGAGCTGGGGCAATCCCTACTTTGCATTCCATAGCTCTCTAACAGTGTAGTGTGATGGCATTATAATGAATAATTAGGAGGAACGTAGGACTTTGAAACCACACTCAGTCAGGCACAAAGTTCATGACCATTGTTGTTGTAAATAAAAGTCTTTGAGAAAACATTGTGTTTACCTTCTTGAGCTGCCAGTCCTCCCAGTAAGACCTTCTTCACAAAAACTCCACGTTCTTCTCCTGTTCTTGCACTTCTTCCCCCGGCAATCTTGATTCCTAGAACAATGATCAAACAACAAACAGCTCAATTTTACAACTTCAGACCTTGTTACTACATGTTATTTGTAAGTAGCAATAAAACAAAGATGACTGTAACATTTACATTGTGCTATAATTCAGCCAGGTCACATAAATCTGTGACCATGAAAAACGTGTCTAAGCCTAAGGTGATCTCCAATGCAACCGTTCAACGCTGCCTAGTAACGTTACAGTGCCATCTAGCATACCTAGGATACATGCTAATAGAGGTTATACTACTGGCAACCAGGTATCATTTACCTTCTGCGTCTTTAGGCTAAGACAGCATTTTGGCATCAAATTTCTATTAGTCAGAAAGTTGTAAACCAGGAAGAAGGTTAGAGAAAACCTTGTGTCCTTACCTAGCCCATTGTGACAGTTGTTGAATGCGACCTTGAAGCTGTTCCTCCTGGGTGAGCTGTCGTCACTCCTGCTGCCTGAGAAAGGCAGCGACCCTTCTCCACTGGTGAGGGCATCGGTCGTCTCCTCTGTCATTGTGATGGTCGACGTTGCCATGGTGACATAATCTGGGATGGAATAGTGCAAAAATAAATAAATATTGTTGTAAAAACATTTCAAAAACATATATACCTTGGTGGCCACTGTAGAGTTTGTCTTTGTTTTGTCATGAAAGTTTTATCTATTTCAGTAATGTTTATTCGTGGCCTGTACACAATGTTTCACATCCCTCTTTTACATCCATGTCCTGACTATAGACACAGTAATGTCTGTATTGATAACAATTGACGTTTTACTGTAGTTTTCATCAAGAAAATTGTACCATAATAATATTGATATTGGAACTCTCATAACCTGAAAATTTTGGAAATGGAAATACAGACCCTACAAAAATCATTGTCACCGAAATAAGAAAGATGGTGACAGTTGTACTACTTGTACTTGATTAGGTCTCCTCAGCTGACAGCTGTACTCAGTTCCTGATGTATGATAAATGATGAAATTGAATGTCGCAGTGAACCATGTCTCCAGGGATGTCTACATTCAGACAGACCTTGACTCACATCAGTATCATGCACTTTGTTCCACCCATTTCCCACGGGACCCTAGAGGCACTTATAATATATAAGTTATATCATTCAAATCTAAATAAACTTTGTTATACATCTCCATAAAACGTGATTAAGCAATAAGTGAAAGGCCGCCTTGGATCTAAATCAAACTCATGTAATCATCACCATGATCTTGGATTAGAAAAGGCTTTCTAGCACCAAGGGCAGGGATACAACTGTGGGGTGTGATGACAACACGGTTTCAGTGCACTTGGACTTATAGATCAATGACACTTTTTTGCAGTGAAATTTCGTGCAAATGTCAAACGTCATTACTATTAGCCTTCGAAAGTAATTTGGATGGTTGAAGTAAAATTGCCTACGAAAGATTAGATACGATGATGATCACCAGGGAAAGAGTCATGAACTGGCAACATTATAAACTACTCTTATATGTACTAGAATGTACCCAAGACGCCTGCAAATTTACTAATTGGTTCCCAGCGTGTTACACCTTCGTCAAACAGACTTAAAGATATACTTGGAGAATGTAAACACAAGAAAACAACGCTACCGGACAGTCAAAGCAGTGGGGGTCCAAATCTCACCTGAAAAATAGCACTCACTCCAAGGGGAATTTCTAAAAACACAGGTCCTCCCTGAGCATCGGAGCTATTCCTTTAGCTACCTTGATTTGATGACGACCTCCTGTAGCTGTAAAGGTGCAGGAAATCGCGACAAGACGAGAATATGTTTAAAAGTTTAGATAAGACCGCGTCTCATGTTACAAAATTCCGCCATGTTAGCGTAAGTTCCCGGCATCCCTCTGCACTGAGGAATGTTACATGTTTAAAGGAGGGATTAAATGAGATCGTTTTTAAAAACGATTATGAAAGATGAAAACTTTTCAATTCTTACAGTTTTCAAATATTTCCTTAATAGCTGCTTGATAGTGTATTTTACCTATTTAGGTATACTTCTATTTAAACTTTTTTGGCGAGACATGACGAGAGATATATTTTCTCTCCCCCCTAACAGTTCCACACTAGTGGTCTAGTCCAGACACGTCCGGGTCACTAGAGGTCATAATGGCAGCCGTGTGGAGGTTTTACAGAAATCACTGGAAGAAACTGACTTTTGGAGGAGCTGCCGTCGCGTTTTTAGGGAGATATCTGAACAACCAATATCAGTAAGCCACCAGTGAAATGTCTGTGTGATATGAAAGCATAGCACTGTGTTCTATGTCAAATACCGCCCTGGAAATGAATGGGGGAGGGGGGTGGTCATCATGCCATGTGCAAAAATGAGTTCTTGATTTTGATCATTGATGGATAAAACTGTTGATTTATTATTAGTATACTGTACAATAAATAATTATAGCCAGTGTCAGTATTTTGTACAGTAAAATCAGACCTTAACATTGTATCAGCCATTTAAAAGAAATTCCTTTTTTTCAGAGAAAACCTTGTAAGAAGAGAATTTTGTGACAGAGCACAGGTGAGCATTGACTTCCTACATGATGAGATAAGAAAGGATACTTAATTGTTCACATACTTCGATCCATTGTTAGATATCCGAACTCTGTATAAATATGACAGAAAATAAAAAAAATAGATATTCCCTAGTCTGCGAGACATGCTCTTTCTGTGCTCTCCTAGAGATTATAATGTCCCATTTCATTTAATTACAGGAATATGGCAAACAACCGCTACACTGTATGGGACAGACAAGGAAAGTGGTCGTCTTCCTCAACCCAGCTGCTTGTAAAGGGTAAGAATCAACATCATTTCTTGTTTGATTACTGCTATAAACTTATAAGGAGGTTCACAAATATCTGCATTGCTTTGTTTTCTTTCCTTGCTATGTTTTGATGAGATATTTGTCAAAAGGGATAAATGATTATTATTCTATTGATGTTGGCATCATCATCGATTGATAATAATTTTCTGGTATTGATTTGTATTTTTGCTTCTTCCGCAGACAAGCACGTAAGAAGTTTGAGAAAAATGCCGTCCCTCTGCTTCATCTAGCTGGTCTGGAAGTCACCATAATAGAGGTCAGGCTTCCCTGTAATAATAAAGCAATCTATTCAATCTAACCTCCCTGATCAAAGGGAGTTTCAGATTTATGTACATGTATGGCACATTTATGGTACTGATGATGATATGGCAAATGGATGCATCAGATCTTAATATTCTTAGGGTATGTCAGGTAACACTGTCATTGGTTGCACTAGATGTTTTCAACCTTTTTGCTGTGACATTGTTATTTTTAATGTATAATACTACTACACACACTGTATTTACTTAATACACATGTTTTGGACAGCTCTTCATAGAATAGTAGTGGAATATACATAAACCTACTAAGTGGTATAAACCCCTTGTTTTCCTCGGATTCCTCCAATGTTTTGCTGTTACTCATTAAAGTTTTTAAACACCTACTGGTGTATTTCTCAATACCACAGACTGACTATGAGGGCCATGCCAAAGCCCTGGCCAGTTTCCCGGAGACCTTACAGCGCACAGATGCAGTAGTAGTGGCAGGAGGAGATGGTACTATCATGGAGGTATGTTAGACTGTCATTAGTGCATGATGCTTGCATTGGCAGTGGACACTTAGCTGTCTTCTGTTTTGTATCAAAACCATCAATCTATCACAAGTCACATGTTTACTTTCTTCTATGCTGTAGGTTGTCACTGGGATGTTGAGAAGAAGTGATCAGGTGAAATATTTGTTTTTTTTTCTCCTTTTCCTACGGTCAAAATAAGATTAATGTAAACATTGTAAAACTTCAGCAAATTCATTGCCATATCTGGATACAGTGTTAATGTTTTTTTCTCCAACAGTTCCAGACGAGTAAGATCCCAATAGGCATCATCCCTCTGGGAAGAAACAACAGCTTAGCCACGTCTTTGTTTGCCAGCAGAGAATCAGAAGTCAGGTAACTCTGCAGTGTTGTTTTTGTAACCTTTGTCTGAATCTTATGAACAGGTCTCATGGTTTGAGTGTTATACAGTTTTCTGAAAGTCAATGAAAGTAACGCTGAGATTAACTATCAAATCATTTTCTTTTTTTTGTGGTGTGTATGACATCATTGTAAGCTTCAACCAATGTGTTGCGAATTGCAATGAGTCAAGGGAACACCTGTAATTGTATTGTATTGTATTGTAATTTTGTATTGGATAACTGACTTGTATCCCCTACTCCATGAGTATTTAACAAATCTTGTTCTGTAGGTGGATAGCAGAATCAGCCATGGCAGTTATCAAGGAGCTGACCTGTCCAGTAGATGTCATGAGAATACAGCCTCTACAGGTACAGTAGCATCAGATTGAAAGTAGAGTTAAGTTACTTTTGCAAAGTTATACATTACTGGTAATCAATAGTAGAAGGGCTTTATAGCTTAGTATTGTGATGGTCTTCAATTCAAAATCATATCAGAGTAGTGCCGTTGAGTTGACATATTTTGTCTTTTTAGGATGAGAACAGTAAGCCAGTATTTGCCACTCTTGGAATACGATGGGGAGCCTTCAGAGATGCTGAACAAAATCTGGACAAGTAAGTCATAGAGTGTGATGAACACTTAATTCTTTTCTTTACATCTCATTCATTTCATCCTGCTGCTAGCTTTCAGTTGACCTACATTTCTGTCTTCCTGTTTCAGGTACTGGTACATGGGACCCCTGAAGCAGAGATTTGCATACATCAAAAGATTAATGAAGGTATGTCTCTAATATGATACACTGTGTATATAGAACACTGTGCAGCCTGGAAGACTTCAGTACTGATAGAGCACAAAAACATGCTGCCGGCAAGTAATAACGATTTTGATCCACATGTGAAGATCTCTCTTGAATACCTTTTTGTTTTATAAACTTTTCTACAGGACTGGCCATCTGAAGTGAGTGCAGTTCTGTCCTACAATGTACAACCTGTGGAGACAGTAAGAACGAAGGACCCTGAACCTGAACCTGACACCAGCTGGTGGGCGTGGCTCTGGCCTTGGAGATCAACACAGAAGGTCATAATAGAACCAGAAGAAGGTATGGGGCATGCTAAGTAGCAATAGTCTTAAATACAAATTAGTTCTTTTTTAGCACAATACTGCATATTTCAGAAATTGCAGTCACACTTACTAGTAGTTGTTCTCAATTTTACAGATCCAAATGAAGCTGTAATGCCAGACTCCTGGGACACAGAGAGAAGAGTATCTGCTGTGGAGTTCACGGCATCTACTACAAACACTACTACTTCAAAGGTTGGTACTAAGATAGTTCCTCTCTTGTTTTCATACCTTTTATCATTTTCTCAGTCTTATTTTGAGATTGTGACCTTGTTTACTTTGTAAGCAGAGTGAATCCTAATCTGGTCTGGGCTTTGTTTTTAGGAAAAGTGCATTGTAGTGAGCTCAAGTCCAAAGCTCTCAAGGGAAGATTTTGTCAATTTGGGGTAAGACTATCACACTTTTATCTATCTATTCATGCATTTGTTTTCATGCAAGAAATTACGGAAGTAAAAGTAGCAATGTTTTTTTCTCATGGTTACAAGGACTTGTGTTTGAGAATGATTATGTCTTACAATCTAGGGACTTGAGTGCAAGTACTAAGACTCCTCCCCAAGATGTGCCTGGACATGACTGGTCCAAGGTGCAGGTTGATGCATTCCAGTTAGAACCACAGATTCCAGAGGTAAAAAAATCAGTATCATCTTTTCTGTGTGTACATGTATGCCATGGATTAGTTCAATACACATCTTTTCAGCATTTTCTCCAAAATGTGTATTATTATTTTAAAAGTGTGTATTTTTATACAAAATGTGTATCTTGCTTTCAAATAAGATACCTAATAGTATGCATTGATAAACTTTAATCAGGGAGTTTGCTGACTATGGTTCTTTCTTGTGATAAGTTGGTACATGTATGATTTCTGAGATGCTAGATTTGTTGAACTGTTACAATACTATATCAAAGCTTTAATTGTGGTTTTTAGATCATGGCATTTTATTTCTGTGAATTTGCAGGGCAAGGAAAGCTGGTTCAGCATTGACAATGAACCCTACGAGGTGATGCCCATCAAGGTCAAGATTCTTCCAAACAAACTCAGGTTCTTCTGCAATAAGGAGGAGAGACTGGCCTCATCACAGCCACTGTAACATTGGGGGATAACATAGGATTACAATACAATTCCAATGTTCTAAAATGTTGTAACTTGTTACTTGTAAAAGTGTGTGTTGATCCCGTTAACCAATGGTTGATGGTTTCAAATTCCTTCTGTACATGTACATGTATGTTGTACAGGAGTATCTGCTGTAAACCTAACTGACTCTTATATATACTGGAAATAGTTTGACATCCAAATTCATAGTCATACTCAAGGATACGACTTTCAAACTGGTACTGAAATGTATTTGAATTTATTACTTTCATCCACCTAATTTTCACCAAATACAAATGTAGTTCACATACATGTAAATGCAATAAAATAATTCCTTTGTGGTTCACAGTGTAATAAAGGTTGTTACAGTTCATTCTTGGATCGGCTGAGTCTTGGTCCTTTTCTTTTCTCTCTGTCCTTTTTCTTCTTATTCTTAGGTTTATCATGAGCTGATTTAGCTGCCTGTAACATCTGCTGTTCCTGTGCCTGCAAAATGATAAAAATAAAACTTCTAAATCTATGGATGAACAGAACATATAAGTATCATCACATCATGATTTTAAAAATTCATTAATCTGGATTTTTTGTAGATAGATTTACACATTTTTCTTAACATTAGAATGCACTTTTTTTACAATGTAAATCTTTTGTGTTCTTTTGGAAGATGGTTGACAAGAAGTGTATGGCTACTTCCTGCTGCCATTGACAGATTATCTAAGGATTTAATACTGCAAGAAGACAACTAACCATTTTTCCTTCCTTGCTGAATGGGTTTAGGTAATTGGGATCCTTCTCTATTAGGCCCAGCTCCTGGGATACCTGAAAAATTCTCAATATGTAAATACGGCAAAAAAAAAAAAAACTTCATGGAACAATGTCCTTGCTAGAATCACATTGATCCTGTGATATACCATATACATGTATATATATTGAGTTTTTTTGTGGAACTTCATGGAATAATGTCCTTGCTAGAATCACATTGATCCTGTGATATACCATATACATGTATATATATTGAGTTTTTTTGTGAAACATAACTGCATTCACATCTCACCAAGTTCAGCTGTTCATGATTGACCCCCTCGCTGTACAGCTGAGTCTGGTTACAGAAGACAACAGCCGCCTCTAGGATAGTCCTCCACTCCTGGTGTTTCTTCAGAACATCATGTGTCATATCAGGGAATCTCAGCAGAATATCCCCAAAGAAGGCCACGTTTTCCAATAGTCTGGACAATGCTATGGAAAGAAACATGATAATGACTGTTGATTGACTCATCATTTTGGACACAACTAGAAGTAAAGTCAGTCTATGTTTGACTAATCAAAAAACTAAATTATTGGTAAAAGAAGTAATGTACTCAAGTAATGTATATTATAGCATTCTCCTTCATTGGAGGTACTCCATGTGGGTTCAATCTAAAATTTAGTTACCATCCTTGATGTCTGTATTTTCAGGAAATGGACCAGGATAGTATCCTGCTTGTTGTAGACTAGTTTGTGCATCTGGAAGAACCTGAAAAACAGAGAGACCAAATAGAATATTTACACTAGCACTGACAGTTTTGCAAGCTCATGCAGTGTGCAACAGGAACTTAGAACTGCAATTAAAGTCAAAATGGAAAACTATGAAATATATCATGATTGTTTAATACCTTTAAAATATTTTCTAGAAGAATGTTGATCATCTTGTACTGTTTTGCATATCCCTCCATAGCCACAATGGTGCTGACTGCATCCTTGTGATCCACACGCTTATGAACAAACAGTCTCTTATCTTCAACATATGGTCAAGGAACCAAACAGTATGTTCAATTGTCCATACTTTGTATAAAGTAGCCAAGTGTATGAATTTTAGAAATACATGTATCAAACTGCTAAAATTGTTGCCAGGTTTTATTGCCAGATTGCCAGGTATAAAACCTGGCAACAATTTTAGCAATTTGATATTTCTAAAATTCAGGCACTTGACTATATGGGCATACAAATAAGACACAACCAGATATCTTTATGATGGCTTCAGTATTTCCAAGGATGCTGCCTCATCCTGTACAAAGGAAAATGTTAGCCAAAGGAAAAGCTATCAGCCAATCAGCTATTGCCAAGTTATTATGCCAAACTGCCCAAAGGATACAGACGTCCCAGCCGGACAGTTTTTGATCCGATGCATTTCCAGTGGCCAAGTCTTCATCAGAGACGTTCTCCTTCGCAGGATCTTCGCACCGCCCTGCCACAAATAGGTGCAAAACAAGGAAAAACACCAGGTAAAGATTCAACACACCTGCTGGACACCTCATGTTTTCTTTGCCCATGTGTTTGAAGTAGACGAAACCACCACATAAGAGGGTTCACAAATGTTTATATACCACTGTAAAACATTATTACGACGAACCGAAATTGTTGATAAAGTCTAATGATACAAGTAAATTAGACTTAACAATTGGTCTATTATGTATAACTTCGAAAATATTTTCGTGCAGCATTCTGATTAGAGAGGAAAAGTTACCCCCCAATCTGAATAGTCTTTCCCAAAATAGTAATTTCTCGTGAGATCTCGCGATATTCACAAGGTCAACGCGAGACTTCAGGAGTCACCGCCATTTTGGATCAGAAGAACCGCACGAAGTTGGAAACCGGTGACGAGAAAACTGCCTCAAAATGCTGCCAGTCTTGAGAACTCTCCCCAGACTAGTCGGTAAGTGGTTGTGTAGGACTTCAAGTAAATCGTAGAGTCAGACACTGCCGTTTTGATTGACCCTTAAGCTCTAAATTAGGGTGTAGCGTATCGACATGGCAGGAGAGAAATTATCCTCCTCAACTTGTCCTTGTAAAATAATTTTTGTGTACAAGCTTAGTACTACAACAAACTGATTATATTCAGGAATATATTGAAATATCAAAAAGGTCGAACATTCAGTATCAACTGCAGGCATTGCAAAAAGTATTTGATCTGGATTCAGGAAGGTATTAAAGAAAAAACTCAAAAACTGCATGACAAGATAATAAAAATATATCGAAGCAGGTATGTGTGTCAGTGTAAAACTGTATCAGCATAATTCAGCACAATAGTATAATGGAAAATCTATAGTAGACTCCTGTAAGATGGAACCAGCTGCCTCATTATCAAAATTTTCATGATTTACTGCACTTGTTTAATATAATTATAAAATGTATATTAGTGAATTATTGGGAATTGATGAGAAGAAAAGTTAGTTACCAACTAGTAAAATTGTTATAGTGAAATGATATAATTTTTCCCTTTCAGGGACCAACGTTCGCCAGTCTGTCCGCCGCATGGCCACAGAGTCAGGCACCCAGAACGGGAATGGAAACATCCTACTTCTGGTTGGAGTCAGCTCCCTGGTTGCAAGTGCATCCTACGTAAGTACTATTTGTACTAGTATGGTGCTAGAAGTTTTAACAACATTGCAAATTGAAAAATATCAAGACGGGAAGTACCCGATAGTCAATATTTACTTGTCTGCACGTAGCAAAATATTGATTGCAAAAAGCTTCAGATGTGATGAATAGTTGCAACACTAACTTGACAAAGAATGCTTGAATTGCTTGTATGTTGCCTATGTTTCCACTGTACGCTTCACAGTTAACTCTTATTCTGGAATTTGTTCCTTTCAGATCATTTTCAGTGACGAGTTCTGGTTCAACGTGCCCCAGTACCCAGATCCAGAGAGGGTCCGTCCCGACAAGCGAGACTGAGAAGACTGGACATCTCTAGTTCAACTGGGTTGCTGTGGTCTTGGCTGTTGTTTCTGTATACTAAGACATGTCCTGTGTGCTGTATTGTAGTGATACAGAAATAATTGTACAAATTGGAGTAAGAAAATAAGTACATATGTCCACTTTTAACCTCTATTGACTCTTGTCAATGAGGTGAAATAAACTTACCAATAGATCACATCTTGAGTCTGAGTTTTTTTTACTGCACTGAACAGGCAAACTTAGGTAACATTATCGCCTATGCAAATGATTGGTCATCAAAGCAATAATCAAGATGTTTGATTCTTGGGCTGTTTAACTCTTTAAAAAATTCCTATTCCTATATTCCTCTCTGTCCATGGTGTGGGGAGAAGACTGATGACCAGTAATTAATCTTGCCAGGCAGCTGGATGGGTGGCACGTGGGCACTGGTGTAAGTTACCTGCTTGATCCAAAAACCACATGGCCGAAGGTTTGCATTCGTGTAATTTTTGAAATTCTTTCAAAGCGATCGTAGTACTTACACAAATGCCTCCGCCCCCAAAGGGCGTCGCCAAAAAGCCAGGCAAACAAGAGTTGCAAGGCAGCTGTTTCAAGCATCACTTGGCACATACATGACTAAGGACACAACACAAGTTGAAACCACGAATACAAGGTTTCTTGACAGGACAGCAAAAGTTTTATTATTCCAAGAATTCCATATCTATTTTAAAGGATTTTTTTAATAGATTCCATATGATAATCTACTTGTACAATACTGATATACAATTCCTATACACATATACCGGTAATGCAGATTTGGCAGATTTTCCTTCAGATTTTAGGCAACCATCTTTCAGCAAGACCTTCCTCCATACATACAAGCTTTTATATTTCTGCATATCTCTATGCAGAGAGCAATAACACCATAAAAAGAGAAAGGTGATGATGTGCATTTGCAAGTAGACAAATGTGACATACAGTACTATGGGAGAGTCAATCAGTAAATGCAAGAGCCACCAGTAACCTCATTGGCCAGAAACACTTTCTCAAAGGAGGATCAATACAGTATATGTAAACAATCCATTTTGGCAATTTTTCATCTCATCGGGAACAAGTAAAGGTGTTTCTTGCTAAATGTAGTCTTTCCCATTTCATGTCTGCTTATCGCAATACAATGTAAGAGTTCCCAGTATCACAATTTCTATGAAGGTTTAGCATAGGCAAAGGAGGTATGTCTGCCAGCAAGTATACATAGTTCTTTATTCATTTAGAGCAGAGTTTTTGGGGTCTTGTTTTGAATTCCCAACTTTCAGCTGTAGATGTGAAAACCAAGTTCTTGCTGCCTACTTTATTTGGCACCCTTATTTGATGTAAATGTAAGAACACGAAAGCAAGGTTCCTAAGCCCCTACCAACAAGCATATTACAGTACATTATCTATACAGCACACTTTGCTCTTTCCAAAAATGACAAAAACCTGAATAAATACCATACAAAAATATACCAAACCGTCAGGACTACGTTTCTCCACATTGAAACCCAAAGTTATATCTTTGAAATACACAAACGCAGCAACACTACCATGAAATCCAGCTGTTACCAATACCACTCTTACTAAAAACCAAAAGAATTCACCATTTTCTTCTACGTCTGGACCTAGTACTAGTATACCAAAGCATGTTCCCTCTACTATTTGTAGATAAAATAATCACATCTGTAATACATTTCCAAGGATACAACTTCAAACGTATCTATGACTCCATAGCCTATTTCTCTGTATCATACATATACATGACATATATATTAAGTTAATTGACAGTATGCAAAGTTAGTGAAATCATCTTATTTGCAAAGTGCCAGAAATTCCACTCACCAGTCCAGCTGTCATAATTGTGTAATTCATATATCTATTTTTTTACTTACATATACAGTGTAATTACTATAGCATAGTTACAGACTACAACTACAACTATCAGATTAATATTGCCCCCCCCCCCAAAAAAAAGTAAATACTAACATTTATGGAACATATATAATCTCTACATCTGGTTATAGTGGTACATACAAATACAACATCATTTCCAAAAATCAATTCTTTCACACCATCACATGTATGATCTTGAATTGTTCCATTCCAGATTTAAAGGTCTGTTGTGTATGGAATTCTATGGATAAAAGGCTATAAAATGAACCAACAGATAGTTGGAATGGCTTAAAGTTCCATCATAGCAGAGTCATGCAGAGTTGAACTGTACAAATTTGGTCCTACAAATGAAAAACACCTTATGATATACATAACAATTTAACACAGAATACCATAACTACAAAACTTATTTGACTAGTTGCCAGAAGTTCTACTTTTGTTTGACAAAGTAACTCACTACAGTTCCTGGTTTAGACTATACTACTAGTATCAAAATACTTTCAATTGACAGACTACATTACAAACACTGATTGCCAAGTTGTATACTAGTATGCTACACAAGTAACACAACCATCTAAACTTGTGACTGGTGTGTTCATTGTCTTGTAGCAGTTTATGCTTTAGACTGAATCAAGGAGCAGTGAAAGCTCTTGTATCATACATTAAAATCTAGTTTAACTGAAGACTGAAAAATCACAAATATTAGTCATCCTCAAAAGGATGGTACCTTTCACTTTCCATTGAAAGCACATCATAGAAATATCCACAACAATTCCACAATTATATTACTTTTTACATTACATTTCTGTTAAACTTTTGTAATTGAATATTTTCAGAGTTCCTTCAATTTATAGTTGAAGAATAATGGCCACTAGAACTGAGATGTGGTCACCTGAGGAATTTACCTTTATATGGAAATAAACATCCTTTAAATTTCCTCAGAATATCTTCACATTGATTCATTGTCAAACGCTGAACCAATCAGGACAGCTGTTCTATTGCTCGTCTATCCAATGGGCTGGACTCTTCCATATGTTCCATTAAAGGAACTGGATGGAATCTGGATCCTGATTGGCCAGTGTGGCTATGTGTCTTAGGATATCCTTCTTTGTGATGATCCCCAGTAGCCGACTGAAAAACAAGAAGTATAAAAACTTTTAATCGATTGAAACAAGATATTGGAAAGCCGACACCTTAAACCCATGATTCAATCACCTGAAAAAAGACTTGAAGAGGAATTGTATTTGGAATCAGCCCAGAATCATTAGTATCAGCAATGATCATTGGTGCATATTGGTAAGAGCAATTTCAATAGATAGCCTACTTAATGCAGTTTAGTGCTGTTTAATTCCTACAAAGCCAAAGCAAGCACAACAGACCATTTTTGCCACCAGTTATCAGGATATATTTTTTGTCTTCTTCATACAGATAGATAAGCCAATAAGAAAAGATGCAGGTGTCAAATCCCTGTACATATACAAGACCCAAGGCACTGTTGTACTAGCTGTGGCTTATTTTCTATAGTGCTGTAGGTTTATGATGGCTTAGCAATGTGTGATTGTAAGTATGTGAGCTGAAATGTAATGAAGAACATGATTGGTTGCTGTTCCTGCCAGTGTTGAAAGGTTAGAAAACCCCACCCAATCAGAGGTCATGTTGGGTCTGGTCTAATGGAACTGGACAGAATCTGGGTCCTGATTGGCCAGTGTTGCGATGTGTTTCCGGACGTCCTTCCTGGTGGCGATGCCTAAGAGACGTCTGGAAGAAACAACATCGCAAAAAAAATAGAACATATGTGACAAGGAACAAAGCCATTATGAATCATACATGTACATAATAATTCCTCTTCATGCACTAAACCAAAGTTGTATGGAAAGGTATATGACATACTTCAAATATCATGCATGTATTTTATAATGTGTACAGAAACCCAAGCCTCTTAACTACCAAAAAATGGCATAGATATCATATCATGCATGTGTTTCATAATGTGTACAGAAACCCAAGTCTCTTGACCTACGGTATAAAAAATGGCATACATTCTAAACGAGAGCTTTCACATGCATGCAAGAAATCAGCTGAATACCAAAAAATGGGGAAAATCAATGTCACATATTGGGAGATGATTGGAAATGTTAGTGAAGACTGGAAGAGAAAGGAGAAACTGTTGAGAGCAGCATCAGTAAAAGCAGGAAAAGTTGCTCCAGGCAGCTACAATGTACGGAAAAACATACAAGCTTGAAAATTGTTTAGCATGGCCAGTTAGGAATAGACTAACTATGAGACAGCCCTGTTTATGTTAGTAAGAAAGTCAGACATACACTTGATTAGACAGCTGTGTAGGATTCTAGTCAAGACAAACTAGGAGCAACAACTGGTGCCATATTGTACACTAAAGGTGAATATCATAGCAGCAAGTTTAGCAGCGACTCTAGCACAGTTGCATGTGTGTACATGGCATGACAAAGAGATACAGTGCTGTTGACAGAAAGTTGAATTGACTGTTAGTATACATAATATCTCTATGATGGACATAGAAGTCAAAGACGAAGTTATCGTTGATCTACAGCCACATGATATAGAAAGAAGACATTTTAGCCTTACATTTGCTCAGGTTATTCCTTATACAGCCAAACAAAACTGCAGAGAAAGTGCTTACTGACATCTTCAAACTTTGTGAGGTCTGAAGGCAAACTTTACTTTAATGTACTTTAATTTTACCATATTCAAGATGACTAGAGAAGCTTGGATGTAAAGACAGGCTTTTAAAAAGATCTGGACACAACTTTGGAGACATAACTTGCTGGCCAGTTTCCACAATTTCTAGTAAAACACCAGTAACGTCTTACTCACCCCTTGTGCGTGACCAGGCACTGTCTCAGGCCCAGTTTACGGAACATGTCAATCACCACTTCCATGGGGGTCTGGTCAGTGATGGTGAACGGACTCTGTGAACAGAACAGTCTTACAGTTACACACATGTACATACAACTGTGTCTTACAACAAGGTCTTCTCTATAAGCCATTATGGGAACAGTTTCTTCCATAGGTTCTATAAACGTTTGACTGTGTACAGTGGGATCTATATGTATATAGATGTACATGTATATAGAATATCAAAATATGGCAGTCTTCACACCCTCTGGCAGATCATACAGTAATTGCAATTATCTCTTCCTTGAGGGTGAAGTAACAAACCATGCAGACAGCAGCCGTACCATAGCAGAATATGCATAGAATTTAAACAAAAAAAGCAGAAATTACTTCAAGAGTGATTTGTTGGTAGGATATCCTACAGAAGTATACATGTCACATATTGGATCTTACTTGGTCTAACATTTTCTTGAGTTTGAGTGGTTTTGGCCCCACATCCAGCGGTCCCGGTACATGAGTGGTAAAGTAGACCCTGGAGTTGCTGACAACACCGTCTTGTGCTTTTCTTGCCTCGTCTGTAAAACAACATCATTCAATCTTATGGATACGATATGAAACAGTTGACAGCTATGCAATGTAAAATATGAAAAATGCAACATCCCTTAACAACTGTAAGAAGCATAATTCAACAAACATGCCATGAAATAAAAAAAATTGACAGATTAAGTCTTTTTTAAATCATTATACATTGTGCAATTTTATTGACTTTTATTTTTGAACTGTGTCAGAAATGTTCAAGGCTTATTGTCTTCCTTACCAAGGGCATGGCTGAGGTCTCTTCTCAGCACAAACCCGACCAGAAGCTGTGTCTCCTTGGAAACCACCACAGGAAAGCCGTTGTAGTCTTCCTCCTGAAGCAACGTTTCTGTTGGGCAACACAATATTTCTCTTTAGTGAACCAATAAAATTACAGGATAAGTTAACACAGATATACTGAAAGGACCAATTTGGATGACGTAGGTAAGTGGTTAAGTTCTAAACTCTAACAATGTTTAACAGTAAGATTTCAGATGGAGAAACATTTCAACATTCAGTTTCCTGCCTCACCTAACTCTTCCACAGTCATGTTGTCCTGTTCAATGACAACCAGTGGAGGGTCACCTCTCCTGTAGAGAAGCAGATATAACATTGTTGTTAGCTTAAATACACTTATACAGATACAGCCCCCTTCAATTAATATATGTGCCTGATACATAATTCCTACAGCAGTACATGCAAGCTACACTTACATGGTCTGGTGCCAAAAACGTACTGGTACGATACCGGTACATACTTAGTCTATCAATTTGGGTTGGTTAAAGATGCGGAAACACAAATGCTTGAATGCAGAAGTAAATCTGTTACCTTGGTCTCATGATGTCAGCAGCTATTGTTGTGTGTTTGAATTCCTCTTTTGCATCCAGGAACGGGTAACCATTCAAGTGGATGTGGGCATCGTAGCTGTCAACAGGTTAAGGTCTCATCAAGTACATGATAATTCTTTAACAGGTTAGCTGGGTTCATGAGAGTTGCAAAACTGAATTCTGTACGTAGCAAGGTTTTCTGAAAACTAAAAATCTAATGCAGAATGTGTGACAAATCTTGTTCAAGAAATGTCTCAAATCTAGCCTAAACTAGTTTCTTCTTAAGTGTTCCAGTCTATAGAAAATAAAATTCCCTAAATCAATGCTCGATCAGTCAATGTACTTGTGTACTTGCAAATACTTGTGTACTAAAACTTGTGTATAGTTTATATACTAATACTTCATCCTCACAGAAAGAAAGAGACCTTCACCAGGTCAGTCTCTTTAACTTAGTAGCCAATACTCATACAGTACTCTACTGTATCTCTGTGCCAGAACAAGGATACATGCCCTCCTTGCCGAACGCGTCTCCCACCCATTTACTGGTCATGACGGCAGCCATGATGGGTATGATGTACTGTAGACCTCCTGTCAGCTCAAACATGATCACCACCAGAGACACTGGGAACAACACAACACAGCAAGGCATGGAGTTAACAGTCTATAGCTAGTATTGTCAGTATCTGGGAGGCTAGCACATTGTTAATGCATGTAGATGGGTATGGTAATGATGCTGTGACATTCAGATATACCATACATTCAAACATGTACATGTATACACTTTCACTTTCAGGTAAAATTTACAATACAAAAACAAGGTACTAGAAAGTTAAAGATTGTTTTGCACCTTAAGAATGATTCCTTTATGCCTTTACTGTTGAAGTGTATACATATGTTAGAGTAATGACAATCAATGCTACCTGTAATATATGACACTGCAGTGAAGTTTTACAGTAACTGTTACAACATCTTTAAGTTTTACAGTTACAACATCTGTGCTTAATGCTGATGTACCTGTCATCCTGGTCACCCCTCCCAGAGCCGCCGCAGCGCCGACCATGGCGTACAAACCCGGCGTGACGCACCTCTGTCCGCCCGCACACGCCTCGTCAAACAGTATCCAATCAGGGAAGTTGCTAGTAAAGAGAAAGACCTAGATTAACCACACAAATATGACAACTGACCTTATACCAATTTTAGAATTGACAGTATAGAATGCACCCAAATAAAGAACAACCTGCTCTTGCTGTTGATCAATTTCATAATTGAATTTCATCCCTGTATTTCATTCAACAACAGCTACAATATTATATATTAAGGGTCACAATATTATGTTATTATGCTGATTGGTTGTTGAATGTTTTGTATCCAGTAGTGTACAATCAGTTAAGCAATGTCATGATGTAATAGACAAGAGAGGGTCTCACAAGGCCAGCTGTTCCACTCCTGTCCCGATCAGTCTGCCCGCGATGGCCCCCACTGCCATGGATGGGATGAACAGACCAGCTGGTACCTACAAGTGGCACAACACACAAGTCACAACAATGGCTATCATTCCTGCAAGGACGATGGCTTACCAAGTCTTCAGTAGTCTCTGCAACAGGCTGAACACAATTCTAAATGGGAAACAAGTTCTAAGCGGCTACATAACAATGCAGCCCCAGATGTCTTACTGAAGGATTATGGCCATGTAAGCATGTTGGCTGGCTTGAGGAATAGCTTTCCCCCATGTATGTATGGCTTATAATTACCCAGTCTATTATGTTAATTCAATGTCATGAACAACAGCAGTAAGAGAAAATGTTATAGTAGGATCTAAAAAGCCTGTAACTCACCTTCATGCCGAATGTAAAGATGGTGAGGATGCCCTTCAGTATGAGTGCCAGGAACAGCTGCCACATGGCGTTCTGTACGCCCGTCCCCGCCTCGCCGTACGGGTTTCTCCGGTTGTTCAGGTTCGGCGCGTACGTGGCGTTGTAGTCACTGGCACAGGGAACAAGCACAGTTCAGAAAACAGATTTGAAGGGACTGCACATGCTTAGACCAGATCCTACTTGTACTTTGTAGAACACTTGGCAAGATAAACAATTTATGGGACACTGTTCTCTTTGGGTATTCGGACTTAGCTGCCCTGCCCGGTCCACCTAAACCGCTGCCCGGTCCGGTCCGAGGCCGCTAATGGGGGTTTTGCGTATCCCATGCGCCGGAGCAAGCATTTCGCTCCCGGCGCAAGGACCCGGCCATAATACAGTACCGTTCGCGTTATAGTTACCCTAAGGGCCGTTACTAACGCGTTTTTTTCCCCGTTAGTTTTCCGTTATTAACTGGTTACTTTTCCGAAAGTTTTCCGTTACTTTTCCGAAAGTAACGCGTTTCTTTTTCGTCAGACTTCTCCATTCATATGCAGGCGCGGTAACATCACAGGAATCGTGGGAGGAGTACTAATTTACCTCATGCGGGGCGGGAAATTACCGATACACACCGCTGGAACAGCGAAAGGAACGTTGATCTAGCCCGCATTTTACTATATAACAGTAACGTTTAAAACCGGCGCATCAATTAGATCGACATTTTCTTTTGTCAGTGTTGCCCATGCAAGCGTTTCTATAGTTTGTCAACTTTATTTTGCTGTTTTTCTCTGTTTGTTTACTTATTTTACCACCGAATATGCAATCCTAGATGATCTGAATTAACTGTTATAAATACCCCGGTCCGCCGTACATAATAGGCGGCGGGCCCGGCGTGAGGTAACGTTAGGGATGTGCAAAAACATCGCGAATAATTCCTATAACACTCGAAAAAAGGCAGCATATTTACACGTGCCCACAAACATTTTTATGGCTAATTATTGACCAGTTTTGGGGAGTTTTGTTATGTCCTTGGGGTTTTGTTTAGAGTGGGACAGAAAGCCGTGCCGCGACTCCGACTCCGTGCACTTCCGTGTTACATTACGTTGTACGTGACCAACAAAATTACGCCAAAGGCACCACAAATCCACATGTGCATATGTATTTTTCCCGAAAATTCTTTTGAGTACGCATTTCGTCACTAGGATTTTGCTAATTAGTCGTAGAAATAAGGTAGAAACCAGCGTAAATGTGGCTATCTCCAGATCGCACTTCGCGCGGGGAAGGGCGCCCCAGCATGCAACGGGCTTCGTTCTAGCCAATCAGAGCGCAGGTCATCTAAGGTGAACCAATCAGAGCGTAGCTACTTGCATATTATAATGAGCATGCTGCTTCACATGCCGGCGGCCGGCCATGAGTGCGCGGGAAATGTGTTTTGCAACTATATTTTTACGGGGATTTTCTGACGTTTGACGCTGACTTTGGCACGATATGATCGCACTACCATGTACACGCTACCGTAGGCGGCAAATGAGTGGTCATTTTTATACAATCGTCGAGAAATTTTGGCGTTATGCACCCGGAAGTGAGCCGATCTCAGTTTGCGTTCCCTCGATTTTTGACAGTTTCCCCCGTGTTTCCCTCCTCAAAATAAGAAACAAAACTACCGCTATTAAATAGAACCATGTATTACAATTATCATTTCAACATGATAGATCTATTATATATTCCTTTATTTAAGTATGATATCATCATGGTTGTGGAAAGTCCTCAGCTAGCAAACCGAGTCCTTGCGCCGGGAGTGAAATGCTTGCTCCGGCGCATGGGATACGCAAAACCCCCATTAGCGGCCTCGGACCGGACCGGGCAGCGGTTTAGGTGGACCGGGCAGGGCAGCTAAGTCCGAATACCCTGTTCTCTTTAAGATATGATGCCCATACTACAAGTGATGTATTTCAAGAATGATGTTTCTGTGATCTTACCACAGGTCAGAGTCATCCACAGGTCCACAGTCCTTGAATAATCTCTGAATCAGAATGCTGGTGTTTTCTCTGAAAGGAAAAAAAGTGGGATAAAGGTTAGAAATTCTATCATGATCAGTCTCTTAAAAAATCCAGACATTTTTGGGAGTTATAGCAAGCAGTTGCAGAAGGCCACTTTTTTTAGAAATAAATTAAGAGTTACCAGACAAAACTCACCTTGTGTAAGGGTTGGGGAAAGCCAGCAAGGCTGTGACAAATGTGACAATCATCACCTGAAAATGAAAAAAAATACTATCATTTAAACTGAATGATACAATTTTTTGCTCAGATACAATTTTAGTGTATACATTAGTGAACACGAAAAGAACCATATTGTGCCTAGACCTCATCTTTTACATACATATAGTAGAGAATTTGCAAAGGCCAGTAGGCGATGTGTTAAATGAGCGGTTAAATGCTTGACACAAACCTCAGCAATAGGAAACAGTCCCATTCTGGTCTTCTTCCTGAACCTGCACCACTTCAGGTTGAACTTGTTGAAGAATGCTCCATACAGACCCTACAAAAACACAGTACCGGTATATACAAATGAATACAGATCACAATACAAAAGGTACATGCCAAATCTGTTCCTCAAAAACCACACAAAAAGTGTCATTCATAAATTCAAGAACTGTCATGATTTTTGTCCTTTACTTACCCCAAAGACTCCCAGTAATATGAATGGCAGGAGTTCGAAGAAGAACCAGGGAGTGTTGTACTCCACGTAGAACTTGACCAGGTGGCTGTTACCGAACGGGTTGATGGAGCGCAGGATGAAGGCGGCCACCAGGGCACAGAAGAACGATCGCCACATGGTCTTCAACGGGAAGTAGTAGCTCACCTGTTACATAAGAAAGAAGAAATAAAAAAATCTTTAATTCTGATAAGGCAGGGTGGTTTAATGGATTATAAAGGAGGTTACACGGTCAGGAATATTGTCTAATAATTTGAAATTGACCAACTGTCACAGGTTGACTCTAATTAGAGTCTGACAAGTCTTAAGTCTGATATTTTCAAAATTGATACTTGAAGGGGAAAACATGCATTGAGCACACATAGTATTGATAATAAACTGTAGCATACAGCAGTAAAAAAATTTAATGGTAATTTGAACTTGTGCAACACTTTCTGCAGCTGAGACTACACAAGATTCACCCCCATGAAACTCCTTCCTCTTCGCCCCCGCCGTTCTGCTTCGCCCCCGCCCCGTTCTGCTTCGCCCCCGCAAAAATCTGCTTCGCCCCCGTCGTTCCTCTACGCCCCGGCGCAATTCTGCTTTGCCCCCGTCCTTCTGCTTAGCCCCCAATGGCGGCACAGCTCACAGTCGACACGAAAATCGTCTGCAAAATAACAATAAAGGCTGTGCCGCCAAATTTAAAGTAGCCCATGCTCCGGCAAACATTCTGGACCACCTTTCTGCCAAGTGGCGTTGCA
>NW_017803379.1:1457038-1482535 GCF_001625305.1 Branchiostoma belcheri | reverse complement strand
ATTTACCTCCCAAAATTACTAAAATTGTGATCATGAGATATCTGGAGGTCCACTGCAGTACCATGACAAGCGGCTAGGAGGTTCAAAACCTCATACACTGTACACCCCCATGAAACTCCTTCCTCTTCGCCCCCGCCGTTCTGCTTCGCCCCCGCCCGTTCTGCTTCGCCCCGCAAAAATCTGCTTCGCCCCGTCGTTCCTCTACGCCCCGGCGCAATTCTGCTTTGCCCCCGTCCTTCTGCTTAGCCCCCAATGGCGGCACAGCTCACAGTCGACACGAAAATCGTCTGCAAAATAACAATAAAGGCTGTGCCGCCAAATTTAAAGTAGCCCATGCTCCGGCAAACATTCTGGACCACCTTTCTGCCAAGTGGCGTTGCACAAATCGGCGGCGGGGGCGAAGAGGAAGGAGTTTCATGGGGGTGAGATTGACATCATTTCAAGTAATTAACATATACTAGTTTAAGGTCTTATTTTGAACATTAGGCTACCATCAGGAAGTCTGCACTAGAATGTAACAGAGCTGGCTGACATACCTCTTCCAGACTGAAGAGAACTCCCCCTATGGGTGCACCAAACGCCACCGACACACCTGCTGCTGAGGCTGCTGACAGGATCTGGGGAACACAATCACATTATTTAATACTAAGTCTGCACTGTGTACAACAAGTGCTTACCAGCTAATCACTTGCCTACAATAAAATGACACATGAAGGAAAATCAGTATCTCAAAATTTGTCCTAAAATGCCCCAAAATTGAGTATCAACAAAATAATGGCAGTAGCATTCTAAGCATGCAGTGCAGGTAAAATCTGTCTGGTTTAGGTAA
Organism: Branchiostoma belcheri; assembly: GCF_001625305.1. NCBI lineage: Eukaryota > Metazoa > Chordata > Leptocardii > Amphioxiformes > Branchiostomatidae > Branchiostoma > Branchiostoma belcheri. The sequence goes on along the minus strand of NW_017803379.1, from coordinate 1,481,706 downwards.
TTTTCAACCAGTGCACTGGTGCAGGTATGCAGAAAAAAGATTTTGAGCCCTGGTTTAAAACACAACTGTTGAAAGTCTAACTTAGTTGACAGATGAATATCGCAGCTGACCCACCTCTCTTTTCTTGGCCTCGTTCCTGCCGTACTTGGGGAACAGGTAGGAGAAGAAGTTTCCGATGCAGCAGGCCACGTGGACCAGCGGTCCCTCCTTCCCCAGACTCAGGCCGGCCGACACCGCCAACATCATGGTCACAGACTTGATGATCAATGTCCACTTCCCCAGGTAACCTCGGATGATGAAACCAGACAGGATGGTCTTGATCTGAAAAGGGAAGATACAGTACTAGTTAGAATAGTAGCCTGGGTGCTATTCGTTTTGTAACAGGGCTCCTTGCACTTTGTACCTCTAAAAATGGATGGATTCCACTCATTCCAGGTTATTAGAATAGGGCATGACGATTGTACTTATCAAATTTTGTGAATGAAGCAAGGACACACATCTTATAAAGGATGCCATTGTAAGTTGTAAATGTCAAACATTTCCACTGTTGTAACACTGTGCATTGTAAGATTCTCTTCTCATTATACCTGACTTTAGCAGAATGCAGTTTAGTTTGGTCAAACCAATCATGATGGGCTCTCTTCTTGCTAGTACGTGTATGCACCATGCACAGTATTTCAATACATGAGCATATTATACTTCTGTATAGACCTAGTACATTCATGCACTGAATCTTAAAACTATGGTGAAAATCACAATGTTCTACGGATGACAGTTATGCAGATGTTACGATCAGGTAAAGGATAAAAAGTGGACTAAGTGCCCCACAAAACATTTCTACAACAAACATTACCACCAAATAGGTGCTGTTCTTGATGCTTCATTTCAACATCAATCAGAAGCTGAAGTGTCCAGGTTTGAGACAGGAGGATTACACTTGGAGTGCCCTTAGTGCGGAATAATGATGATTCAAGGTCAGGATGAGAATATAGATAAGGCAATCAGACCTCTTCCTTACACAGACTCATAAAGTATTCATAGCATTGATTGGTCAGAATCAGAGGCAAAGGAAATCACTGGAACAAAACAGCTCTTCACGTTAAGCCTTAACGATTTGTGCTCCAGTGTCAAAGGTTCTTACAGGTTCTATATTGGAAATTCCCCAGACAATTTGGTTAAGGAAATTCCAAGACCTTTCTTGAGTGTTGGAGTAAGAAATCACATGTTTTGTGATAGGCACTACATTTATATCAACAGTTAAGCCTCCAAACTTGCATCCATGCGCATGGTTTTAACATTGCTCTGAAGCCTTAATTCTTCTTCTTCTTGTTTCGTCCTTAATTAGCACTGGTTCAATTCTGTACCATACTTTCTGGCTGGTACCATTACCTCTAATGACTTGGTGTAAAATTGAAAACACACCGACAAACAAAATATAGTAACAACTGACTTCTGAATTTGAGACTAGGACAGAGTCTATAGTAACAGCTGGACAGGAAGTTCTCTCTGGTTAATTCTCTTTCCCTTTAACAGAAATGAAAGCATGACGCATGTCTCATTAATTTTTCTTCTTCAGAAATCTGAAACATCCTGTTTACGTGGTTCTAAACAGGATGTGTTGTTCCTCTAATTGCCTGTTGCCATGGTAACACATTTCCTGTCTTCAGAGTCAGGATGTGGCTTTATAACCGGTAATGAGAAACAGATGGTCCCTGAGCTCCTTATATTACAGACTCTAGGATACAGTAGAAAGGGTATATCTGAGGAACATACAACATCACTGAATGATGAATCTGGCTATACAAACTTGATTCTATATGCATGTCATGTTCATTTGGCTTTTTTAACTGGCAATGAAGGGCTCTAGATCTTTGGGCTGCAATGTTGGTATTCAGATGAAATGTTTCAAATTACAGGTAGCAGGTGGGTCTTGCAACTTCTTTGCCAAGACAGTAAAAAAGTATGCCTATGTCTAGACATCCTGCTATGGCCTACAATTAACTGCGTAACTTGTAACTTTTGTTTTTCAGTAACAGACACCAGTGCCTGCAAATCATGTGTGTAACTTGTAACTTTTGCTTTTGTGACTGGTATGGTGTTACTGCCAGGGCGCTCTTACTTGGACTGCTTGTCTGGAAATGGACTGAAATCACACATGATGTGCATAACAGAGGTTTTCATCCGTCGCAGACGATGGGAGAACCATGCCTCTTACTCACCTCCGGTATCCCCGACCCGCATGCGTACGGCGCCAGCGTTCTGACCAGGAACACGGCGATGACGGAGAAGGACATGGCCCACAACACGTAGATGATGTAGTCCAGGATGTAGGTGCCGGCGTTCTCCGTGTGGATGCCGAACAGCTGGGACCAGGTCAGCCACTGCGAGCAGCTCCGGTCGTCGAAGGTGGTGTCGTTACTCCCCCAGCAGCACTGCTCCTTGTTCAGCCAGAAAGCCTCGGGACAGATGCCCTCCTTCAGGTCAGACATCCAGCTGGCTCCGATGTCGACTATACCTGCAAACAGACCTGCATAGATACAAAATAAACTGTCAAAGATACCCGCAATCAGACCTGGGCAGAAAACATACAGATTGAGAATAAAATCTGCAGTTTTCAGTAGACTCTGCAACCATCAATGTGCTAAGAGCAACTTAAGGCTGACTAAAACTATAATTTGCCTGTGACACTCAGAGGTCTAAAATACCTGCAAACAGACCAGGGCAGAAAACATACAGAGGCTGACTAAAACTTAGAGGTTCTACAATGTCTGTGACAAAAAATCATGCCACTGTAGAATCAAATAATTAAATTCTGAATGGATAGATTCTAACATCATGATATTTAGATTTTGAAAACTGACTGGTTTTATACAATGTCCCATGTCAATATGAATCATATCTTAACTTATCCTAACATGTTGTCAGGAGGAAATGTCTGACCTGCTGCCATCCCCACGAGCAGCACACACAGCCAGCCTGACCAGGCATCGTGGGTCCCTTTGATCAGGTCCCAGCATGACTCTTTACTCTTCCTGGAGATCTGTTTGTGTCGGAGACGGTCCCGCGAGATGTCCCGCACCCAGTCTATCGTGTGGAAGTCGTCGTACTGCCCGAATTCCAGCATGGTTTCCTCGCTAGAGTCAAGGATGTTGGTAGATGACTCTGAAAAAACGAACAAACAAACAAATGAATTAGTCACCTATAAAATTTTATTTTCTTAAAATGCATAGAACCATACATTCCTCCAATTCCCTCCATGGATAACTGTTTCTTGTTTTCAACATTGATCCTTTATATTCCACCAAAAATACTTACTAAGTAAAAACCTCATTTTGTCAAAACTTCTCCCCATACCGGTATTATAACATCTCCAATCTCCACTATCGTCCCCAAAATGTGGCATACCGGTAAATAAAAAGCATTGCAAACACTGATATATCCATGATAAAATGTCTGCCCAGGTTTGGGGGCTTTAGAGATTGCATAAGAAATCTGATACATTTCAAGCATTGCATATGCCTATACACGTTTCATCCCACCTTTTACATATTGCTTACATAGCAAACATTTTATGACAGGTGTGCCATTACATCTAAAGCTCACCACTCTGAATTGAGCTTGCAGGAAATATTTTGGAAGCAAATTCAAAGTGCGTCGGTGAGAATCAGAGACTATCCGCTGCCTGGCACGGGTCCACGGATCAAGGTGTAGTTTGGGAGTCATTAAGGTTGTGTTACACAAAATGGAGCATCGTCCATGAATACATAACAGTCACTTCTGGGTCTACAGGCAGACATGTAGATAGTTGTTGGTGGCCTTTGGCACAGAAATCTGCTGCAACATCTGCATTCATAACACCATTGTCTTGGAAATTGAACGATTTGGACATGATCATTTAAAAGTGGTTGTTTAAAAAATGTGAAAGAGGTACATTCATGTTAATGCTGATGTAAAACTATGTACAGTGTAATTTTGGTAACATGATATGTTAGTATACATGTAGATATAGTATAATGAAGACTGGTGTCGAGTTAAAAATTTGAACATTTTTGGAATACTGATAAAGATTCTTGTACATCTTGTATCCTTGTATTATTGTATGTATGTATTGTACGCTTATGATGACAATCTTAATTAATTATTAGCATGTTACAACATATTACGGAGCATTTCTCTGGGCTATTTTTTTTCAGCATACGCATTTGCAAGATAAAGCTTTAAACAATCATGGAACGATCACCCATCATCAAGGGAAACAAATTTTTCTACGTGTATAATGCAACATTTTCTCAATAACAAGAATGACATATAATCAATTGACAATTCATATTTGAAAAGGATGTGAGGAAAAACAGAACCCATGGTAGTCTTTCCTAAAACCTTGTCGCTGATCCTCAGAGTCTGTCCCAGCTTACCGGCGTGTCTTCTGAAACTACATAGGATAAAATCCAGTCGTCTCCAGAATACGTCCACATCTGCTTGTTGAGCCAACATCGCGAGCTTCGTACCGAGAATCCGCAGATTTGGAAACGGCAGTCCGTGAAAATAAAATCTCAGAGCCGCACCTATGACTCAGTATAACTTAATATTCCGCTGCAATCAGGTTAGAGATGTCAACGTCACTGGCACATTGTAATATAATCTATGTTTCAGGCAATTTCTTTTGACATTTGTCACTGCTGTTAGAAGTAACATTCAGGTTATTTGAAACTCAATTACTGACTTTAACATCTACATTTCTTGGCTTGGGTCCTGATACTGATAGATGCTGCAGTATTGAACTTTTAAACTATCATAATTTTGTTCTTCCATATGTACAAATGTTTTCTGCTCCTATTGAAGTGATGCTTACCTTGCTGTTATATATGAGGGTTAAATTAAAATGTTTATTGTGTAGTAGTGATTGAACTATAATGATTTTTATTGTATGTCTAAGTACAGTTCATAGTAAAAAAAGTCATTTTGCAATTTGATTGCAAAAACCTTATATATCATAATCACCAATGAATCATTAACTGTCTCCAACATATTATATTACTTAATACATTGTATTTTTTGTGATTCTAGGATCGAGCATATCAATTACATGTACACCAGAGCTCACATTCATTGACAGTCATTTAACATAGCGAGTGCCATTTCATAGTCATACTACATGTAGAACACGGCTTCATGTAAGAAAACAAGCATGAAGGTCAATTTAGCACATATTCCAAACCTTTTATCAGTAATTCCTAGTCCAATTATCCTTGCCTCAATTCCCAAACAGTTGATCGTGCTTCTTTTTCAACCTAATCATTCCAGATTTTACACTGCCTCACATGTAATTACAGACAGACAACATAGCATATGGAACTTACACAACGATACACAGTACTGTGAATACTTCTCATTTGCATCATACAAATCAAGCACTCGATGAATCAAAATCTAAATCACATCTCAAACATTTCTCCTCTTAAGAATTTACGCACAAAATGTAATTCACCTTGATACAACAAGGGATTCTCAATTTTACAGCTGTGAGGTTTTTACGCTCTAAATAATTCAGGATAATAGATTAAAGATGAAGCGGGAGCATTATAATGATGTTAGAGAGGAGAGAATAAGCGGTGTGTTCCTACCACATGAGTTGAGAAAAGGCTGGAGACTGATATCGTCCTGCGACATTCCTGAAGCGTCAAGACGTGTACGTCGGAACCATGCTGTCGTTAAAACGATATTCACCGGTCAGTCGTGTCAATTTCCTCGTCCGCAATTTGCGGGGAGAACGAATGAGAATTCCCTGTGCAAATCACTGCACCATGCTGCCCGGGAATTAAAGGGCTGGCTGATTTTTTTTTCCGATGGCAGAGATGGAAACAAGCTCACATGGTCGCCGTGCCTGCACTCCACGTAAGCACCACGGCTGACCTCATCAAAATGGCCGCTTTCTGGCAACATCATCTCCAAATCTATCCATCATTTTTTAAAATTTCCTTAGAATTTTTTATGCAAATAAGAATATCTCACTGATTTCAACATCACGTTTGTCGTGAATTTTGTCTTTTATTCACAGAATTACCCATCATTCCTGTGACATGATTTAGCATAACGGTTTTGCTAATCAATTCCTGCGCGGTCTGTGATGGTAATTTGGTAAAAAGGTTCCATAGATGCATGCAGAAAGGGGAGGAATAAACGATTCTCCTACCACGATTTTGTCGGCCATCAACAGTGATGAGATAAGGATAAAAATCACACCTAATTATGCATAATTTCTGACATGTGACGGCGGTGACGCAAAGTGAGGACTGTTAATACCAGACGTGGCAGACAGTCGGGAAAACGACATTAGATATTCATTCCGTTTCCCACTCAATTCCTGAGGGGTCGGCTTCCATATATTGATTGGCAACATGACGGTAGGTTTGGAGGCAGAGGGGAGCCACAAGGACGTTATGACACCTGTGATCTATGAGAGTCAGTAAAGGCTGGCGTGTGTCAGATTGTGAATAGCGCAAGTCACTACCATTTAGGAAAACTGTCAATCTTTTCAAATAGAACAATGAGCTAAATTATTATATACAGTGGATGCTGAATAAGATTTGTGTCTGTGTTCGTGGGGCTCCTATTGGGTTTTGACATTAGTAGGATTTAGTGAAATAAAAAATTCTCCTAAAATTAGTAAAACAAAATCACACACACACTAATTTTATACAAAATATTAATGATGACAGAATATTTCTTTGGGATTACAAACATTTTCTTCCAGAGATTTAAATTATTGAATTGAAAATGTAAACCAAAAATTGCCTTTGCATACTTTCCAATATTCAAAATGTCAATAATGAACAAGGTAAATCTGTGAAAACCACTCATTTATCAAAGAAAAACACCCAAGCTGGGAATAAATTTTCAATGACCTGCAGTTCAGACCCGTCCCCTAGGGGGAGCAATTACAGCAACAATCTCACCCCAGGCCGCCCCACCTCCCTCCAGACGGGTAATCCATTTAATTAACTGCAAATTTGCATATCCCTAAATCAGGGCACATTTCAAACGCTCACAGTTGCTGCTAACATTACTCACTGCCGATCTGCAGTCTTTAGAATTGTTTTAACAACATGAAACAGGAGGATGTAACAGATTTTTGAGGATATTGTGGTATAAAACCCCAGGTGTGAAGGGTAATACCAGGTGGATATTAATAATACCTGACATTTTGATGGATAACAGAAGTGTGCGACTATTTCAGACCCTCTCTAAAGGTATTCACTAGGCCGTGGCAATCGGCCGGGCGGCTTTACTGGGCTGATCTGAGTGGGGAATATAAGCTTTGTTGGCTTAGCTTTATCTAGCCGGCTGTCGGGATATAGGAGTATGGAAAACAAGATATCTGGAAAGTAGACCATAATCTACAGTCTCGTATCTTGACATGAAATCAGCATGTTTGAAAGATTTATCTTTTTGTGACCTCAAGCCTCAGTCCTTGAAATCGCTAAGAGATTGCTAAGACATAGTAAGAGGTTATTTTACCACTATTCATTAATTTGGTTATTTATTACTAGGCCAGCCCAGTGGTGTGACTTTTATATTTCATTCTTACATGACTTACATGTTTCAAGTCTTATAATCTAAAGCAATTGATTATTGAGGCTAGCCATCTTGTACCTTACATTTGTTCGAAGCACAAATTCATTCTCATTGTTAGACGTGACTTAACCTGACAACAATGTCCTTGCTTTGCCAGAAAACAGTTTCTTCCATGAGTGTCGCATTTTTGATATTGTCTCTCCAATGCATTTTCATTCATAGCTTCCACCAGGCCTTCCTAATTAGGAGTCATGGGATTATAGAATTCAGCAAAACAGGATGAATAATTGGCCAGGAGAGTAAATCCTGTGGTAATATAATTTTCAGAGATACATTTCCCCTTGGAAGTTCGAAATCTCACAAAGCAAATGAACCTGTATGGTGACCAAACTCTCCTGGCCAATTAATTGTCCAATTTTTGCTAAATTCTACTATACATAACCCGTTAGGACATAGGAAGGCCAGGTGGATGTTAGCCAAAATACAAGGCAACCATCGATCCAGCCAGATGGCATTTATACTGCCTGTACTTAGTGCACTCCATATTTCAGCCAGTCATAAATGTAAAGCCTGTAGACTTAGTTTGGCTCAGTAAATGCTTCCTTAATGCTTTGATGTCTGCCCTTAAATGGGTTAGGGAGAGTATTTCATGGCAGCAGCTAGGTTCATATATACAGGTTCGCACACATGTGTGTTGACATTAGCTATTACAGTACCGGATATCTAATGAACAGGATATTACAGTTCATATTTGGAAAAAATTATGCGTTCATATTCAACTTCAAGACTAAAATGATTATTTCAAACAGACAAAATCCAATAACTACAAAATTATGAACTATCAGTCTCCATGGGAAGTGATCATAGGGCTTCTGTTTGACATTTGAAAGTTGAAGATTAAATATTGGGCAGAGGATAATGGTGATATCACTAGCCATTAATGATATTGGGAAGTTTAAGATTACATCAATAAAACATGATATCTTCTTGCTAGATGGTCTACAGCTTCAGTCAGTTAGTGTCGGTGTCTCTAGCTGCACAGCGCCTATCATGGCTTCAAGTTGCTATAACTACAAAGTACGCAGGGTCCTAACTTAAAAAATCCTTGTGTTCTATAAGACGTTTTTCGGTATAAAATGAAACTGTGCTTTAACTGATTGCAATATAATTACACTTAACAATCAAATGGGTATAGATCTTGTCACAATTATAGTTACACGTGTTTCAGGAAGAAAAATTACTGGAAAGAGAAATCATCATTGACACAGAAGACCATAACCCCTCCAGTTCAGACCCACCTAGAAACGGCTGGTTACTCCCGGCGCTCGTTGTGCTGGCCGTCTCCGGCGCGATCTCCGTGGCGATGTCCAGGAGTTCATCATCATCGTCCGGGAAACCCCCGTTCATGGACTCGTACTTTGGTGTCGACATGTCTTCTTCTAGAAGTTTCTTAGATTCCATCAACAGAAAAACTTGCTTCCTGTTTCCTGCAAAAGCAGTCGCCTGGAAAAATAACAACATATATATATACATAAATTCACTCATCAAATCACTATCCGGTTTAGTGTATATATTCTGAGGGTTAGACGTGCTTGCACACCTTTGCTGAGGCTTGATGCAGCCCGCCATTTGCCTCTATCCTGTAGGTTGATGTTATGTAGGTTAACTTACTCTCAGGTGTTAGAAATCCTCACTAACAATTTTTTCTAAACTCAAACATATACGTATCCCATTGAATTGATTCTGACTGGCACTTAACAAGGTATTCTTTGCTGGCTTTGATGCACTAGTAATCCTTCTGTAAATTGTTCTCGGTTCAGCAAAGAGGTCAGCTACAGCACAGTGTTTGGGGCTACCAGTTGATTTACCGGGGTACTTTCTAGTGCATGTACATGTAAATTGGATTAGGGACTAAATCAATGTTATAATTCATGGAGGTAAAAAATCACAAGTATAATTCATCCCAAATTTAGACAGATTCAGTATATTGTTGTGGTTATCTAGATAACAAGATAGCAATATTCCAGCCATTATACACATAACATGTTGGTCAATCTGTTTTGAAAACTAAGTTCCACATAATAGAACATAAAGTATTGATTGTAATTCTATATTTACAAAAATATTGAAAAGATATAAAGCTAACGTCATCAAAACATTTACACTTTAAGTTAAAGTTTAACTGTAAACTGCTGACAGAAACTTAGTAATACAGGCACTTCCTTCTGCATGGCTTGTAAGAATCTATCTTCCACTGTCCTAATTTTCAAATTCTGACACCTACACCCCTGTGATGTAACCAGATACCCAGGGACCAGTCATATGACACTCTGTACACACACACGCTGATACTTGCTGCCAAAAGGCGTGCTGTCTTTTTGTAAATTACATAGATTGTGTGTTTACCCAGATCCAAACAGTATGTCTAAACTTATGTTAAAGCACATTTTGATTCTACAAAGTCGATACCAACTGAAATAAGTCAGATTAAGAAGAATTTTAGGTCAAACGTTACGTTAGTGAATACGCAACAAGTCAGTAATACTGTGTGTGACCTTACGTTATGTGTAAATTATCAAAACAACATATTTTGCATTGCGCAATCAAAACAAACTCTGACTAAACTGTACCATACCTCATATAGTTATACTAGAGCCCTTAAAAGGATGTTCAACATTCCTAAACCGTTCAAAGTAAGTACAGGAACTGTTACAAACGCTCTAAAGGCTGAACTAGGTGTCAACTTCCCCTCGCACCAAATATCTACCTGACCCCCACACGCCCCCCTCCCCCTTCTCCAGCTGCACTTTTGGGGTTCCATTTTCGTCTGCTTGAAGGTTTTCTCGTATCATAGGTGATTTTCCTTGCAAAACAGATGTTTTTAAATCAAACTACAGTCGAATTTACGCCAAAGCAGGGCGGGAAAAGGTGGCGTAAAACATCTATATCGTTTCCGCCATGCGTTTTATAAACCACTTGCACAGCTCTCAGCTCTACAACCGCACTGACCACAAATAATTAACTTTTTTCGCCAATTTGTGGCTTTTTTACATACCTGATGTACCGCTCGCTACACTCGGGCTGTCCCAAAGGTCTCTGTTACGGAGCTACTCAACAATCATGGCGCCAATCGTCGTAAAAGCGAGACAATTCATCTCACCATGAACCAGAAGCGCGTGACATACAGGACTGTTCGTCTGCAAAATTGCTATTCATGACAGACCGACAGTTGCGTGAACAGCGCCACCTAGCTGATTTTGCAAAACTGCAGTGACGCCAAAACTATGATATTGATTTGCATCAAATATTAGGCATAAAGCAATTAAATTCTGAAGACACAGTTGTATTAAGGAGAGTGTGAGAGGTAGAAAAATGGGACCAAAGTTTATTTTACTGAGCTCTAGCTGGGACCAGTCAAGCAATAATACGAATATACCTGCAGTACAAAAATTGATCCGCATAGAGGCGCTTCTGCACTGCCCCGCCAAACCACACATTGTCGTCACGCGTGCCCTGCGAGAGAAGAAAGACCACATCTTTCCGGGACGCCACAAAAAGGTGGAAAGTGCTGTTTTTTGGTGGCAGGTAAGAGCTCTATAGTGCATGTATGATACATTTTTGACTTTTGCACATATTCGGATATAATATAACTTGGAGGAAGAGGAAGTTTAGTGTTTATTTTGGGGAAAAATGGGTAGACAAAATCTTTGTGGGAGGGGGGCGTAAAATCCTCCATTTGTATGATATTTTACTGGAAACACAATCGTCTGATGGATGTTACCATGGCCTCAATGTCCTAATCATACTGATATTAATGAAGTGGACTTTATATAGTGTCAAACTAACTTGAAAAGTCGTACTTGATGAGTGCACAGTTTAGTGGGAGGGGGGCATCCCATGCTATGGTTTGACCCAAGCAACATATGCTAGGCACAGGTTAGTCTTGTTTAGTTGTCTTTAGAGTAGGCTATTTTCCAAGAAGGGACAAAGGGAACTGATGTAAAGGAGACACAATGTGACATATTACCGGCATGCAACACGGTGGCAGCTGGCCATATTACACCAAACGACTTGTTAGTGTTACACCGAACCTTTGCACATGATTATCTAACTTCAGTGATGATGCCCCTACTGTACTTGGTGGCAGGGAGTTCCACTCTACGATAGTTCTAGGAAAGAATGAGTTCCATACCACATATATAAACTTGAAAGTGAACTGTGTATGTTTTCCATCTCCCCCTAGCGGTTGGTGAGTGCACTGCAGGATGAACAAGCCGCCCGGCGGACCGCAGCCCGGCCAGCCCCCGCCATTCCCCGGGGGCGGACCGCCGCCCATGATGATGCCGCCCTTCGCTGTAAGGCCAACTAGCATCATGATTGGTTCTTATGATGTGGCTTTACTATCCAGACTCAAAGTAAATGCACCTATCACTAACATCCCAGAAGGGGTTTGGGGGGGTTTCATCCAACTCTGGGGTACTATCTCATCTTCGATGTAGTTTATGCCGTTAGTTTTTTTTTGCTCTGTGGCTTAATCATAACCTTTTATATCCTAACCGGTGTTTGTTTGTGATGGTGTAGATCTTAACATATTTAGTTGACTTGATTGCATCTATAACATAAACATAACATTAACATTGTGGAAAGAAAGTAGGTGCAAGAGTATTACACAGACATATTCTTTTCTGCAACGTTTTCTTACAGATGCCCCCAGGAATGGCACCACCTCCAGGTTTCCTCCCCCCTCCGGGCATGGGCCAGCCGCCCCCTCGCACGATCCCCCCTCCTGGTATGTCCCAGCCCCCTCCGGGGATGAGTGTCCCTCCTCCTGGCATGACCATGCCCCCCTTCGGCCACCCCCCTCCCATGCCTGGTATGCCCATGATGCCCCCTCCAGGGATGACCATGCCTCCCATGGGAATGCCGGGGACACAGGCACAAGCACCAGGGACTACAGGTATGTACTGTCTCTTATGTGTACTGTAGATTCAGTATGGATTTATATGCAGCTACTGTATTGTCCATTTGCTCACAGTAGTACTGGAAACAAGTCAATGAACAAGAAAATGTAGCTGTGGGCTAATATACAGATCTGTTTGGATGTTTGTGTATGAAGCTCTGCTAGATTTCACACACACCGCACGCAGGTGATGAGAGTGTTGTTCATGTTTCAGCTGCACCGGCTGTCACTGCGATGGCGTCCGGGGCTCCAGGTGTGACCACGCAGGCAGATCCAGCCGGTACCAAGGTGACGGGGTTTGTTTCCGGATCAGACCAGCCCATGCAAAGTGTAAGGGAACAGGTTTCGTTCGCCAAAATCACTCACTAGTAGTTGTTCTAGTCTTAAGTAATCTCCTGTATGATGTTACTCACTCAATCACTCTGTAAGTCCCATAACTGTGAGCTGTAGGGGCAGTCTGTCCACAAAAAAGTCTATCTGTCTATTAGTAAAATTACAACTGTTACAGCTGTAACACAGCTTGCCTTTAACTCACACACAATGAAATCAGTTGTAATCATGTTAAGTTTTAACCTCTAAGTCCCTGTGATAAGATGTGAAGTCCTGAGTGTAGTTTCATGTGTAATTTCTGCTGTGTTTGTTCTAACAGGCGACAGCTGTCAATCCACAGCTGGCCTCCGTACAGCAGGAGGGCGTGGCCGCCTCACCTGGGACGGCCTCACCTGCACAGGTATGTGTTAGAACACCTGCTGTCAGGTGCCACTGGTAGACTAAGATCCAAACAGTTGCAATATATGAGCAGGGCCTTATGCAATACCAAACAAGAAGGTATACCCACTCTAAGTTGAGTCTAGGAATAGTCTTAGACTCAAGGATATAAAAAGTTAAGGAAGGGGTTATAAGCAATTTTTAATTCTACTTCAATTCATGTTACGGTACGCCCCTCCCTTTGATATGTTTCCCTTTCTCTTGATTCTTGCTTCTGACATTTAAGTCTAGTTTAACAAAAGTTAGAACATTTTTTGCAGACGTCAGAAAAGCCCAAAGAGGAGAAGAGCCCGTGGACAGAGCACAAAGCGCCGGACGGGAGGACGTACTTCTACAACTCCAAAACCAAACAGTCGACGTGGGAGAAACCTGCCGAGCTGAAGAGCCACGCGGAGCTGCTGCTGGACTCGTGTCCATGGAAGGAGTTCAAGGCAGACAGTGGCAAGGTGGGTGGTGTAGTGTGTGGTGTAGATGTGTGATGTAGTGGGTGTGTTTCTGCAAGAAACATGACCACAGTAAGGGGACTATGGTCGTAGCCCTCTGAGACACAATTTCCTGCTTATTGAGGGAGAATTCTTTGGTTATTGCTTCATTCTCAAGTCAAATTTTAATTTCTTTAAAGATTTATGAAGGGTCACAAGGTTCTCCCCCAAAAGGAACATCCCCACGCTGGTTACTAAATCACAGCATAGGGGCCTAAATCACAGCATAGGGGGTTCACTCAATAGCCTAGTGAGAATCTTGATAAATAGGACTAGAACATGATCACATGTTAATATTCAGCTTTTGACTTGTACCTTGGCAGGTTTACTACTACAACTCTCAAACCAAAGAGTCGCGCTGGACCATCCCGAAGGAGCTGGAGGAACTGCGAGCCATGATCGCTGCCCAGGGTCTGGACAAGCTGAAGACGGCGGGCGGGGACTCAGCCGACAGCAGCCCTGCTGCGACCACCCCGGGACAGGCGCAGCAGCAGGGAACACCTGGGCAGATGGGAACACCTGGACAGGTGCTGACACCTGGGCAGGGCGTGGCTACACCTGGGCAAGTCATGGCAGCTGGGCAGCAGGTGAGGGGAACTTCATAGTACAAGAGTGTTTACACAGTTTTTGTTCACAGTGTGTGCAAAATTCAAAAAGTGGCTGAGAAGAGGAAGAGTTTCTTAAGCAAGGATAGGTGTTTGTTAGAAGGTCCACAATTTATAGCAATCCAAGATGCTTTTCTGAAGTCTCAGTCACAAGAAATTTGCTTTAAATCATACAATTTCTCTTCTAAATGAATGCCATGGAAGTTGCTAAACATACTATTACTAGTATTAGAAATTTGAGGTAAAATCAGTCACGTCACAGTATGTGTTTTGATGGACTTACTAAGAATGTTCTAAAGTTGAATTGTCATAGCAATAACAAACCTGTGATCAATTGTGTTGACTTCTCTGTTCCTTTGTTCCCCAGGACATGACGACCCAGCCTGCATCTGTGGTGGTGGTGGTGCCTGCAGTAGACACAGCTGCAGTCGCTACACAACAGGCTGCAGAGGTCAGCTGAAGTCTCTCATTCTTCTTCTCGAAGTTTGGGGACAGTTTTCTTCAGCATGTAACAATTGTGTACTTGAGTACTTTTGAATTGCCTCTCAAAAATATTTTGGGTTATTGTGCTGTGTAAGTTTTTACTAGGGGAAACTGGCAAATAACAGTAAATAGTACATGTAGTTTTCTAGTAGGAAGAATTATATGAGGGAGGCAAAAGTTAACCCGTTAGCACAGTTAATACCATTTTTTGTCTGTGTTGACAAAAGTCAACAAAAAGAGCAAAGTAACTGTTGATAAAATGCATGTGACCTTTTCCTTGTGAGTGACTTCCATGATGAAAATGTTGTTATTCCCCAGGGAACTCCATCAGAAGCTGACACAGACGACAAGTCTCAGCCTGGCGAGGACACGACTGACAGCGCTCCTGAGAAGAAGGAGTACGTCTACGCTAACAAGGCCGAGGCCACCGCAGCGTTTAAAGCACTGCTCAAGGAAAAGGTGCCTTTCTTTTCGCCAGTTTTCTCTGTTTCTTGACAACCATTAGACGTAAATCTTCAGCATTTCTGCCATGGCTCTGGTTATTGTATTACAAGTTTACAATACAGTTGGGTGATTTCAATTTTTGCTCAGTTTGGCTCCTAACGTTCTGTCCATGTTATATACAAGTTGTAGTATTGGTTTTAGGGACAAATAGCAGTTTTGATATCTCAACATGTATCAAAAGACCAGGGACTGTAAAGCCTGTAGGCCCTGGAGGGAGCAAAGGGCCAGTTACTTGCCTAAGCAATTAGGCAGGCAAGTAGGCATGTATCTTTGTATCTGCAGTAAAGATGTAGCAGAGTTTTTCTGAAGTCTAACGTTGTGTGTCCCACTTCCAGGGAGTTGCGTCCAACGCCACGTGGGAACAGGCCATGAAGACAATCGTCAACGACCCCCGTTACGGAGCCCTCAAGAAGCTGAATGAGAAGAAGCAGGCCTTTAATGCCTACAAGACGCAGAGAGCCAAGGAGGAGAAGGAGGAAGAACGACAGAGGGCCAAGGAGGCGAAGGAGAAGCTGCAGGAATTTCTTGAAGGTCATGAGAGGATGACCTCAACTACCAAGTACAGGAAAGCAGAGAGCATGTTCTGTGACCTACAGGTCAGTGACTTCTATGTATTCTGCATTCATTAAATCCTTGGCTAACTTCATGAATTGTGGTGAGGGTTTAACTAACTTAAGCACTTGTTTGGCATTAGTAACTTTTATTGTTGAACTGTAATTAGTTTTGAAAGGTGAAATATAGACAGTTTCTTTTGCAACTTGGCTTTGACACAAAATACAGCAATGTTAGATACCTACTTTGGCTGATACCTATTTGTTGGTATATTATTATTCTTGTTATACATCTGTCTGTTCTTCCACAGGTCTGGCAAGCGGTTCCTGAGAGAGATCGGAAGGACCTGTACGAGGACGTCCTCTTCTTCCTGGCGAAGAAGGAGAAGGAAGACGCCAAGGTGCTGCGCAAGCGGAACATCGCGGCGCTGAAGAACATCCTGGACAACATGGCCAACATCACGTACAAGACGACGTGGTCGGAGGCCCAGCAGCACCTGCTGGATAACCCCACCTTCGCTGAGGACGACGAGCTGCAGAACATGGACAAGGAGGACGCTCTCATCTGCTTTGAGGAGCACATCAGGTGTGTTTCATCTTCAACAGATTGCAGTCACACTCGCTAAGAGTGTAGACTGTTGTAATGGTAAAAGGCAACGGTGGTCATTGAGAATTTGATCCTTGTGTACCCTTTGTGTTGGAATTAAGTTTCGCATTGTACTATAATGGTAAACTTGTTTAGTATTCGGGATTCAGTAAAAAAGTGCTGGTCAGCTTAAGATTGAACTTCTTATGTTTCTTGCATGTTTATGACACAGCATGTAACCAGCTGACCTCTCCTCATTAGCATTTTGCCATTGCTGCAAGATATGTACATAAATGGTGTGGATAACCTGGTCATTAGTAATGTGGTCTGCTTGGATCGCACTTCTGACACCATGTTGTTTCCTGCCCTGTCAGAGCGCTGGAGAAGGAGGAGGAGGAGGAGAAGGAGCGTCAGCGGGGGCGGGAGAGACGTCAGCAGAGGAAGAACCGTGAGGGTTTCCTGGTCCTGCTGGACGAGCTGCATGAGGCGGGACAGCTGCACTCCATGTCCACCTGGATGGAGCTGTACTCCATCATCAGCGCCGACGTCAGGTTCACCAACATGTTAGGCCAGCCAGGTACCAACAGGCATCTTTCATTTCTTTTGTTCATACTCACTTACTCAGTCCCCTCACAGCCTAGTGGCGCTTTGGGATCCAGTAGCTTCTTCCATCTGGGACGATCAGCAGCCACCCTCAGTGCTTCATCCATTGAGAATCCGTGTCTTCTCACTTCTTTCTCCATGGTCCTTCTCCACGTCTCCTTAGGACATCCTTTCTTTTGTTCATAAGGCCATGCTGATTTGATTACATGGATGAAATCTGCACGTGCATGAATTTTCATCCATTTCCAAAAGTTGTCTAGAGTTACTGAAATGACTGCCAACAAAATTTTCTTTCAATTGTATCAACAGGACATTATTTTCCTATGACCCTCCAACATGATGAAACTGTTCTTGGAGTATAACATGTTTTCTTTTTTTGCTGAATGTATGATCTGATTGGTTGTAATTCTGATTTTTTTTGGGGGCATGCTTGTATATTTTATGTCAATGCTTGCAAAAGTTTGAACCAGCTGATTTGGAATTTTACAGGGTCGACACCTCTGGACCTTTTCAAGTTCTATGTGGAAGACCTCAAGGCTCGCTTTCATGACGAGAAGAAAATTATCAAGGACATTCTCAAGGATAAAGACTTTACTGTGGAGGTCAACTCAAGTTTCGAAGACTTTGCGACTGCGATTAGTTCTGACAAACGTGCAGCTACACTGGACACAGGAAACATAAAACTGTCCTACAACAGCCTGATTGAGAAGGCAGAGGCCAGAGAAAAGGAAAGACAGAAGGAGGAAGCCAGGAAACAACGAAGGAAGGAAGCAGCGTTTAAGAACATGCTTAAACAGGCCACGCCACCTCTGGATCCTACCTCAACCTGGGACGATGTTAGGGACAGGTCTGTATCTGTCAGAAAACTGTGTGTGTAGAAACTTCATATTGTCAAATGTAAAGTAATGGAAAGTGATCTCGACCAAGTTTTAACTCACAGTCAATATCCTATACGAAGGACTGCAACCCTTTACATTATCGTGCATTTCAGGTGAGCGACAGCAGCCAGGATTCGAACTCCCAACCTCTTAGTCCAGAGGCAGGGTCGCTTACCACTGGACAATGCACGCAAATGTAGTCCTTAATATTATGGAATGTATATTTTATATATTTACTTTTCCTCTGTATTCCTTCAGGTTTGTAAATGATGCAGCCTTTGACCAAATCCTGGTGGAATCAGAGAGAGCCAGACTCTTCAAGGAGTTCATCCAGGCCTTGGAGACGGAGTGCAGCCACCACCACTCCAAATCCTCCTCCAAGAAACATTCCAAGAAGGCCAAGAAACACCGCAGCAAGAGGTCAAGGTCACACTCTGCATCAGAGTCGGAGGAAGAGGAGAGGTCACACAGAAGGTCATCAAAGAAGAAGAAGCGGTCACGGTCAAGATCAAGATCAGAATCCACAGATAGTAAGTCACTTTCTTACGGCTTATCTTGTAGAGTTCAGTTGCATCTTAAAGCCAAGGCTAGATGAATTAAAAGAACATGGATCTTAGTTCTTGCTCTGTTTCCTGGTCTTCTCATCATTCAGCCCAACGAAGGTGTAAGAATTCTGCTTGTTCTCCACCTGAGAACTTGTATTGATCCAGATCCACTTGTCTCCCCTGTCAGGATCAGACTCGGAGGAGAGCCGCAGCAGATCCAGGAAGCACAAGAAGAAGTCGAAGAAGCGGCGGCACCGTTCCCACTCGTCCGACTCGGAGCAGGAGACCAGGAAGGCGGAGAGGAAGTCCAGAGACAAGTCGGAGTCCCGAGCGAGCCCGCCCCCGTCCGATTCCAAGAAGGAGAAGACAGGATGGGATACGTCAGGTGGTACATAATCCTGCTCCATGGATGACAGTGCTGAGTTTCCTTCTAACTACCACAGCTCGAAATCTGAACCAAACAATCTTGTCCCTGAGTCCACTATCTAGGACAGAAGTTTTTCACTGGCCTTTCATCATTTCCATTAATACACTAACTGAGCACTGGTGAATATAATGTTGCTCATAAATTTGATGTTTATGAAACAAGGAAAAGAAACAAATTTGTAGGCTGCCTATAACAGCAAGGTAAAGTTGTGATTTTCAAGAAAGATTCATGGTTTCTTCATTTGAAAGTTTGGGAGTGTTTTATCCCTAGATAGGACAAGGTTTCCGGTCTGTTTCGAGTTCTGTGGTTATTTCATGTTGCTGATCACCCCTGTATCAGAAATGGACTATTCTTCTCTCTGAGAATCACAATAGATATGTGGCTGGTACCACTAGACATTACGGGAGTTCACAATATTTAGGCAACTTAAATGTTACATCAAATTTTTTTTACATCAAAGTGCAAGGTGGATGCTTCAATTGTTCTAAATGAGATACTGCAAGAAATAAATGTTTCAATACTGAAACTTCTCACACTAACTCGAGAAGTGTGTGTTGGATGCCCAATGAAATGCTTACACTGGTGGGGTTGACTCAATCAGTCCTACTTCAATTCAAGGGTTGAGTTTCACATTTCAAGTATACCGGCTTTTTGTTGATGAAATGGTGATAATTTGACCCTCAGCAGCCATGTTGGAGTACATCAGCAGCTGTTGGCATGTGGAACAGATGTACAGTCTGTTACAATGTCCTCCAAACGCAAAACAATGTCGCAAACGTCATATTGAAAGTCTGTATACAAAACATTAGAACTCTAGAGGAATCTCGAACACATAACACCAAAGGTAACTTTACATAGAGGATGCAGACTGAAATTAGCCTGCTCGTTAATTGACAATCAAACTAATAAAATTAATAGAATGCTGATAGATAACTTTTACCTAATTCTTTAATTCATATGTATTATTTTTTCCCATTTGCACACTTATTTGAATGTGCTGTTGAGATGAATTACCTCAAGTAGTAATTGTGTGAGATATTGTTATTTGACTGTGGTACCACTGACCTCATTGTATGATTATTTTATAACAGTGATGTGTATATAAATATATCATGTGTAGATACTGAAACAAGTACACATTCATGTGGTCAATGCACAGTACAAGAGCACTTTATACTAGCAGAATAAAATGTGGTCTTTACTGCTTGAGGATGTGGATAAGTGAGGCTGTTTCCCTTTATTTCTTCACTCCTCTCCCCCACAGAAAGCGACCTCAGTGAAGGGGAGCTTGAGAGCCGCAGACGAGCCCTACTCCAACAGCTAGCAGATGACCAGTAGTCCAAGAGTCTTTCTTCTGTGTAAATAGTGACGTCCAAGGGCAATGGGAAGGGGGGTTAAATCATAGGCCCAGTATTGAGACTGGGGCACACCTAGTGTAAATGGGAGGCAATTTGTGAAAAACAAACATGACCAGAAGCAGTCTGCTGCCACCCTGGCAGTTCTGTGGTAAATACTGAGTTGTAACTGAAGTACTGGAAGTAGTCTTCTTACGCTGACAAAATGTTCCTGATGGTTACGTACCCGATGGTTCTGTAGGTGGCATAGTTCATGAATCTGTAATTAGAATCCTGCAGAGAATCCTACAGTATTTCCCACATTGTAGGGAGACAACACAATTTACGTCCGTATTACTAGTAATCAGTTGTAGTAATACATTCATTTTTTAAAGCTTATAGCATGTTTGTAGCCATGTCCTGAAATCACTGTTATGCCAAAATAAGCTTGTTTTGTCCACTGTGTTTATTGCTTTAGAAATGCCTGTATCACATACAAACCAATTAGCATACAAACTACTGTTGTGTTGTAGGATCTTGACCCTGTTCGAGTTCACAGCAGGGGTTTAAATGTTCTTTGTTTCTGACCAAACTTTTGTGTATTAGTAAAATAATGTGTCTTAGTTACCAAGACAGAAAACTTCCAAGTCTGTAGAAAATTCATTACTTTGCAATTTCTGGGGCCAAGTTGCAGAATGTTGCCACAAGTGTCATGAGAATATCTTTTCTACATTAAATGTCACTCAGAGACATTTTCAGGAAACTGCTTCAACGTTTATTTCTCCATTTGTGAATATACAACATGCGATAAAAAAAACTTACCATAAGACCAGGTATAATTAGACTACAAATACTGTATACTTGTCAATATGAAGAAGATGGCAAAGGTATGTTGCAATTTTGTAGATCAAGGAATGATTTGAGTGATACTGAAAACATAAACATTCTTTTCTTTGGTTCTAGTTCAAAAGGATTCCTAGTTGAAAACATAAACTTTCTTTTCTTTGGTTCTAGTTCAAAAGGATTCCTAGTTGATTACATCTTAATCTTAAAAAGTGTAAGCAATACAAATCAAAATGCACTACCGGTAAAAAAGAATGTTATAAAGTTGTTGACATCACATAAGTTACAAGTATCTGTTCAGGCTATTTTTATGGATATAATACATGTCCAGATTGATGAAAAGAGTGCGAAATAAATGTTCCTAGTTCAAATTTGTCACACAAAGGATAAGATAATTTGTCTCTGTCCAAACATGTGACAACATAGACTCTAGAGAGCATCCAGTGAGTACAAAGAAGCTATGGCATGTTTACAGTTATTTCCCCTTAAGCCTGGCCAGGTCTGTTTTTCTTCTGTCGTCTAAATGTGCCTCGATGACTGGCCCGAAGTCGTCCCTCCCCAACAGCTGGTAGGCCAGCGGTAGGAGGTTCCTGACGGCCTTGTGGAAGAAGTGAGAGCCGTAACAGAACAGGTCTATCCCAAGCTCGTACCCCATCCCGTAGTCACACTCGTCGTTCGCAAACTGCACCAGCGTGACGATTTCCTGCAGGTCCCCAAAACGGGTCATCCGTTCATCATCATCCTTCGCCTCAACAACTTTCTTCAGAATCTTCTTAAGATCACCTGTGAAGAGGAGAACTCTTACACGTAAGTTTGTTTACTCCAACCCTCTTTTTATTCAAAAGCATGTACATTTTTGTTTTGTCAAGTATTTTCTGTTCATTGTCATTGCATGTTTCACTTAATGTATGAAAATACTACTGAAGAGAAACTTATTGTAGTGCAATGTGGAAGGAAAGAAGCAACACAGATGCTGGGGTTCCTTACCGTCAGTCTCAGGTAGCTCCCTATACCCCACCTCATTACTGTCCAGGGGCACCACTATTGCTGCACCATGAAAGGTTGGGGTCACCATCTGTGACAATGACAAAAACATATTTTTTACCAATACAGTATGATTTTGTAACAAACAGATTAAACTGAATTTATCCTTTAGTATGTCTTGACAAGTGTTACATTTTGGTTCTGTAGTTCTAAAATTATATTGCAAAAAAAAGACTGCTAGAAAGGAATTCATTACCTTCTTCCTTCTTGCCTTGAAAGATGCTGGCTGTTCCTCCAGTGAGTACCCTCCCTCCTTTGCCTGCTGTTCCAGTTTGGAAGACAGTTTGTTCAACTCTTCTTTCTTCTTCTTGTCCTTCGTTTGTTTCAAAACTTTGTTGAGATGCAATCTACACAATAAAACAAAGTAGGTAGCGTGCAGGTTACATGCATCTACATGTAGTTGACAAAACAGGTCTTAACACCAATTTTTCATTTACCTTTCACAATCAGTACCAAAAAGGCTACAGACAAGATGGCAGTAGAACAGACACATACTTGACAGCTGCAAACAGGTTGTCCCCCTGAGGAGAAATGGTGTAGTTCTTCTGCGCATGGTTTGAAGCCACAAACACTGGTTTCTTGTTTGGTTCATCTCTGTAATAAAAACATTTTTCAAAACATTTATTCAGTTGAAGTATCCTCATGGCATAGTGTATGTCCATGCATTTTAACTGTAAGATAAACTTAAAAACTGGAGGCGAGACACGGAGAGGGAGCTGACTGAACTGGGGATGTGCTGGGAAGATGTCGAGATAGAAACCCAGAACCGAGCCGGATGTAAGAGGATCATCATGGGCCAAGGGCCCAAGTAAGTAAGTACAAGTAAAAGTTACAGCCTATAACTCTTCCTGTACCTGAAGTAACCGATATGGTGCTGTGTCTCGTCATCTCCCTTCATGACAGTGAGGAACTCCGGTGGGTCGTAGAAGTATCTCCAGTGGAGGAGGAAGTCTGCTTCTTGAGCACCTTCTGTGATCACCTTGTCAGCCAGGAGATCATACGGACCAACAAGCTCCAAGCCAAGTGTGCTGTCCAAGGCCCCTTTAGAGAAAAATCAAATGTTGTAGAACTTGTAGTGTTTCTATACAAGAAAACAATATGGGCAATCACCATGACATCACAGTCATGACAGTGGTAGGCAAAAAGCTGTTGATGTGGTGTAAACAAAAAACAGTGATTGTTTGTATGGTGTTCTTCATATACAGGTTCATTGACAGGTACCAGAACTGCTATCATTGAATTAAATTTTCATGATCAAATAAGTTACACTGTAGGCTTGTATGTAACGTGTTAACGTTACACTATTAAAAATACTGACCTGCAGGATTTTCTGCATCCAGAGTCTTGCAGAAGTCCCAGAGCTGGTAGAAGTCATTGGGCAGATCAACTTTGAACTTGGCCTTCAGATCTTCATGAAGTTCAGCTATTAATACAGGGGTGGATGTTAAGAATGGTCTATAACATTATATCACAAGAAAACGTGATGTTAAGCCTACGAGACCGCGCGAGACTAAGTATGACATAATTTTGTAGTACTAGTAGAATACTGCTAATAAATTTTATCATGAGAATTTCACCTGATGATCAGAGAAGGTACTGACCTGTCCTGGTGCGACTGTCGCCTCCTCCATCGTCTATCTTCGCTTTCTTCCGCGGAGGTCCGGATTTCTTACTCTGTACGAGGAGATTTGTCATAAATCATGTGTCTACATTAAGCAAACATAGTGTTTTTATCACGTTTTTCTGCAAAGCAACAAAATTATGTCGGGGTTAGGAAACTGCCCTCCCCCTTCATATTTTCACTTTTAACTTTCAACGTTAACGCCTGGCAGTAAGTTATGGCATCATTAGCGGTGTTTACAAAGCTTCTGACGAGTATTGCTTATACAGAAACATCCGTAATATCGTTACAAACGAATTTTAATCACGCATCAGAACGCATGGACCCACCTTCTTGTCCGCCATGTTTTCCCGCGAAAACTTGCTTACAAAGGTTTTAGACAGATGCTGTGATTGGATATTTGCTGTCACCACCAACCAATCCGCACTCGGGATACAAAGACAGCGTATCGCGAGCTACTTCCGCTCCCACAATGCCTTGTACTTCCTCTTTCTTTCCTCCATTGCGCTAGAGGTAAGCCTAAAACGGAATTACTTCACAATCCTTCTAATATTTATCCAATGTAGAATCATCATCCCTGAAAAATATTCAATACCAACAGGAAACACTATAATGGTGCTGTGGGGGTCGTTATTTTATGTAGGATCGTGTTGGTATGACAGCTTTTGGGCCGTGATTTCAAGACTCGATCCAGGACCTGAGTTCCAACATGGCGACATACTATGGACAACAAATCGTTCCTAACTTATTTCTGTCCTAGCTACCAACAGAATGCACGACACGTAGAAATCGAAAAGATTTAGAGCTTAAGTACCATGTCAAGATACAACGTATATACTGTATAGCGTGTATAGTAAAA
>NW_017803379.1:1454557-1457018 GCF_001625305.1 Branchiostoma belcheri | reverse complement strand
CTGTTCATTGTCATTGCATGTTTCACTTAATGTATGAAAATACAACTGAAGAGAAACTTATTGTAGTGCAATGTGGAAGGAAAGAAGCAACACAGATGCTGGGGTTCCTTACCGTCAGTCTCAGGTAGCTCCCTATACCCCACCTCATTACTGTCCAGGGGCACCACTATTCCTGCACCATGGAAGGTTGGGGTCACCATCTGTGACAATGACAAAAACATATTTTTTACCAATACAGTGATTTTGTAACAAACAGATTAAACTGAATTTATCCTTTAGTATGTCTTGACAAGTGTTACATTTTGGTTCTGTAGTTCTAAAATTATATTGCAAGAAAATGAAGACTGGTAGAAAGGAATTCATTACCTTCTTCCTTCTTGCCTTGAAAGATGCTGGCTGTTCCTCCAGTGAGTACCCTCCCTCCTTTGCCTGCTGTTCCAGTTTGGCAGACAGTTTGTTCAACTCTTCTTTCTTCTTCTTGTCCTTCGTTTGTTTCAAAACTTTGTTGAGATGCAATCTACACAATAAAACAAAGTAGGTAGCGTGCAGGTTACAGGCATCTACATGTAGTTGACAAAACAGGTCTTTACACCAATTTTTCATTTACCTTTCACAATCGGTAGCAAAAAGGCTACAGACAAGATGGCAGTAAAAGAGACACATACTTGACAGCTGCAAACAGGTTGTCCCCCTGAGGAGAAATGGTGTAGTTCTTCTGGGCATGGTTCGAAGCCACAAACACTGGTTTCTTGTTTGGTTCATCTCTGTAATAAAAACATTTTTCAAAACATTTATTCAGTTGAAGTATCCTCATGGCATAGTGTATGTCCATGCATTTTAACTGTAAGATAAACTTAAAAACTGGAGGCGAGACATGGAGAGGGAGCTGACTGAACTGGGGATGTGCTGGGAAGATGTCGAGATAGAAACCCAGAACCGAGCTGGATGTAAGAGGATCATCATGGGCCAAGGGCCCAAGTAAGTAGGTACAAGTAAAAGTTACAGCCTAAAACTCTTCCTGTACCTGAAGTAACCGATGTGGTGCAGTGTCTCGTCATCTCCCTTCATGACAGTGAGGAACTCCGGTGGGTCGTAGAAGTATCTCCAGTGGAGGAGGAAGTCTGCTTCCTGTGCACCTTCTGTCACCACCCTGTCAGCCAGGAGATCATATGGACCAACAAGCTCCAAGCCAAGTGCGCTGTCCAAGGCTCCTATAGAGAAAATTAAATGTTGTAGTGTTTCAACTGATAGAAAAAAATCCAAATACAAGAAAACAACACGAGCAATCACCATGACATCACAGCCAGCCAGTAGTAGACAAAAAGCAGTTGGTTGCTTTGCCTTCCAATAATTCGCATATGCATACATGTCTCCAAATAATTTGCATGCATATGATGTAAACAGAAACAGCGATTGCTCACATGGTTTCGTTCATATAAAGGTACAAGAATTACCTTCTGTAATTGAATTTGATGGAAGAAACTCTTGATACATGTACCTTAATTTTCATGATCAAGTTCATTATACTGTAGCCTGACATCAGTATAATAGAAATACCGACCTGCAGGATTTTCTGCATCCAGAGTCTTGCAGAAGTCCCACAGCTGGTAGAAGTCATCAGGCAGATCAACTTTGAACTTGGCCTTTAGATCATCATGAAGCTCAGCTATTAATAAAGGGGTGGGTGTTAAGAATGGTCTATAACATTATATTACAAGAAAACAATGGGATGTGATGGTAAGTCTATGAGACTAAGTATGACATAATTTAGCAGTAGTTACTGCTTACAATCATGAGAATTTCACCTGATGATCAGAGAAGGTACTGACCTGTCCTGGTGCGACTGTCGCCTCCTCCATCGTCTATCTTAGCCTTCTTCCGCGGAGGTCCGGATTTCTTACTCTGTACGAGGAGATCATGTGTCTACATAAGAGTTGAGTATAATATTTCACATAATTTTATATATAGTGTGGAATTAAGAAACGTACTGAAAGTTTTATACCCACAAGGTGTTGTTTACTATCGGTCTCTGTTAGTGAAGGACAATATTAGTAGCAAACATAGACTGTTTTTATGGTCTCATTCCGGTATTCTTCCGCGTGGGTACTCTAAAGTAGATCGTACTAAAAATTAAATGCGTGTATGGATGTGTGTTTATATCCGCCAGAAATTGCATTTTAGCTAAGTCAGTTGGCGTAAACCGTTTGTGATATGAGAGGTTGTTTGTATGTGCTAAAATTAGTGGGTAAGTGTTGACATCCGCGCGACAGGTCGGATGTTTACACGCTGTTGTGATGGGTAATGCGGTCAGGAGTTAGCAGCGCTGGAGGACCTCTGGCGGAGAGTGGCCAAGTGCAGTTTATAAATAAATAAAAAGAGATTGTTGGGTTAGATCTGGTTGGGAATTTTTTGACGTAATGTAGGGCCATTGTGCTCAAAATTGATTGGATAGACTAGATGG
>NW_017803379.1:1453379-1454537 GCF_001625305.1 Branchiostoma belcheri | reverse complement strand
ATGCCTCATTTGCCAGCATACACGAAATGATCAGCATCGTCCAGATCTATCTCTTGCTGTCTACCAAGGTTTACATGTAAACAATCTCATACAGAACACATTAATCTACCCAACGGTACGAAAAAAACATAATTACCGTTTCCGACACGTCATAAGGGTAATTAAAGATATATGTTGTACTTTTTCTCCAAACTGCCAGGTGGCGCTGCTCATATCAAAATTTTGACGCAACTTCATTGACCCGTCGCTTGGTAACGGAGTGACGTGAGACAAAATCTTTTTAAGAGATTGTTAGGGGATGTTTATTCTTTCATTTAAGACACAATCTTAATAATCAATGGTTATTAAGGTCTCATTCCGGTATTCTTCCGCGTGGGTACTCTAAAGTAGATCGTACTAAAAATTAAATGCGTGTATGGATGTGTGTTTATATCCGCCAGAAATTGCATTTTAGCTAAGTCAGTTGGCGTAAACCGTTTGTGATATGAGAGGTTGTTTGTATGTGCTAAAATTAGTGGGTAAGTGTTGACATCCGCGCGACAGGTCGGATGTTTACACGCTGTTGTGATGGGTAATGCGGTCAGGAGGTAGCAGCGCTGGAGGACCTCTGGCGGAGAGTGGCCAAGTGCAGTTATACATACATACATACATACATACATTTTTAATGGATAAAAAGGCAACTGCCTGTGTGATCCATATCTGAAACCTTAAAACTACTACATTACAATAGATAAATTACAAAAATATAAAATATACATTGTCCTCGCTAATACATGTACTTTGGCGATAGTTACTTAAACAGTTTATAAATAAACTAGATAGTAATATTAGCGGTTGCTAATATAGACAGGTTTGCGTTGTACATAGTCATTGTAGTGTAACTTACAATATGTTTTTTGTGTGTGCTTTACCTTTTACAGGGTTCCTTCTCATCCTTTTCTAATCCCCACTTACCTTGTAAACAATTTCGTCATCAATATACTAACAAAAGAACAATAGTTACACCCAAAACAAAATTTCACTTCTTTATGACTTCTCTATGCCCCATGACCTTTAACCTTTTGAGGGTCATGCAGGCGTCAACAGCGCCCTCCCCACGCCTTGCCCACCTACCTACCGAACTACCTACCTACCTACCGAACTACCTACCTACCTACC
>NW_017803379.1:1451951-1453359 GCF_001625305.1 Branchiostoma belcheri | reverse complement strand
TACCAACAGAATGCACGACACGTAGAAATCGAAAAGATTTAGAGCTTAAGTACCATGTCAAGATACAACGTATATACTGTATAGCGTGTATAGTAAAAAAGAATCTAGCACAACGCTGTCGTAAACTCAAGTCCAGTAACAAATTTTTACTGACAGAAATCGCACCCTAAAAAAAATAACGTGGTAAAATAAAATTATATTTTAAGATACAGTAAATGAATTTTCCGCCCCTTCCACGTATGGTATTTGCTTCAAAAATATGAAATGCAAATACAGCTATAAGTTCTGGTGGTAAATGTTATTTGAGTAATTCGTGTTGGGAAGGAGTGTCAAGATTTGGTCCATGTTTTGTGACACGTACAAGTTCTGATGGTCAAAAATCATTGTTTCACAATTTGTGAGAATAAAAGTTTTCCTTGTATAATAAGTTCACAATTTAGCCTCAGCATTTTGTCAAATTATAATATACTAGTAGTCTACAAGCTTAAGTAGCATTTGTATATATTTTCTGTATTTGAACGTGATGTTGACTTGGCTGTGCCTTTTTTTATAGCCATGAGGACCATCAAGTCTAGTGAGGAGGTGAAAATCCCCCCGGGGAGTAAGTATTGAAGTTTTAATTTATGTAATGATATGTATTTTGTTTTAATCTTAATTTGGAATGAGTCAGCCCTACCATATACAGAAGTTCTATGTATATCTAAACTTAATGTCTGCATATATGTCAAAGTGGAAAGTCGAATTGTTGGTGTTACGTTAACCATGGCATGAGTCTCTAATAAGGTTTTCCATTCTTTCTTTCCAGTCACCGTCACTGTCAATGCCCGAGTGGTCACTGTGAAGGGCCCAAGGGGAACCCTGAAGAAAAGCTTCAAACATCTCAATGTAAGAATCACTTCATCTTTGATAGTGATAACAAGTCATAAGGTGACATATTATAGTATACATGTTGCAAATAGCAAGGTATAAATATACAGGCCTTGTTAGTGTCTGAATCACTAATCTCCAACAGCCTTCTCAAAAAAATTTAGAGTAGGTGGCTGATAAGAAAAAGTAGCAGGCGAGCCACGAAGTGGAAATCGTAAAAATTAGACCCCTAAACATCGTTTTTGGTACATTCTGAGCAGCTTTTATGGCAATCTTGTGGATCCAAAATTTACTGTTCGTGCACAAATAATTCCGGAAAAAGGCTGTATTAAAATTTGTTTGCCGCTCCGATCGTATTACGCGCGGTCCTTGCGCCCGGCCACAAAATGCAGAAAAATAAAGAAAGCATATTTAAATGTCAATTTGATCGAAAAAATAATCATTGGGATGTGAAAAAATGTCACAGTTTCGCTTTTTGGAAGTTTTGTTTCTGTTTTGACGGTTTAATTCTAGCGGGGTGCGATCCATAAATGCCCTATGG
>NW_017803379.1:1427709-1451931 GCF_001625305.1 Branchiostoma belcheri | reverse complement strand
CTGGCCAATGGATACCTGGTACTGTCTTGCCACCACAGGATCTGCTTGGAGATTATGAATCACTACACATCATGATTGAGATATTTGTACACAGTTGTTTTAGGCTTTCTGCAATACTAACACAAGACCCATCTGTCCCCCTTAGGTTGAGATGAAGATGCTTGGCAGGAAGAAGCTGCAGGTTAAGAAGTGGTTCGGCAACCGTAAGGAGCTGGCCTGTGTGCGCACCGTCTGTAGCCATGTCTACAACATGATCAAGGGTGTCACACTGGTGAGAACCTCAGATTTTTGTCATAATCAATGTTTTGTGTTTTATCTGTGACCTGGTACATTTCTCAGGTGTGCCACCATGGATGTCAATGCAGTAATTGCTTTTCCTTCAGTTTCCATATTTACATATGGATCTACAGTATCACTTAATAAGGCTATGTAAGTATGCAGAAAACATGTAGTATCCAGAAATGACTACATGTATGTGTCAATATATTTGGCAACTGACATTGTTGGGAAGTGTACAGGGGACATATAGATTCTTTTTCTCCATTATCATGTCATTTTATGTCTTTAAAAACACCTGATTTTTGTCCTCCATGCAATCAGCTTGCCCTCAAACTTTTCCTGACTAGTCATTAACATTGCTCTGGATCTGCTGTCCTTAGGGCTACCGCTACAAGATGAGGTCCGTGTACGCCCATTTCCCCATCAACTGCGCTGTGTCGGAGGGTAACTCTGTCCTGGACATCAGGAACTTCCTGGGGGAGAAGGTGATCCGCCGGGTGAGGATGAGTGAAGGCATCAAAGTCAGCCTCTCCACGGCCATGAAGGATGAGCTGTACGTGGAAGGGAACGACCTGGAGCAGGTTTCTCGCTCAGGTGTGTACCAGACTTCCAGATATTTTCATAGGCAAAGAGCTTAAACTGAATACTTCTTCGAGGTATGCAGTGACATTTCAGTAGTCTAACTAAATGAGTTGCTAATTATTATAGACTTTCACTTCTCTGGTGGATGATATTTCATCAGGGCAACCTTTGACAAAACAGTTGTACTGGTAACAGAACAATGTGGAGAAGCTAGCTCGTACACTGAGGGGAAGTGATGGTATCCTTAAAAATGAAGTGCATTGTTTGTGTTGGGAATTGAGAGACTGACATACCCAGAGTCCCAAGAAACATCATGACATCCTTCCCACCTTTGAAGTTTGAACATTATAGAATATGTACTGAGACCTGATAGTGACATTACTGTAGTTTTTTTTTTACTTTGTTTCAACCTTCAAGTCATATTTTCATACTTCTGTCCCCAACAGCTGCCCTTATCCAACAGAGCACAACTGTGAAGAACAAGGACATCCGGAAGTTCTTGGATGGAATCTACGTCTCAGAAAGGACCACCATCGAGGAGCCCCAAGACTAGACATTTCCACACCTAGGAGAAACTATCAAATAAAAAATGTGAAATACCTGACATTTGTGTTGTTCTTTTAACTCAATACCCTTTTAGTACAAAAGTTCTCAAACTGTGAATAGACAATGTAAATAGGTCATATAACAACAGGTAAATACTATCTGGATAGTTGTAATAAACTCGATAATTAGTGTTAAAATCACAAAAGTAGAAAATGGTGCGCCTGCAGACATTAAGCTGATATTGCTGTAACGTAGTAGTAGTAGTAGACCGGTTTATTCAGCGAACAAGAACATAGGAACACTAATAAGCTTCCAGGCAGCTGCCATGGCTTGTCTTCACAAAACATTCTTACAAAACATACATTTATCAATTTAAAAGGTATAGAGTTACATTTAAAAACGGCGATTAAAATCTATAGGAGCATCAGAGCGCTATTACACCTTCAATACGTTGTAGTATTGAAACAAATCAAAACACATGGTAGATTAACAGCAGCTTGAAGAGGTAAGATGGGTCCGTGTGCTACAGTTCATTTAGCCATTTGATCAAGCCAGGAATCCCGCTCGTGGTGTAGTCCCGGGGGGTTGCTGGTACCGAGTGGAGTTTGGCAGATTTTTTGTTGACCACGGGTAGGGGGAAGCCAAGGGCGAAAGCGTTAAGACTTATCCACTTCAGAGCACAAGTGTTGTCTTCGGCGTGACAGGCATTGTAGGTTGAGTAGCTTTGAAGTAAGCAACATGGTAAGCATTCATGTGAGCTTGGCTGGCCGTGTCCGGTTTGCGGGGACGTGAACGGGTCCAATTACTAACTGGCATCCAGCCAACACCGATTCAG
Organism: Branchiostoma belcheri; assembly: GCF_001625305.1. Taxonomy (NCBI): domain Eukaryota; kingdom Metazoa; phylum Chordata; class Leptocardii; order Amphioxiformes; family Branchiostomatidae; genus Branchiostoma; species Branchiostoma belcheri. The sequence continues at coordinate 1,449,689 of NW_017803379.1, read as the reverse complement.
GTCAGTTCTAGGGTCAGTTCATCCCTTTTAACGTGACGCCATAAACCATAAAGTCTCCTCAACTTCGAATTCCTGTCTTGCTTGACCGAGGACGGACAGTTCATCACCTAGACCTGTGTCCTCGTCGATCTCCTTCAACGTTAGAGAAGGCGACCACGTCTACGCTTTTCCACTGGTGACGAAAGGAGAACAAAATACTGCAGCTGACCCCTGAAAGGAGGCAAGCTAATGGTAGACTGCCTGACAGCAGGGTAGCAGACCTTGTGGGGCAGACTATACCTAGCCTAGTAGGGCCACAGGTAAGAGACATGACCTGGCATGTATTTACATACATCTAGGGCTACAATACCCCACCATTGCCTGTTGGTCGGAGCTACCAAACTACACAGCTCAACTACATGATTTGATTATTATTGACGTCACTTTTCTGGTGGATGATACTAGTACTAGTATTTGATCTGGACGACCTTTGACCGGGACAGTTGTACTGGTAAGCTGCATAACGTACTGCGCCTGTGCAAAACCCTGATTTTTCAGTCCACATAGCCATTTGAGGGATCTGGAAAAATGGAAGTACCCACTGAAAATAAGGAAAGCCACAGAAAATGGAAGCACCCATCGAAACTGAAAGTATCCACCAAAAATGAAACTGCATTAAATTAAAATTGTACCTTTGGGCTTTCATAAAAAATAGACTCATGCAGCTTTGGTAGCAAGTAAAGTAATAAAAGTACTAGTATATATACGTATAACTATAAAACCAAGGGTGACCCAGTTTTGGTGAAGAGTTGAGCTGATCATGGTATGGGCACATCCGCTCTACTGCGCAGGTGTGCATAAACAACAATTACTGGTCCCTCCCCTCTCCCCTGCAGGTGTTTGGCGTGCTCTCGTACCGTCTGCCAACTTCTACTTCTGGGTTTACGTTGTAAATCATGGACGCGTGTCGCGTTGCCCCGCTGATGTTGGTGAGTTGTTGGACTTTGTTTCTAGTCACCCGGTATTGTATGTATGGAGGTTTACACATTGACGTACACATGTACAACATACGGCGGACCATTAACCAGCCAGAGCTTAGGAATGCCGAGATTCAACCTCGTATAAGGCCATCCGTGACGCCCTTAAACGTCCTTGGTGACCGTGACCTTAAGCTAGAAATACACACGCAATGCAATAGCATATAGAATGTATATCAGTTGTTGTTGTTGGTATCTCCACATGCAGAGCGGACCAAGACTGCCGGTCTGGTGAGTCCACAGAGGTGGCTGAAAAGTCTGAAAGCTGGGTTAATACGTTTCCAGCAAAACACTATCTGCGTGCCCTATATATATAGTGCGTGGGGGGGGGGGGGGCGTGGCATTCCTGCATACCTTTTGATCGTAAATCTGGAAGGCAGCCTACAAGACGGTAATGTGACACATTGAGGTAAAAACTAAACATTCCTGTCAAGGCAAGACGCTTTGTTAGTAATGCTGGTGTCACCCCACATGTCTGGTCAAGGACATCAGGGTCATTCCAGGCCATACTCAAGAATGTCCGGGAATCGAAAGACCTTTCATTCAGTCATTCTGTTCAGTCCCACCCTTTCTTTGCTGTCTATCTGTCAACCCTTCGTCACTCAGATTTGGGTGTATCGATGTCGCACTGATGAAGTGAAAAAAATAAGTACAGGCTGTTTTCTGTGTGAAACCTATTGTGACGCCGGGTTGCCTGGAGGGCAAGTTATTATACGGCCTAGTCTCTGAAATAAACCGTCCCGCCTCAACCAGCATGTCAGCGACCCTTATCTGGAGAAGCCTTCAAGGACGCACATTTAATGCCTGTCCTCTTCAGTGAGCAGAACTAAAGGTTGTTGTGAATAGGAAGCTGTTATTTGATCTGCGGGCCAAGGCCATATTGAGTATTGTGCAGATAGAGTCGCTACTGCCCTTGTTGACGGCGGGATGAAAAGACCCTGGGGCTTTACTCTAATGAAGAGGATAAAGTCCGATATCGGAGAGGCAGAATGGGAGCAGAACGCACGTCTCAACTCAGAACAGAACAATGTGTTTTAAAAGTATTATGAAGCTAGTCATGTCCCTGTTGCAGGTTGCCCTGTCATTCTTAAGTACCGGTGACGCAGTGTTGCCAGGCAACCCGCAGGTGATTGACATGACCTACACGTTCGACGGGACCACCATCTACTGGCCCACGTCGAAGTCTTTCAGGCTGACAAATATCTTCAGAAACTACTCGGCCGGAGGGTTCTGGTACGAGGCTTCTGAGCTGGAGGCGGCGGAACATGGCGGCACGCACCTGGACGCGCCTTCGCATTTCAGCAAGAACAAGTGGAGAGGTAAGTCCTCCACAGTGACGTTAGATCCACCGCCGCCATGTTGGTGGGCTGGATGGATCCAAGATGGCGACTTGCCATTCTAAATGCGCAAGGCCGCAAGCAGTGATTCTAATGAATGCATATATAGTCTCCTACAATAGGAATTTTTGAATAACCGGTATGTAGAGGGAAATTTCGGACATTTTTACATAACATAATCACTTTGCACGCGTCTTTAGCCCACCACCAACGTGGTGTAAATAGCCGATAACGTGTTTCCGCAGCTGACGATATTCCCATCGAGCGGCTGATGGGTCCGGCCGTCGTGGTGGACGTCAGCGCCAAGACAGTCGACGTCGGTAACGCAGAGTACCAGGTCACCGCACAGGACTTCCAGGACTGGGAAAATACACACGGCAGGATTCCGGAGGGATGTTTACTGTTCGGTAGGTATAATCAACGAGGTTATAAGAGAGTGGATTCCTTCCTCAAGCTAACCGTCATCACACACATGCACGCAGTCGTCCCTCAGTAAGACACCTGGTGCGCATAGTTCGTGCAAGGCCGTTCAAAAACCTCATTGGTTCGTGTTTAGAACTTTTATTCGGCCTGTCACACTAAAATCAACGAGGCTTAATGATATGATAATAACAAATCTGTTCTGTTCCAAAGATTATTGTGATTAGCTGCTCGTGATACCGAATTCTCCAACAATGCTGTAATTTTCAATTGTAACAAGAAAGTATATTTTCTGCTAAGTTTCTTTGCTTTTGATGTGTTTTGATGAGAGACATCGTTTCTTCTTTTTTCAGTAAACACTGGATGGGGCAAGTATTGGTCCAACAAACTGCAGTACCTCGGTACCGACACCAAGAACATCTCTCTACTGCACTTCCCCGGAATACACCCAGATGGCGCTCGTTGGCTGGTGCAGAATCGTGGCATGCACGCTGTCGGTATTGACACTGCCTCTATTGACTACGGACAGTCCACTGTAAGTGCTGAAGCATTGTACCATGTAATGGATTTTCTTACCCTAAAATCATGATCTAAATTCCTACACCTTGACATAAAAATGCATTTTAAATTCAGTATATGCATACCAATTGCCATCTTTTTCGTTTGTAAACTTTAGCTATTTGAGACGCACCGAACCCTGTTGGGAGGCAATGTCCCTGGGTTTGAGAACGTGGCGAACCTGGACAAGCTGCCCACCACGGGCGCTATCGTGTACGCCCTGCCGATGAAGATCGGAGACGGCAGCGGAGGGCCGGCAAGGCTGGTCGCGATTCTGGGGAATACAGTCGGAGCAGCAGGAACAGCAAAGCCGATGTTCGGTCTGGTGTCTTTGCTTGCGTACGCAGCTCTGTTGTTCACACGTTTTAACTGATTAACAGTCGATGTTTGTTAGGATTTCGTACTTTTTATGTAGAATAAAGACATATTCAGGGGTATAATAGAGCATTGTATTGTTGCACTTGTACATATAATGCGTAATATGACAGATTGAAAATTTTGTTATGCGTCATGTCTTTGCAACAAATAATCACAGCATAAAATTAAATATACGAATTGATACAACAGATAATCAAGAATCACAAGAATTCTAAATATCTAGTTATTGGCGTACATAAGCTTTCATGTCACGTCAGAACTTTCAAATCAGTTTCTTCGTTCGTTTTTTAACAATAGAACTATCTAGTTTTGTGGAGTGGAATGAGGTCTTATGTTTAAAATTTGTGAATAACTGTGTGTGGAATCTCTGTCAAATGTCGGGACTGAAATATTTGATTAAGCTTCTTCTGGACACTAGACGACAAAACCTATAACTCTTGATCTACACTTTTTGTCTGGTCTTCATGTTCCACAAGACAGTGCAGGTACTTCTACGTAAGCAGTACTTTTCTGTTCATTCACAGTCTTCTACAGCCTGATTGTGTTACTTTAAGCAATAGTTCTTAAGAAAGACTAATACTGAACGGGAGGAACGTCTTCTGTGCTCTACAATGAAACATGTCCAGGCAAACGACACCCTTCTGCAGCTCTGTCCGCAAACGTCAGGCCTTAGCGGTGTCCTCCACCTCTCTGATCAGCCCCTTTACCTGAAAGAAGTCGTAGACATATTTCAGATACCAACATCAATAGAAGACGATGATGTCTAGATAAATCGCTAGTTTATGTATAGATAAGTCGCAATTTTAGAACTGAGTCTGCTTGGAGATTAAGTTCCCTGTACTGGCCCGTAGCCTGATGAACTCACCCATATGTAGAAGGCGGCAGCTCCCGCGCTGACGTCCCGCACCACGTCCTGGTCCAGCCCCTCCAGCAGCAGCTTGGCCTTCATGGCCTTGTCCATGGTGATGGCGCTCTGCTCGCACAGCTGGACCCGCCGCTTCAGACTGTCCTGCCCGGTCTTACCCATCAGCGCCTGGAGGGATTTCCAGTCCTGAAAATAACACGGTATTTCATTTACCTTTACATCGCAAGGTTAAACGCCATTACATTCTGACAAGTACAAATGTACAACCGATGTTCCATCAATGTTTCCTTGTCTGCTTTCGGTCTATGCTCAATCCCAGTACAGCTTGTCGTATGTCATTTAGCAATAGGTATTGGTACTACATAAGTAATGAAAGTTGCTCACTGAAATGTCCGATTCTTGGTTTCCCAGCAACAGGAACGTGGCCGACATGACTCTCTCGACAGCCGGGGGTGGGTGGGCGTAACTTCTGATTTCTGCCAGGAGAGAGGGCAACCTCATTAGAATAATATCAGTGACAACACAGTGATCAGTCCCATCCCTTCCCACGCAAACGCATCCTTTCCTTCCGAATACAATCCTCAAACTTTCAAATGTAACATTCACCGCCATCTTTTGGCGTAGTCACACGTCCGTCGTGTCACCTAGCTCAATGGCTAGAAGTGGTCCTTTGGCTTTTCATTGAGCAACATCGTTAAAAGGGCGCGGGTCTCTTACCTGACACCGTGGTTTGGTTCATCTCTAGGATCTGGTGCCGTAGTGACTCCAGCCGCGCCAGACTCGCGATGACGAGCTCAGCCTGCTCCAACAGGTCCGTCAGGTCGTCCTTAAACGGCGTGGCCATGGACAGCGCTCTCTCCAGAGGGTCCCGCCGTCTGGCTGCGATGGCGTCTCGGAGAACTATACAAAATAAAAGCCAATTTTTATTGCAATATGGTGACGGCACAATTAGTCAGACAATACTCATTTTCAGGTGAGGAAAGTCACGTAAAGTGCCTTTTCCAAGGGCACAAGATCGGTGGCATGGCAGGATTTGAACTCGGGACATCTTGGTTTCTGAATGAAGGTTATACATCCAGGTAATGCACTACACAGAGATACACAAGAAAGATACTCAAGCAACTGGATAGATTTTAGAAACTGTCAGATGTTTCGAGTAGCATCCACCACTGACTGACGAAAAGTAGTGGATGCATCAATGTTAGAAATGACGAAAATTTAAGATTATCTGAACTACGAAGATAAAATTAGTACGTACCTTGTCTGACGTGTAGCATCTCCAGTGCTTTCTCGGCGCTTTTGAAGACCGGGTCCTCAGCGTTCAGTCCTAGCGCCCTGTACTCCTCCATCGCCTTCAGCAGCCGCCTTCTGTTCCGGGACCGGATGGCGTCCTGTAGCTTCTTCCGCACCGCCAAATCTGGGAAGAAAGAAGTCAACATACATGTATGTACTATTTCGTGAGTTTCAGAACGCATCACTGTTGTGAAGACGACATCAAATACATTTGAACGGCCATCCTGGAATCAGGGAAGACAGTTGACAAGATGCCTCCGCACCATTTATATGCCGTAAAACCTAATTTTGTGACACAGATTCATAGGGAAACAAAGAAAGGAACGCAAATTCTCCATTTTCATTGTATACGACACAGAATGTCGTGTAGCCTGGGGGAACAGCGTACTTGTGACAACGGTTGCTGTCCTTGGTGCTGAATGGAATATCTGTTATCGAAAGTACGTTTTAGTTTATTAACTCAAGCTGAAACACTGCTGTTACATCAGAAGAAGGAACGGACGCTTTTCTAACACGTCTTGGACTCGTACCTTTTGGTTGGTCGACGATGACGTCCTGTAGAAGCTTGACGATCTCGACCTGCGCGGAGTCCTGCAGGGAGTCCCGGAACACCAGGAACGCGTCCTCGCCTTCTCTCCGCACCGCTCCCACTACTGTCCTGTTCGCCGCGGGCTGGTTCAACACGACCTGCGGGGATCAACAAGCCATGTTGAATAACATAGTGAAAGACTAAGTAGTAAAAGAGGCGGATCCTACATGTATATGAGGAGGATCGAACAATTAAATATGGATATTTATGACATAAGATTCAAGGCTTCAGAGATTTTCGTGTAATGTTTTTCACCTGCTTGTCTGTCAGTCATCTTTCTCAGAGATTCTGACTAGAGTACTGCTTCTCGCCGCTATATGTAGCCGATGTCGGTGGCACTTTTTCGGCAAGAACACAATCTCAAACGTGGCTAAGTTTATATCCCCCCTCGTCCCAGTTCATCACTCTGGTTGACTTCCTTACCCAGGCCTTATCCTTGATCCATTTTATTTGCTCCAGTTTCTACTGTTGATCTGTAGGGTTATAGAGCACTGCTCGCCCCTTTACGTGATAAGTGTAGACTATACCCACACATATGCAGAAGTCTGACTCACGTTTTCACTACAGCTTCTCTCCTCCTGTTCTGTCAGGATGCCCTCCCTCGCCAGCCTGGGAACGACGGGGGCCGGGTCCATGTCGGCCACGATGGCGCTCTCGTACCTGTTGAGGAAGCCCTGGTACGCCTCCTCCAGTCCCGTTTGGACCCCTCCTCTCTGCCAGCGGTCCACGGTCTTCCTCAGCACCATGGTTTCTGTTCCACCCTTCTGGTCAGTCTCCAGTAGTACGGTCCGGACTGAGGAGCCGCTGTCACCTGGGGTACGACGCAGTTTATTTTAAAACACCTGAAACTGCTGTTAACATGGAAGCCACATTGGGACATGAAGACAAGGTTAGTACCCTCTATAACTCCCTTGATAAAAGAGGCTCAGTCTCAATTTCTCTGTGATAATGTCAACTGCACAATGCCAAAGACAGATGTCCAGATGGAATTTTCTGGCCTTGGTCTTGTCTCGCAAGGAATGAAGAGGATAATTAAGTAACGTTAAGTAAGTATATTGAAATACGTGCGGCCAATATTGTAGGCCTTGATTGGACTCTAGTATCATTTACTCAACTTACCGACTCTGTATTCTAGCAGCAGGGAGAATTTGGGATCGCCCTTCCCGAACTTGGCGGCCAGCGTCATCGGCTTTCCTCGGTCCTCTTCGTCCGGCGGCACGGTGACCTGACCCTCCCAATGCCCCTCTGCCGTCTGCTTCAGGTGGCACAGGAACCCTGGAAACACAGAGGAACAATATTGTCATCAAAAATGTTATTGACAGAGAAAGTAGGAAGGAGTCGTTGAGATGACAATGTTCATGGCCAGCAAATTCTCGATGATTCAGAAGTCTATTAAGGAATATTTATCAGGATATATTGGCGTCGTTCTCATTATATTGTTTATAACGGATGTATGTTTTCATAACATTTCTGTCCTCACGACTCAGCATTCTTGTAATATTTCAAAGCTAGAACAGCATGCAAGGCTGTAATGAAAATTACAAGATACATCCCCTCCTTCTGTTGGAAAGATTGTTTTACCTGTTGAAGTGATGACGACGACATCGGTAGCCCCCGGCACTTTGACCTTGTACCGAACAGTTTCTCCGATAGGAAGGATTCTTGTGAGGGGCTGGTCCACACGGAAACTCCGGTCTCCAGCCTTCCAGCGGCCGCGGCAGCAGAGGACATCGCTGTACCCGGCTCATGCAGTCAAAAAGGTAGTTGACGACACAGCATAGCTTGTCGCCGGTGCTTGTATCTTTGATGTACAGAGAGAACTTGTAGTAACCTCTGAGCGGCAAGAGAGCGAGCGCAGTAGAACGGTTCTCTTCCGTAGCACTTTCCTGGACAAAGCAATAGTTCTTACAGTCTTTCTCTGCTCCGTTGTCCCAGTGGTTGAGGGTCCAGGTTAAACCCGCGTTGTCTGGGTTCTCGAAAGTCAGGCGTATTGCACCGGAATTGCTCACAACTAGGGGATCCGTGTGACTCACGAGTTGGAGATGGAACTCGGTGAACATAGGGAACACCGGACCCCAGCACGCAGTGGACACCCGCGGAAACCGGCGGACGTTTTTAGGCGCCATGCTTTCACAAATGATCAAGTAGTTCACCACATCACTGCTGGGTTCCTCGTCATCCGTCTCTTTGCAAAAGATCTCAAGACAGTACTGGCCGTTCTCGGGCAAACGGGCAAGAAACGCGCCTTTGTTTCCGTTGTCGAGCGATCTCACACACATGTAGTCCGACATGTCCTTATCCTGGTATCTGAACTGACTGAGGAAAGCAACGCGCAGTGAAGACGACAGTCTGATTTCAACTTCCCGCGACCGGCAAGGAATGTAGGCGTCGGAATGGCTGTCTGTTGAAAGTTTAAGGTCACGAAATGTGGGGACGTTTTTGCCCCACTGGTCCCCATTCACAGAAGGGAACGGTTCGCACGCCGGCTTCGTGCCTGTACAGTGGATGCAGTAGTTCGTGACGTTTCGCAGTTTGCCTTTGTGGCCGAATTCTTCAGCAAAGATGGCTAGCCGGTACCAGCCGACCCAGGGCAGCCGCAGCCAAAATTGCACCTCCTCCTCCTGCGTCTGACGGAACACGTGATTGCTGAAGTCTATCTTCTCCTCTGCGGTCTCCCACGTGAGTTTGTGAGACCACACCAGCGGTCTCTCGGTGAGAATTCTGATGTCTGCCTCACCTGTACTGGTCTCCAAGAACGCGCTGTCGTGTGGTCGAACTGACAGCCCGCGCTGCGAAAACAGAGGCTCGATAGGTCCGAACAGGCCGTTGGAAACTTCGGGGAAAGGGTCAATTCCAGTTTTCCCGTCTTTGACGATGTAGCTACACAAAGGCGGAGTGTCGCCCTTTTCTTCGCCGGACGCATCTTGAGCGTAGATAACCAGTCCGCAGTTTCCCGTCAGCGGATCAGCGATGTGAAACGTGACGACTCCGTCCCGGATCTCGTGCGCGACGTTCCGCAGCAGGTGGCCGTCCTGGATGCTGTTCTCGTACAGCTTCGCGCTGAAGCGGAGATCTCGCGAGAGTGCGAATTCCACCTGCGCCCTGCCGTCTATACAGGTGATGGTAGATGACCGGTGAGATATCGGCATCACGCCCTTCTCTAGCGCCTGGTTCCCGGGTCCCCAGTTTCCCTGCCATTCCGGTAGTAGAGAGTTAGCAGTGTCACTTAACGCCTCGGTACAACTTATCATGTACTTACAAACAAACTTGTTAGTTTCTTCTCCCTCAACTCCGACAAATATGTCCAACAAGAAGTCCCCCTTCTCTGGTGGAAAGGAAACAAACTTCACGGCGTCCTTCTTCCGCGATTGTCTCACGAATCTGTCCAGGTTGACACCCCGCCATTTTGTCCCGTTGTCCGCCATCTTTAGATGGTGTGCGAACTTGACCTTGCTGTGGTCTTCTGGCCTGAATCCGATGTAAATGGTAACTTCGCCATTTGTTGTTTTCAGCAACCCTTGGTGATGACTCAGCAGTTTTAGCTGATATGTGAAGAAATCCGGCCAGCATTTCACGTGAGATTCAAAGTCTGGTAACGAAATCGGTTTGGGAAGAAGTTGCATGTTGTCCACATCCGGGTAATGAGAGATGATGTAACGGCTTGGGTCAGGTAAGAAGTAGAACTCTTCGACGGAGTACACCTCCTCTAGTTCCTTCATGTCGTCATCGATCATGTGATGGGAGCCCCACGATGTGTCTATGATACCCCATCTGTAATGTGTAGAGTTGAAAGTTGTCTCCCACACATAATACATAAGGCTATCCCGAAAGAACACTTCCTCAATAGTTTTAAACAACAACACAGCCTAAAGACTCAACATGTTCTATAGCTGCTATGGGCCTTAAAGTCCCTATTTTTCTTTGTTTGTATCGCTAATAAAAACAAGTTACCATGTTGGGAAATGCCAAACTATATCCCTTGCATTATTAGCCAATGCTGGACAGTCTCACTGACCTGTTATCTAAGAGCACGAGTGTCCAGCTCCCTCTGTGATCCGTGCCCTGTAGTGCCGTGCCCGGGAGACAGCGGACGCCCTTGGTGTAACCATTCACCACCTCGTGCTCCAGGCCTGCATGACTGTCACAGGCAGAAAACAAGAAATAAGGAGAAGGTTCAGTGATGATACTAGTAGCTACCTTGGAATGTGCCAGTACGTCATTTGCTGTTATTATGCGATAAATGATGAAACTGCTGTAGTAGTAAGTGGAAGATTTAAGCACCTCAAAAGAACGTTTGCAACAAGAATAGATCATTTTGAGACACGGCTAACAACTTCTTAGCTATATAGTCTATGACATTGCCCACCATTAAAAGTTCTATACCCCATTGGACAATCGTGTCATTACCAACCTGCAGAGTTGACTGAAGAGAGCAGAATGAAACTCTCTCTTCTCCTTGATCTCCTTCAAGTGCCACTCAGGTGAGTCCTCTTTCGGTTCGGACGGGAACTGCATGTTGACGATGTCCTGAGCGGTGACCCATCTGAAGAGGACCCTCGCCTTCTCCAGCTCTGTCGTGCACGGCTCTGTCAGGTGCTCAACGAGCGAGGCGAAATCCTCACTCAGCGACTTCGGAGTCTACAGGATCAAAGATTTGTATTAAAAATGAGTTACTTCTTAGTAGATTGACATAGTGAGTCGGGGTTCTATCATGTATAGCCATGTAATGATGCATACTGATTTTTACGTCGCTGTAGGCTTTATTTGTAATATGCCCAAAACAGTTAATCAAGCAACTGGATATGACTTTGGAAACGGTAGGACGTTTCAGTCAGGTGGCCTTTCGTCAGTCACACTGGAGAGATCTCAAAATCTGCAGGTTTATAAACACGAATTATTGATTGATATGCAAATAAGTTAAGACAAGTTTATTTGTGATAGCTAGAAACTGAGAGTTACGTTAATGTCACGTTTACCTTAACAGCATGTTCATCTATGTCCTTAAAGACAGTGTCCTCCGTCTCAGATGTGGGCATGTGAATCACGTGTTTCGTCTCCCGGTTTTTGTCCACCATCGCGTACGTCATCAGCCCGTCAGAAGTCGGCGTCCTCTCCAGCTTCCCGCTCTTCCCGTCGTACATCCCGCACATCGCGCAGGTCTTCTTCCACCCCTGGCGGTTAGTCGACGACACTGCAGGCATCCAGTCTTTCTGGAAGACCTATCAAATTCATTTACATCGTTGGTTTGTTATGTCAGGAACCAGTAACAGATGGAGGATAAAAGAGTTTGCTAATGAGGTGATAAATACTTCAGGTTCTTCATTTAGCACATATAGTGTTTAGCCACCGTGCCTCTCTGAGCTTTAAACGGCATCAGACTGGTCATAGGAATGACTCATGAACAGGCTCTCATAAATGAATACAATCAGCGAAACAGTCAAGATCTATGAATAAAAGGGACCCCCGATAGAATTTAAGTGTATAGCAGTTGGGGAAACAGCACAGATGGAAAAGAAACAGTTCGAACACTCCCTTCACTTTAGCGAGAAATTTTCTCCACCCACCTTGCGAGCTGCTTCGAGCGCGAGAATCGTTCCATTTCCTGCTCCGTGCTCAGCACCAGTCCCGAGTGGTCTCTGCGAACATATTTTACTCAGAAATTACTGATTATTGTCTGCAAATCCATATATACAACTGCCTGTCGAAGACTCGTCCATCGAAAAGACAGCAAAAAATATATCCTTAATTCAGATTAAACTCAATGCCTTGCGAGAAACAGAATTTCCGCTGAGACCTAACCACCTTTCGATGACGTACCATCCTTACCTTATTGAGTTATACCGTCAAACCACAAAACCACAAACAAATCCACACACCTCATGATCACCGAAAATACAGCACTCTTGTCGAAGGTAAGTAAAATGCTACTAGCCTGGCCTATTTTAGCTCTCGGTGAGTTTTTTTTCTCTCTGCAAGACTCGGGAGCTAAAATAGGTCTGATCACCAGGCTACATACGTACAGTGCTACTACTCACCTTTGCTGCGTCTGACTTCGCCATGTCGTGCGAAGACCCACAGCCCATATCGTGAACAACACGTCCACAAGGAGAACTGAGGAAGAGACTTCCTCAAAACATCTCTGTAACGCAAATGGAACGTAATCAGAGCTTGGCAACTGTATCATAGGCATTGGAGTATGAAATACCACGTTAGGAGACCATATGTACCCTGTATTGTTGTCGTAAAACTGGACCGAAACTAATGGAGTAGTTCTGCTTTGCGATCAAATCACCTGCTACGACCAAATCCCCATTTTACAGCGCAGTAGAGGGGATTCACATGTTCATAATATTATATTTTGTGCACGTGTTGCCAGGTAGATAAAGTGACCAACGCAACGTGTCGTAGTCAAAGCGCAGGGTCACTGTACTCTACCTGAAGGTCGTCCAAAATAAACAGACGTGACAAGAGGTCGCATCAGAGAGGAAAAGGTGTGACTGGCAAACACTGTAAACTGTGCGACAAAAATCAAATTCTAACCGAGGCTGAGTGTAAAGCAGCTGTTGTCGTCGCACTGTAGTTGTGTTAAGAAACCTCGAAATGCAGAAAGCTTGCTCTTAGATTGGTGAGATAGGCGACAACACAGACTCATGATCCGTACGTTCTGAATATTCTAGGTAAAAAGATACGAGGCTATCTTTTTAATCGGGTATTAGGTGTCGGTCACTGCATTAACATGAAAGATTAGTAAGGAAACGATACACTGTTTTCTACTCTCATTCAACGCAACCCCATTGTTAAACGTACCGGCTCCCCTGCACTATGGAATCACAAAAACACAACTGCATTTGTCACAATCAGAGGACTAAAGCTACCTGTCTAAACTAGACTACCCCTCATCAAGGACAGATTCTAAAGAAACATTGTTGTGTAAACAAGGGAAGCTGTCATGATGTGCGCATTAAAACATTGCAGGAGATCACATACCTTACCATACGTCACATAGGATATATACTACTGTAACACTGTTAAGGTAGTCGAGAAATATAGAAGTTTATACTGGCCTCGTAGGAGCTACAGACTTCGTAGTTACGTGTTTACATCAGCATCAAATTATTTTTAAAAACATGTCCCCACAACAAACACACTCATCTTGCCTTTTATATGTGACACAAATCGTTTATCGTAACAAAGTTTCGGGGTCATCTTGTATCATTTTACAGGCCACAACACTTAAAAACAACATGTTATGGTTGACACGGTTTCAAAACAGTCTTTTCAAATGTAGCACAGGACTCTTCGATTAAACTGCTATACGTATAGATATGTCTAAACTATATGAAAGAAATAACACCGACTAACTAGGTCTTCTGAACTTTGAACTGGATGGTTATAGCCAAGATTAACTGAAGTACACCTGAGCTTTAAATAAACATTCCGTCAACTTACCTGGCTTTCTTATGGTCTGACTGTTCCAACTAATAATTTCTTACCGTCAAGGTGTATGGAAGACGCTAATCAGGTGAGCACCTATTGTCAATCATAATTGAATTTTACTCACCTTTTCTGAAGAACAAGGGCTCAGCGCAGGGACCGGGGAAACACAATATGGAAGACCACATCCGTTTGTCGTCTGCACTTGTCGTCAGGTGGTTTTGGTGCGTGATTCTGTGTTCCTACAGACATAGCTTCGGGCGGTACGAAGCGCTGTGTCTGAGTGGGTCCTATTCTGACTATATGCCATCCCTTCAGTATGGAGTAAACATTGAGGTTTATATAGCCCCCTCGGCTTGACTCCTAGCTCTATGGTAACACCGAATTCTCGTGTTTCACGGAGAGGGATTATATTGCAACGATCACGTATACATGTCAGGCCTATTGTGTGCATCTAAAGCATATATTAACTTTAGGCAAATACTGCCTGTTCTCAGTTCAAATAGAATACGTTTCCAGCGGAAAGTATTGTGATGATAAATGGATTCATGTTGCCACAGGTCTCGGTATAGTACAGGGGAATGGCGCGAGGCTCTATATCTTCGAAACTATGAAACTCTACAAAATACATGCCATGTATCTCCAGCAAGGAAACACGTGTACTTTTCTCTGAATTTCTAAACTGACGTGCCGTCTTATGAGCTTCTTTTAATACACATTTGGCATAAAGAGACTGCAATATGGACCGAAATTCTGTAGAATCCACTTTCTGTTAGTGTTGATCAGAATTCTTTTGTACAACTTGGACAAGTCAACATCGTCGATAGTTCGTTAGGGGTCCTAAAATGTGAAAAAAATAACGCTAAACCCCCCAACTACGACAACAACACACGGTGTTCTCATGTGTAATTATGTCTTAACGATATTTGCTTATTCCTGTACATCACCAATTTCTCACAGTAGCAACTGACCATCACTTCAGACTTAATCCGACGCGGAAAGCAGTAGTTGACCGTATTTGATCTTGACCACTAATGGGCAACGGCCAATAGAACTTGATAACCTAGTCCTCTAGGGTGGCGGATGATAATGGCTTAATGCTCAGTTGGTCGAGTGGCGCTCAAGAAGGACGTCTTTACATCACCATCAGGCTAAAAGTGAGTCAATATGTCCTTTAGGGTATGTCACAATGCCCCATACAGACTCCGTGTAAACACATGTCTGCGTTGCTAAGTTGTGCGGACACACACATGTACGGAAGGCATTATGATCATTGACATTACGACCCCACCACTACTGTCTTAGTGTCAACTTTTTAAGATGGAATATCCATAGACTTGACGCTTGTTGGTGTGCAGAATGGCGTTGTTTAAGTAATATCCCGCCCTAGTGAGTGAACCAACCCACGCTCCAGCTTGTACATAACTGCACCTTGTACCATTGAACTTTAGCTCGTCTAAGTTACAAGTAACCTTTTGTCCGCGTTGTTTACCGTCACAATAGAAAGCTTTTTGGTCAAAGGGTTTCGTATGTCGTCGCCTGGAGCTAGTCGGATACACTCTTAAAACAAGGGCCAGTTGCCTTGGACCTCGGCATAGTTGAATCACTGTGTTACGTGGTGCGGCTGACTGCTCATGGGTCTGGTTGTGTTTACCAGCGCACCGGTGTCCAGACGGATTTCTTAAAACTCCTGAAGAAGTGGTGGCAACAACTTCAGTGTTGCTTGGGGGGCTAAGGTAGGACACTGTTTGTTTTTTACGAGATATATGAGCCATTTTAGGGTATTTCGTAAATTGTTATGCATCAGATGTTGACAAAAGAAACAGACATTAATTGTGTTTTTGTTGTATTTAGTAACTCTGATGTAGAATGGGTTAAATCTGTCTAAGCGAGTACAATTTGCTCTCTACTGGCACTACAGGTTAACAGTTTAGTCTTGGCAAACATGTGGTGTGTACGGTGCACCTTCCAACACCCCCTTTAGTGCAAACAACTTAGGGTAACTAGTGGAAGGATCCCATACGTTTCCTCGTTCATAAGGAAACAAAGCACGGTGGGCACACCGCATGTGGAACGTTACGTTCCACATGTTCACCCCTCTTTTTCACTGAATGTCAAATGTACAAGATGGAACATGCCATATAGTTTGGAAAGGCTAGAAAAGTTACCTCCTTACTGGATCGGTCTAAAATATCACGCTTCAGTATTCAGTGTCAATCATTCAAAACATACATGTGGAACTGCATTTGGCAATTTGCTGGATTGTAGATTTAGGTATTTTAGCCTAGCTAGTACGACGTTAATGCTGACTTTGAGGATTCATTGAGGATTCACGATTCACTTGCACCTTCTTGTTGTGGATTGATAGATGGTATTAAAGATACACTTCCACCATTTTTGGGGCGGGGGGGGGTGTTTCTTTGTTGTGCATTTGTTAATTGATAGAACGTAATGTAGATGGCATAGAATCGGCATGACTATTATATGGTTGTCCTAGTTATACCGATCAGGTATCCGAGGGAGGGAGGGTGCATGTGTGCGTGGGTAGGTGTGTTTGTCTCTCTCTCTGATTCTCTGTCTCTTCCTCTCTGTGTACTACTGTGTAGTACTAGGAACATTCGTACAACAGATTTTAACTATTCGATATCAATTCTGACGTAAGGTCTGACGTTAAATGAAACCAGTGGGTGAAAAGTAGAATGTTGTCTAAATCTCTATGGGGTTAGTTTCGCTATGTGCGCTGTTTAGAGAAAAAACTAACCATTGTCGGTTACTACTGTCATTATTAACGGTGCGAGACGGCTGCCACGTCCATGGATACGTGGTGACTAGATGATCATTATAGGATCATTGTAGGGAAGAGATATTGTTATTGTAAATAACTACAAGCTAATTAGCTTTATACTCAAACTACCTGTGAATCGGACTTTGGGAACAAACTCTTGTAAGTGTACAGGAGGCAAATATGATCGCAATAATGTATTGACTCTCCCACGACCCGCTAACGCGATCTTTCACCCCATATAAACAACAACCACCTGGTTAAGTCTTTAGCACATGGAATCTATAAAATAATGACATGGTGTTCATAAATCTTTGATAACGTCATTACACATGAGGTGTAGGCATAACATCTAGATTTGATCAGGTTTGAAACCTTTGCCTTACGTGAATAGAATCATAAGTATCACGCTTTTGAATAAACAAATTTGTGTCTCACTTCTAGTATGTTTAACCATGCTACGTGGGTGGAAAGTAGCGGCTTTGTACATCATATAATTTTTTTTCAATACCTCACTGTACACTCGTTCTCATTCAAATGTACAAAATGCTGTCGCCACTCTTTACGACTAGATATGAGCCAAATGACGGACCTCATCGTTGCTTTCTTGACTTTCCCACTTCACTTACTATGTTTCACGAAAAATGTACCACAAAACTAGATTTGATTGATGACTTGAGAGAAATTATGGTCGCGGGTTGGATTTCTCCCCCTAAAAAGCGGCTGTCGCCTGAGAAGAAATAGAAACTTTAAAAAGCAACCTAAAACGTAGCAATTTGATTACGGCAGTAGTTTTCTGTCTGGTGAAGTCGGGTGGCCAGGCCTTCTGACTGATCAAGTCAGATCGCTCCTGTCACTATTTTTGTACGCCGTGCGAGGTGGTTCATACCTGTCGCCAAGTTCTGTAACATCCGTTACCGCTCAAGTAAGACGGTCGTGCAGTTTAGATAGAGTCACATATAAGACAAGAAATTGCCATTTTGATGACTTTTAGCAAGTTTTCTAGGTTTTTAAGAGAAGAAGAAAAGAGTGTGTGCTGTCATTTGTAGCCACCTTCGCTGAACAAATTGTTTTACAGTAATGAATGTAACATCCGTTACCGTTGTTTTTACTTTCAATTTTAGTTTCTTCACCTGGTATATAAAAAGTCGCCCAGTTTTGAAATGTCCGTACTTATGCCTCCTTGTTCTCAAAGGATGGAGATAAAAACTGCAGATCTTCTTGGAGAAATAAACAAAAACGTCCGTTTTGTAACATCCGTTACCGGTAACGGAAGTTACACCTGTAGCGAAAAAGACGTAACAAGAGATTGAATTTCCCTTCCCTATGCACCATAAACATAATAGTTGGAAACAAAGTAGAAAAATATGGATCCGAAGAAAAATAACCCTCTGTGGCGTCAACAAACTCAAATGTTCTACTCTTCTTTACTTCCAAAGATATTTTTTGCTACTTCTATACACTACACTTAGCTATCTTTATGTGTTCGATACGTGTATATTTACCAGTAAATAATGGGCTGACAGAAGTACTCTCATAGATACTGACGCCTAATGGCTTTTGAGGTGATGTCATGAAAACAAGCTTTATTGTACACCAAATTCATGCTGATGTTCCAGTGTTTTTGCCCCACTAAAAATGCATTGTTTACATATGTCTTATCTAAGTGCATAAATTTTCGGTAACTTCCCATGACAATTAAGCTGTCCTTTTTTGGTAATCATTAATTGAGATGTTTTCCTAAAACATAAGGTAGGTGTGCCTGAAAAAACAGATCATCAATTTTTCGACCAAAAAATCACCATTTTGTACATTTCAATGAGAACGAGCCTGTAGAGATTGTTGTTTTTGATAACCTTATCAGTTGAAATGGTTTAACTACTCAATAAGGAACTCCTACAGTATCATTCTCTACTTCAGTGTCAGGGTGAACATTCGACAGGATGGGGTGTGGGGCGTCGACTTCCGGCCAGCTTCAGAGCCAGACTGTCCTGGGGCCGGGTCAGTACCCAGTACCGTGCACCTCACCGTATTACCAGGTACGGGATACATGAGAGCCATGCATGGGCATGGATCTATGCATGACATTTTATATATCGTGGATTTCAAAGACAAGGGCGCCGTGGGTTTTTTAATGGGATCACCTGCCCAACTATAGAAAGTTTGTTGATGCAGATGTAAAACACCTTACAGTAAATCTTACAAATCTATTCTCATCTCACGCAGTGTTTGAGGAGTATGTGGCCTTTACTTCTGTTTTTCGGTATTTGACAAGTGTCGATCAATAATATTGACAGCTTAATTGATTGACTAATTTAACAGTTAGTCATGGGACGAGATGTTTTTTCAGACTATGAACGGTATCATAAAGTTTCAACGTGCGTGCTATATTATCAGTTCTGTAAATTTGTTTTATCGTGGACAAACTTTTCATTGTACTTCTTTTCAATATCTGAATCTATTTTTAAATATTCGGCTAGACTTGAAAGTTGTTACCATTTGTTTGGTACTATGATATTTGCCTTGTGGAGGAAAAACAAAGATATACAAAACATTATGGTACGTGTATAATGGGTGCAAAACTTAAAGCATATAACCAGTACGGTCGGTTGAACTAAAGTTTGTATCCGTATGTCCAACATTTCTCTTCCTTTTTCACTGTTGCAGCCGGTTCTGGTACCCGGCCCCAGTAATGGACAACCAACAACACCGACAACAGTCGCTGATACCAATCGGGTAACTGTTGTTGTTGTTTAATCAACTTAGTTTAACTCTGACAGTGTTATATGGTGTCTGACGTTACCTGCCATGGTAGCTTTCTTCCACCGTCTGAAAGGAACAATTGTATCCTGGTAGTTGTTATATTAGCAACGCATGCGGAAATGGAATCGTGTTTAAGTCGGCAGGGGGTCATGCTATTGATTTCAAAATTTGAAAAGGATGACGACAAAAGAAAATATTTTAAAAAAATAGAGTGACAGGAGACAGCAAATTCACAATCATTCAAAGCAGAAAACAAAGAGTAAGCATTTTCACACACCGTTTGCGGTAGGCTTTATTTGGCAAGCTGCCAGTTATGTGAAATGGGCTACGTGCTCGAGATGCCGTACTAGATATTCAGAGCGTAAAATTAACAGGAAAGGAAGCTACAATAATACAGCAGGTGAACGGACAATCCAAGAAAACTTGCCGTTTCTATTCAGAACAATATCAATGTCAAAATTGATGCAGATTATTTTATTGTATGTATGCATCATGTAAATGAATGATATCGGCGACATTACTATGCCATTTGCGCATTGAAATTCAGCATCTTATTCCGATGTGACGAACTAACACATACCAATTTACATGTACATCATATACAATGCCACTTCCAATCACCACAGTGGACGAAGGTGAACAGGAAGAAGAAAGTCATTGAAGGGCCGGACTGGATGCCGAGTGTTCCTGATGACGTCAGACTGACGTGGCAGACCACCTGCAGGATGTGCAGTGTTCACAATGATGAAGAGGTGAGACATCGTGCTGTACAGCGTTTTATTCATCTGGGGGAGGGGGGATCCAATGTAGTATCAAATTGACATTTACTGCCACTTCTTAGCACATGTTTTGCGATCATTTCAAGCGTTCAAGCGTTTGAAATAACACAGGAACAAACTACGTGAGAGAGTTCCTTTATTTCTGGTATTATCAATCAATAGCTAGACCCTATGATAGGAAGCAAGCAACAGTTTTCTGTCAGCGACATCCCGTTTTTGCCTCACAGATATCGGGTTCATTTAACTGACTACATCTAAAAATGACAGAAAAATTGAAAATCCAGTTTTACTGGCCTGAAATCGCATTGGATGCCTTTAAGGTAAAACCATGAAACCAAGACTGTATGCACAAAGGATAGCCAATAGCAATATGTATTGGGAGGTTAGTGTGAAAGTGTTAGATCCTCCGTATATATATCTGCACATCCCTCGCCCGTACCTGTCCAGGTGTGGCCGTTCTCCCAGGAGACAGGTGAGAGGATGCTGACGTACACGGTACTGGGGGCCGGCGGGCGGACTGGTCACGTGGTCCACAAACCTTCCCTGTTCTGGGAGAAGGAAACATTCAGAGAACTGGACGGCTACGCCAAAAAGGTGGGGAGACAAACATGAGCTTTACTTTTGGATATTTTTACGGTAGGATAACCATAACAATACTGATTTCATCTCAAAAATACAGGAGATAGTAAACTTATCATTGCCGTTTGATTTCGAATGGGATTCGATGATCAATATAATTTTCCTGCTACTGTTGCAAAAGTGTAAAATAAAACTTGATGTACAGTCGGTCATACCATTCACGACTGTGTTCTTACTTTTCTTCATTCCCACAGGCTCCGCGATCACTCAATGGCGACTTCCAGCTCCTGGTCAGCCATCTCATGCAGCCCACACACACGGAGCTGGAGAAGGTGCGAGTCCTCTTCAGCTGGATCGCAGCACAGGACGTCCATCGCATGCAGTTCCCACAGCCGCCACCAGAGGGTTCTCCCGACTGGTTTCTGCAGAAGATCAAGCAGAGACGGACGGATGCCTATCGCTACCTCTTCAACTATCTTTGCAGGTAACAGCAGTGTATCTGGTCAACGACATACACAGTGCTATTAAAAACCCATGAAAGCCCACCAACATTTAGCTACATTTCAGAGATTAGTACATGTACTTTAAATACAAATAAGCTTTTCAAATAAGCGGCTTCCACTGTAGTAGATCTGATTTATTTTGAAATTCTAACATTGATTGCTCTATCCTTGTTTGTTGCAGATATGCTGGACTGCAGTGCGAATTCGTGAAGGGCCACTGTAAGGGTGCTCGCTGCTTCCCGGGAACCAAGTACGTCGGAGAACCTCCCTCGACCACGTGGACCGGCGTGTGCATCGACGGTCGGTGGGGAATCGTGGACACCCACTGGGGATCCTACTCCGTCATAGACGACGATGACGACAAGGCCTTGGAAGACCTCCAGTCCCAAATATCCATGGACGAGTTCTACTTCTTCCCCAACCCTCTCCACTATCTCAGCTCTCACTGCCCCGAGCATCCCAACTGGCAGCTGATCGAAAACCCCGTACCTTTGGAGATTTTCGAGTCCCACGTCAAGTGCACTTCTGCATTTTTCGCTCTCCGCTTGTTCTTGCTGAGTCACCACAGCGGCCTTGTACACACGGAGAACGGCCAGGTGGACATCTACATCGGCCTTCCTCCCCAGGCTAGCATGAACAAGAACATGGAATTCACCTACAATCTGAAGACAAAGGAAGAGCAGT
>NW_017803379.1:1407809-1427689 GCF_001625305.1 Branchiostoma belcheri | reverse complement strand
TAATGGGCAACGGCCAATAGAACTTGATAACCTAGTCCTCTAGGGTGGCGGATGATAATGGCTTAATGCTCAGTTGGTCGAGTGGCGCTCAAGAAGGACGTCTTTACATCACCATCAGGCTAAAAGTGAGTCAATATGTCCTTTAGGGTATGTCACAATGCCCCATACAGACTCCGTGTAAACACATGTCTGCGTTGCTAAGTTGTGCGGACACACACATGTACGGAAGGCATTATGATCATTGACATTACGACCCCACCACTACTGTCTTAGTGTCAACTTTTTAAGATGGAATATCCATAGACTTGACGCTTGTTGGTGTGCAAAATGGCGTTGTACAAGTAATATCCCACCCTAGTGAGTGAACCAACCCACGCACCAGCTTGTACATAACTGCACCTTGTACCATTGAACTTTAGCTCGTCTAAGTTACAAGTAACCTTTTGTCCGCGTTGTTTACCGTCACAATAGAAAGCTTTTTGGTCAAAGGGTTTCGTATGTCGTCGCCTGGAGCTAGTCGGATACACTCTTAAAACAAGGGCCAGTTGCCTTGGACCTCGGCATAGTTGAATCACTGTGTTACGTGGTGCGGCTGACTGCTCATGGGTCTTGTTGTGTTTACCTGCGCACCGGTGTCCAGAGTCTCCAGACGGATTTCTTAAAACTCTTGAAGAAGTGGTGGCAACAACTTCAGCGTTGCTTGGGGCTAAGGTAGGACACTGTTTGTTTTTTACGAGATATATGAGCCATTTTAGGGTATTTTTTTAGTATGTTATGCATCAGATGTTGACAAAAGAAACAGACATTAATTGTGTTTTTGTTGTATTTAGTAACTCTGATGTAGAATGGGTTAAATCTGTCTAAGCGAGTACCATTTGCTCCACTGACACAACAGGTTAACAGTTTAGTCTTGGCAAACATGTGGTGTGTACGGTGCACCTTCCGACACCCCCCTTTAGAGCAAACAACTTAGGCTAACTAGTGGAAGGATCCCATACGTTTCCTCGTTCATAAGGAAACAAAGCACGGTGGGCACACCGCATGTGGAACGTTACGTTCCACATGTTCACTCCTCTTTTTTACTGAATCTCAAATGTACAAGATGCAACATGCCATATAGTTTGGAAAGGCTAGAAAAGGTACCTCCTTACTGGATCGGTCTAAAATATCACGCTTCAGTATTCAGTGTCAATCATTCATAACATACATGAGGAACTGCATTTGGCAATTTGCTGGATTGTAGATTTGGGGTATTTTAGCCTAGCTGGTACGACGTAATTAATGCTGACGTTTAGGATTCATTGGTGGAAGGATTCAGTTGCATCTTTTTGTTGTGGCTATGCTAATAGATAGATGGTTTTAAGGATACACTTAGACCATTATTTGGGCAGAGGGGGATGTTTCTTTGTTGTGCATTTGTTAATTGATAGAATGTCATGTAGATGGCATAGAATTGCATGACTATTATATGGTTGTCCTAGTTATACCGATCAGGTATCCGAGGGAGGGAGGGTGCATATGTGTGTGTGTGTGTGTGTGTGTGTGTGTGTGTGTGTGTGTGTGTGTGCGTGTGTGTCTGTCTCTCTCTGTGCGGTCTCTCTCTCTCTCTTAAGGTAGGGGTTGGCGTTGAATAAAACGAATAACTGAGAAGTGAAATGTTGTCTAAATCTCTATGGGGTTAGTTTCGCTATGAGTGTTTCGCTATGTGCGTTGTTTAGAGAAAAAACTAACCATTGTCGGTTACTACTGTCATTATTAACGGTGCAAGACAGGCTGCCACGTCCATGGATACGCAGTGACTAGACGGTCATTGTAGGGAATAGAGATTGTTATTTTAACTACAAGCTAACTAGCTTTATACTCGAACTACCAGTGAATCGGACTTTGGGAACAAACTTCGTATCTTGTAATTGTACAGGCCGGGCAAATATGACTCTCCCACGACCCGCTAACGCGATCTTTCACCCCATATAAACAACAACCACCTGGTTAAGTCTTATAAGCATATAGAATCTATAAAATAATGACATGGTGTTCATAAATCTTTGATAACGTCATTACACATGAGGTTTGTAGGCATGACATGAAGGTTTGAAACCTTTGCCTTACGTGAATAGAATCATAAGTATCACGCTTTTGAATAAACAAATTTGTGTCTCACTTCTAGTATGTTTAACCATGCTTCGTGGGTGGAAAGTAGCGGCTTTGTACATCATATATTTTTTTTTCAATACCTCACTGTAGAGATTGTTGTTTTTGATAACCTTATCAGTTGAAATGGTTTAACTACTCAATAAGGAACTCCTACAGTATCATTCTCTACTTCAGTGTCAGGGTGAACAATCGACAGGATGGGGTGTGGGGCGTCGACTTCCGGCCAACTTCAGAGCCAGACTGTCCTGGGGCCGGGTCAGTATCCAGTACCGTGCACCTCACCGTATTACCAGGTACGGGATACATGGGCATTGTATATATCGTGGATTTCAAAGAAAAGAGCACTGTAAACTTTTTAAATTGTGATCATTAAAAACAACTTGCAAATAAAATGCATCTTTGCTTTTATCCGAGGTAGTGTTTGATGAGTATGTGGCCTTTGCTTCTGTTTTTCAGTATTTGACAAGTGTCGATCAATAATATTGACAGATTAATTGATTGACTACAGACAGTCATGGGACGAGATGTTTTTTCAGACTATGAACGGTATTCTAAAGCTTTCAACGTGCGTGCTATATTATCAGTTCTGTAAATTTGTTTTAACGTGGACAAACTTTTCATTGTACTTCTTTTCAATATCTGAATCTATTTTTAGATATTCGGAAAGTTGTTACCATTTGTTTGGTACTATAATATTTGCCTTGTGAAGGAAAAACAAAGGTATACAAACCATTATGGTACATGTATAATGGGTGCAAAACGTAAAGCATATAACCAGAACGATCGGTTGAACAAAAGTTTGTATCCGTATGTCCAACATTTCTCTTCCTTGTTCACCATTGCAGCCGGTACTCGTACCCGGCCCCAGTAATGGACAACCAACAACAACACCGACAACAGTCGCTGATACCGATCGGGTAACTGTTGCTGTTGTTTAATCAACTTAGTTTAACTCCGACAGTGTTATATGGTATCTGACGTTACATGCCATGGTAGCTTTCTTCCACCGTCTGAAAGGAACAATTGTATCCTAGTAGGTGTACCTTGGCAACGCATGCGGAAATGGAATCGTGTTTGAGTCGGCAGGGGGGCCATGCTATTGATTTCAAAATTTGAAAAGGATGACGACAAAAGAAAATATTTGAAAAAAAAAACAGAGTGACAGAAAACAGCAAATGCACAATTATTCAAAGCAGAAAACAAAGAGTAAGCATTTTCACACACCGTTTGCGGTAGGCTTTATTTGGCAAGCTGCCAGTTATGTGAAATGGGCTACGTGCTCGAGATGCCGTACTAGATATTCAGAGCGTAAAATTAACAAGAAAGGAAGCTACAATAACACAGCAGGTGAACGGACAAACCAAGAAACCAGATTGATATATTATATGCATCATGTAAATGAATGATATCGGCGACATTACTGTACCAATTACACATTGAAGGTCAGCATCTAATTCCGATATGATGAATACATATCTTACAACTTACGTGTACATCATATACAATGTCACTTCCAATCACTACAGTGGACGAAGGTGAACAGGAAGAAGAAAGTCATTGAAGGGCCGGCCTGGATGCCGAGTGTTCCTGATGACGTCAGACTGAAGTGGCAGACCACCTGCAGGATGTGCAGTGTTCACAATGATGAGGAGGTGAGAAATCGTGCTGTACAGCGTTTTATTCACCGGGGGGGGGGTCCAATGCAGTATCAAATAGACATTTACTGCCACTTCTCAGCACATGTTTTGCGATCATTTCAAGCGTTCAATCGTTTGAAATAACACAGAAACAAACTACGTGAGAGAGTTCCTTTATTTCTGGTACTACCAATCAATAGCTAGACCCTATGATAGGAAGCAAGCAACCGTTTTCTGTCAGCGACATCCCGTTTTTGCCTCACAGATATCGTGTTAATTTAACTTACTACATCTAAAAAAAACCCAGAAAAATTGACTTTGAAAATCCTGTTTTACTGGCCTGAAATTGCATTGGATGCCGGTAAAACCGTGAAACCAAGACGGTATGCAGAAAGGATAGCCAATAGCAATATGTATTGGGAAGTTAGTGTGAACGTGTTAGATACCCCGTATATATATCAGCACATCCTTCGCCCGTACCTGTCCAGGTGTGGCCGTTCTCCCAGGAGACAGGTGAGAGGATGCTGACGTACACGGTACTGGGGGCCGGCGGGCGGACTGGTCACGTGGTCCACAAACCTTCACTGTTCTGGGAGAAGGAAACCTTCAGAGAACTGGACGGCTACGCCAAAAAGGTGGGGAGACAAAACCACACAACTAGAGGTTTACTTTTGGGTATTTTACGATAGAATTACCATAACCATTATGATTTCTTCTTAAGAGTACAGGAGACTATAAACTTATCATTGCTGATAAATACCATTGCTGACCAATTATTAATATCATATCATATTCCTGTTGTTGTTGGAAAAGTGTAAAATAAAATAAAACTTGACGTATAGTCGTTCATACGATTTATTCACGACTGTTTTGTTACTTTCTTCACTCCCACAGGCTCCGCGATCACTAAATGGAGACTTCCAGCTCCTGGTCAGCCATCTCATGCAGCCCACACACACGGAGCTGGAGAAGGTGCGAGTCCTCTTCAGTTGGATCGCAGCACAGGACGTCCATCGCATGCAGTTCCCACAGCCGCCACCGGAGGGCTCTCCCGACTGGTTCCTACAGAAGATCAAGCAGAGGCGAACAGATGCCTATCGCTACCTCTTCAACTATCTTTGCAGGTAGCAGCAGTGTATCTGGTCAACGACAGTGCTATTAAAAAATCATGAACGCTTAAATCAAAGCCCACCAACATTTAGCTACATCTCAGCTTAGTACTTTAAAGATAGTAGATCTGATTTATTTTGAAATTCTAACATTGCTTGCCCTATCCTTGTTGCAGATATGCTGGGTTGCAGTGCGAGTTCGTTAAAGGCCACTGTAAGGGTGCTCGCTGCTTCCCGGGAACCAAGTACGTCGGAGAACCTCCCTCGACCACGTGGACCGGCGTGTGCATCGACGGTCGGTGGGGAATCGTGGACACCCACTGGGGGTCCTACTCCGTCATAGACGACGATGACGACAAAGCCTTGGAAGACCTCCAGTCCCAAATATCCATGGACGAGTTCTACTTCTTCCCCAACCCTCTCCACTATCTCAGCTCTCACTGCCCCGAGCATCCGAACTGGCAGCTGATCGAAAACCCTGTACCTTTGGAGATTTTCGAGTCCCACGTTAAGTGCACTTCTGCATTTTTCGCTCTCCGCTTGTTCTTGCTGAGTCACCATAGCGGCCTTGTACACACGGAGAACGGCCAGGTAGACATCTACATCGGCCTTCCTCCCCAGGCTAGCATGAACAAGAACATGGAATTCACCTACAATCTGAAGACAAAGGAAGAGCAGTCCAGATGGCGGGGGATCAAACTAGACAGGTTCGTTTCCCAGCAAAGGATGAAAGGAGCGGTGGTCTTCACTATTCGTCCTCCTGAAAAGGGCAGGTTCCTCTTCGAACCCTACGTGGGCCTCGGCGGCTCCAAGGACTCCTTCCGTGTCTGCGAGTACATGATCGTCTGTGACCAAGCTAAAGACATCAGTGACAACGCCCCTCTACCCGACTACAAGGGATCGTGGGGACCAGGCAAGGAGGTGGTGTCCAAAGGCCTGACGCCGGTCACCCATCCCTCTCCCTATGTCCAGTGTGATGACGGAACGGCAGAAGTGGAGTTTAGGATGGACCAGAGCGTGAAGCTCACCGCAAAGCTGTTTGAAGAAACGCTGAACGACCGTCATCTGCAGCGGTATGTTGCCCACGAGGTTATCGATGACGTAGTCAAGTTCCACGTTGTTTCACCGAAGGAAGGAAACCATGGACTGGCAATCTACTCAAAAGAAGAAGAGGAGGACACTCTGCTGTGCAATTACATCACGCAGACCTCGCCCAACCAAGCCCAGGGCGCGATTCCGTTCCCAGCGGTGACCGATGGTTTGTACGGCCCGGTCGTTCCCGCCTTCTCCGAGCTGGGGCTGTCCAAGTCCAGCAGAACTGCTTTCATAGAGTGCGACACCGGTGAACTTGACCTTAGACT
Source organism: Branchiostoma belcheri (assembly GCF_001625305.1). Taxonomy (NCBI): domain Eukaryota; kingdom Metazoa; phylum Chordata; class Leptocardii; order Amphioxiformes; family Branchiostomatidae; genus Branchiostoma; species Branchiostoma belcheri. The sequence continues at coordinate 1,421,428 of NW_017803379.1, read as the reverse complement.
TGGCGCCGACCGTGTCCTGGTTTACGACCACGAACTGTTCTGGGAAACCCTTGAAGAGAAGGTCAACCTGCATGGGAACGTGTTCAAGCAGATTCTAGATGGAGAAGTGCAGTTCTGGCTCCGGCTTCCCCGCTTGGGCAAATACAAGCTAGCTATCTACGCTAAGGAACTCGGTCAACAGGGTGAGATGAGAAACGTCGCCAACTACTGCATCATCTGCACAGGGACAAAAGAAGGTCTTGGCGCTTTCCCGGTCGTCAACGGGAAGCAATGGGGAAGAAAGTTCCCAACTTTGACCGACCTCGCCCTCACGCCGGCCAGCCATCCGACTGCCTACATTCAAGCATCGGGAAGTGTTGAGAAAGAGTTCACCTCGGCGGAGCGGCTGGACTACACGAACCACCTGAAGCTGTGGAAGATGGGCCAGCAGCAGAGAGACGTGGGAGACTTCGCCTGTCACAAGATACTCGACGGCGGGAAGAAGATGGTGATTCTCGCGAAGTTTCCAGAAGTCGGGGAGTACAGTCTGGAACTCTACGTGAGGGACGCAGACGGGAAAGACCAGAACGTGATGAACTACCTGATCAACTGTGAGCAGGCCGCAGATCCGTGTCAACCCTTCCCTGAAGTGATGGGCAGGCGCTGGGGACCCATCTACCCTTGCTTTGACCAACTGGGCATGACCCTGGCGAGTCACACGGACCCAGTGATCACTACAGACACAAGGGAAGTTACTGTTACCTTTGGAACGACGGGACCTTTGTGGTTCTATCCCGAACTGACTCATAATGAAGACGGCAAAGCTAACGATATGACGGCCCACGCAATCATTCAAGACGACCCAGAGAATGACCAGCAAATACAAGCAAAACTGGTTCTTCCAAACGCTGGCTACTACAAGTTCAGCCTCTTTGCCAAAGCTGCTGGCGCGAACGGCAATCACCAGAGAGCAGTCAGTTACCTCATTCACTGCACCGACGCCGCCGGGGACAGCACTACTGTACACACAGGGTTCCCTCAGTTCATGGACTGCTGGGGCACAGGGTGTCGCATTGTGGAACCCAATAAAAGAACATTACCGGGCGGAGACAGTCAGCACTTCAAGCTGAAGGTCCCCGGCGCTGCAGGAGTAGCTGTGATTCTACCCAACAAGAAGTGGTGCCATCTGGAGCAAGGGGAGGACGGGACGTGGGAGGGGGATGTCCTGGTGCCGCTAGGAGGCTACACGGGGGGCGAGGTCAAGGTGGTCGCCAAGATGAAGGAGGGAGGGGACTCTTACTTGCCGCTGTTGCAATATATTGTCGGTAAGTGTAATTTCAGTCTTGTTTACAAAAGCTTGCTTCCATTTGTGGTTTTATGCATAAAGCAGCAGAAGCGTCTAGGGAAATATTTTCTCATTTTGTTTATACAACATGCATTATTTCACTCTACAGGAGAAGACTCTGAAGAAGCAATCTCAGCGGAGCAAACAGTCGACCTGCTGCCAGCCCTCGCCGCCCTGGGACTGTCCCTGGGTAGCCACCCGAACACGTCCATCAAGACCAACACGGGAGAACTGGACATCAGACTCGGCATGGAAAGGCGTCTCCAGGTATCTCACCAACTCACACTGGAGGAAGATGGCGAAAAGATGGACATGAGCAAGTACGTGTTTCAGGAGACGATGGACGGCGAGCTGCGCTTCTTGCTCCGGCTTCCGACGGCGGGGAAGTACACCCTCTCTGTCAATGCAGGGGAGATGCAGTCACAGGACAGCAAGTCGGCTTCCCAGGATGGAGAAGAAGGAACTGCCCCTCAAAACGTCATCAATTACAACATTAATTGCAGCGAAGCAACCAAAGGCGCGAAGCCTTTCCCCTCACTTGAAGGGGGACAGTGGGGATTGGTGTATCCACAGGCTCTCACGTTGAGTGTCACCGCAAAGAACCATCCCAGTGCGTACATAGAAGCTTCGGGAGAGCATGAGATCGTGCTGGACTCTCCTCCTCAACTGCAGTACACACACCGACTTCAGTTGGCACGCGGTGGCAGCAAGATTGAGTTAGATGACTACAACTGCCACAGAGTCCTTGATGTAGGAAATAAGACAGTGGTGGTGCTGCGCTTCCCGAAGAGAGGGGAGTACACATTGCAAGTTACAGCGAAAGGAGAAGGTTCGGATACTCCCGAAAATGTAGCAAATTACCTCATTCGCTGCGTTCAAGCCACCGTCCCGTTCGAGCCTTTCCCGGCGGTCGCGAACAGACGCTGGGGACCCGTGTACCCTGCCTTTACCGACAACGGCCTCCGTCCGCAAAGTCACGAAGACCCGTTCGTCAAGGCTGAGGACGGCAACTTGCGACTTGCCTTTGAAAAGAGCGAGTTCTCTACTATCTACGCTTCTCTGTTCCGCTGCTCTGATGATGGTCACGAGGTAGACGAGTCGTCCTACGCGTTCGTGCAAGACGCGAGTGACGAAGGTGAGACGTTTTCCGTCGACCTGCGTCTTAACGACACCGGCTACTACAAATTGACGCTGCTCGCAAAGGACACTGAAGGCGACAACCGAGAGGAAGTGCTGACAAACTACCTGATATTCTGCAAACAGGGCCTGGACGAAAGTGTTCCGTTCCCAGAGCGGTCCGATGGCTGGGGGCAAGGTTACCAACTGCACGAACCACTGGCCAGGACTCTGAAGGCGAAGGAAACTGTGACATTCAGGGGAAGGTTTCCGGGCGCAGGAGAAGTGGCTGTCACCCTGCCCACGTCACAGTGGATACAGCTGAAGAAGGCGGAGGACGGGACCTGGGAAGGCGCCGTGACGATGCCGGGGAAGAAGTACAGCGGCGACGCTGTGACGTTGAACGTTCTTCCTGAGCACGAGGAGGGAGACTACACGGAGATCCTGCGGTACACATTGCAGGCAGGCGCCGACGACGCCGACGACGATGATCAAAACCATGGTCCGGTCATTGAAGAGGAGGACATGGGACAAGAGGAAGAATACCAAGTGGTCCTGCGAGAAACAGGAAGACTTTGGAGGAGAACATGGACCCGGTCAAGGTCATCCCGAGGTTCGAAGAAGAGAAGTTCATCGACGAAGAGGAGGCCCACGAGATGACTCTCCAGCTGCCGGACAACGCCAACGAAGTCAACAAAGCTGTTCTCAACGTGAGTCCGCACAGCCTTATTTGGTTTTGCCTAGAACTTTAAATGTAAACACTCCTTCCACACCATTTTGAGGCTCAAAGTTAATGTTCATGTAAGAGTAAATTATATCAGAAGGTGGATAAGGAATGTCCGTGACTTTAATTTCCAGGTGGTGTCAAGAGAAGGCGAAGAAGCTTTCGTCGTGCTCCGTGACGTCTTGAAGGAAACCAAACAGACGGCGCTTTTCGACCTCATTAAAGACGTGAAAATTGACGAGAACACAGACAACACACGTAAGTTACATTACATTGGCTCTATAGCTAATGCTGTCTTTCTGTCAATGTGTAGGGATACACTCTTTTCACTGCTTATCCTTAATAGCTAGGTGAGCGAAGATATGCTTTTTTCTGGAAGATGACGACATGTCATGCCTATGCCGTTATGTAACGGTGACTTTTGTTCTGTCTGCTTCAGCCGAAGTCATCACGAAGAAATTGGCAGAAGCAACAAAGGCAAAGAACAGGAGCAGGATAGAGAAGGCGATTGCCGAGTACAAGGAGCACGGCCTCTCTCAGAGTGAAGACGTCTACAAGGAGGCGACAAGGACTCTGAGACTTCTGACGGCCAGAGAAGGTATGGTTGGTTTCTTATTATAGACGTGGAGTTGGTGATTGCCTTCTCCTTATACAATACAGTATATAGATGGTTGAAAACAAAGCTCTAAACAAGGCCAGTGATTTGCCCATGACTTCCTATATGTTTGCCATATATTGATCTAATTTGTCTGCCCACAAGTTTCAATGCTGTTTGACTAAATACTTCCTAACGTGATCAATGAATGAATGAAATCCCTTTGTTGTACATGTATGCTATTTATTATATTACAAGTTAAGTAAGGGTCATGTATAAAGCACAGAGATAACTCCCTATACACAATTTATAGAGATATCTCACCATGCATACTAATGTCAATGTTCCAGACCTGCGGAAGGCTATCGACTCCAGACAGAAGGACCAGCTGAAGGACGCCATGCAGGGCTGCGCGGAGTTCAAGGACGAGCTGCAGAAGGACCTGAACGAGGCTAGGAGGGTGCTGGACGCCGTGCTGCACCTGGAGAGCTTACGGCATAAGATCATGGCCATGAACCAGGCCACCGTGGCCGAGCTCAAGACGTACAACCAGCCTCCACCTGCTGTCAATCAGGTCATGATGGCGACGTTCCTGTTGCTAGGCAACTCGAAGGCACAGATCAAGGTACGACACGTGATAATTATTACGTAAAATGTGGCACACTTTGGTCCAATTTTGACTAGGATAAACTTGTCCGGACCGAGCCGAATTAATCCGGCTCGAAGCGTGATCGAAACCGGATCAAAGCGAATCAATTCGGCTCGATCCGGACAATATTATCCTAATGGAAATGGGGTCTTAGGTATTTCTATTTCGAAATGGCAACGTGTACCGCAGCATGATGTTGATTTATCTTCCCCAGATATGATACATAAATGTTCTTTCAGGATTGGCAGTTACTCCAAACACTGATGGGTAAGACGGGTAAGCAGAGCCTGAAGAGACGCATCAAGAAATGCCAGCCGGCCAAGCTCAGCCCGGAGGTTGTAGCAGACGCGAAGAAGCTTCTACAGGAGAATGACCTCACCTTGGACTCCGTGAGGAGCGTCAGCAACGGAGCAGCGACGTTCTACGTCTGGGTAAGTTATGATGTTATGATTCACGTGTGGGATAGTTTTTGCAAACATTGTATCTTCGCTACTTAGAGTAATTCCAGTTAAAGTTACATGTGAATCTACCTTGGCCTTCGCTTCTCTTATCGCAAGTCTTCCTTTATTATGTTTTCTGTACAGTCGATGGGGATGATTGAGGAAGTGGAACAACTGACGAAACCAAAGGAGAGTGCAATCCAACAGCTAACCAAGGCGAGATAGGGACAATAATACAATGTTAGATTAATTCAATGTGCCCCGTTTATTGAAATAGGTTTGCTGCTCTGTTGATAGTCTTGTAGAATTTTTTGTTAGAATATCTACCAGGTGAGAACATACAAAGCTATGCACTCGACTTTGTAATCATTTCTATGTATATATGCCTGATACATAACTCACTTGGTGTATCTCACAGTTGTGCCAATGTTTGATGTGCTGTACATCGATCTGTCCTTTTCCACTGTTTGCAGAGTTGATATGGGCGAAAGTCATGCGACATATGAACAATATATACCTGGAAATGTTAAAATATTTTACGAGTAAATGCATGTGTACATAATGTTTTTTCCATAAAACACTTCGATTTTTGATGCAGAGGTGTCGCTATGAATGGTGAAATAAAGTTTCTACGTTTTCTATTTTACGTTTACGAGTCCATACATAACTGCATTCCCACCTGTTGTGCACAGTATATAAAATGTTAATATACATATACCCCAAATCTACATTTCATCTTTGATCTAGGACTTCCTTCGATGTAATATCAGCACAGTTTCGCCCACATATTACACATCGTATCCTGTAGCTTGCCGTCATTTGTATAACGTTAGCCAAATCCATAAATGCAAAGTCTTCTTGATTTTACAAACGGCGAAGACTGCAGAACTTAAGATGACAGCGGTTTCATCCAGGCGATGATCCTTAACTTGGCCCACCGCGGTGAGAACCTGTCCCATCTGCTGGGGTCCTGTGTCTGGACCATGTGGTGCGCCCAGGGCTGGTTCTCCCACTCTATGTACGTGTAGGACAGCCCGCACGCCTCGGCGGTCCGCTCGATCAGGTCGTGTGGGAGGTACGGTCTCTCTGCGTACGTCTGCAGGCACATGGCTGTGGGCTGGGGGCGAAGAGGATTGAGTAAAACATGTTAGAAACCAACAAGGTACTGTACGCGACACAATTTATGCTTTTTCTGTAGAGAGGTGTGTGGACAGGTGAGTGGGTGAGTGAGAGAGAGAGTGAGTGAGTGAGTGAGTGAGTGAGTGAGTGAGTGAGTGAGTGAGTGAGTGAGTGAGTGAGTGAGTGAGTGAGAAGAAATAAACGTATTATTGCAATATTTGTGGACATGGTATTTCTATCAGTGTGTTCTGGACCCAAACTATAGTAAGCATACTGTATAAGTTGGCATGGCATCAAAACAACGGCTTCAAAACAGTCTTCCAGTATTGTAACGAGTTGGCTGTCAGTAAACCCACCGATGAGCTGAGTAGCTCCTTGACGGTGTGGAGGAACGGCGGGAGGGAGTCTTTCCCCTCCACCACGTCCGAGCCCAGGATCAGGTCAAACGTTCCGTGCTGCTTCTTAAACTCGTCAAGACCCTCGCCCCAAAATAACCTCTCACACTGTGGCTGGTCTGCGACAAACAGAAACAAAGGAAACAATCAAACAAACAAACAAACAAACACATCATCATCATCATCATCGTCCGGCTGCGGAGCAGTCGACCAAAAACACACAACAAAACAAACACACAACAATAAATAAAACCACAATTAAGGCATCGTATATGAGCGAAACGCATTGACAAAGCCATCTTCGTGATTTTGCTTGTTACGGTTTCATCATCAATGGATTGCGTTAATGCCTGACGTTACATCTCGACCTTGACCTTTTTCGAAGTTCCTATTCAGATGCTCTCTGCATAGGTCAACGACCTCGTCCTCGCCGTCCGTGATCATAACCTTGACGTTGGCCGCCATCTTGGCAGCGGCGATGCCCACCACCCCCAGACCGGCTCCCAGCTCAAGGACGTTCTTCGCGCCTTCCAGAATGTCCGGGTTAAAGTGCATCAGCAGGGCCAGTAACTGGAACATTTCAAGATACAAATAAACAAAAATGATCAACAAGTAGAGTATTGATATAACGTTATTCTCTAAAATTATACTTGTATATCGTAGACATAACGCCAAGCTTTGTAAGATGGCTGCCTATTAATAGTGTGATACCGATATTACAGAACATAGGCGCACTCGGCTGGGCAGCGTGTCAAGTGTAAGTGTGGTACAAAGTTACAAACAGTCCGATATTTACTGAAGACATGTGCAAGGATTAGACATTGAATTACAGACAGTAACTGTTTTTTCTGTTCTCAGTAATATCCACGTGAATACTAGAGACTAGTTAAAATAGTAAAATGACATTTGTATTTGGACGTAACAGGCTTAACATTTGATACTACAGCTTCATCAGTGCCTAGTAAGAGAAACCAACTTATTCTCATCTTATTGGTGGCACATTTTGGTGCCCTAGTTCCTTTGTCGAATATCTATGTACTGTACATGTATAACTCTTGATTAGTAACATATTATGGTTTAGAACACCATTCTGAGACGATGACGTCACTCCCACCTTTGCCGCCGGCCACAGACGCTGTCCGGACAGAGTGAGGATGCCCTGTTTTACCTCTGCAACGGAAAATCAGGGTCGGAAACTGCTTAGGAAAAATTGTGTTTTACGTACAGATACCTTCATACAACATCAGTTTCCTCTTCAGTGGTTACGGTTAACTCGCTTTTTACTTTATACCAGTTTGACCGGTACAGCTAGCTAAGTTTCTTTAGAATTAAAACGGGTGGTGGATTCATGTGGTTATTGATGATTTTCATTCTCATCAACCTTTTTTGAACATCATTTTACTCCCTAATCATGTATTACAGGTGTGTAAAATTTGCGTATGCAAAGCCATTGCAAGCTATGCAAATATGAAGCAACATCTTTAAAATAAAGTATATTACGCAGAAGTCTGTACACATTCCAAGTTCTGTTGAAACCTGATACTTGTATATAACCCTAAATGTAAAAATAATCTGGGCCTCCCTCATCAATAAATTTGGCTTGTAACACTATAAATATGAGATATAGAGCTTTGTTTTTCTTTTCTTTGAGTAAGTCAATGTGTCGGAAAAGAAGGGCGATGCCAAGTGCCAGTGCTGCTTAAGCGCGGGTGTACAGTAACCCCACCTTTGCTGATGGCCAAAGACGCTGCCCACTCTTAGTTATAAAGCCCTGACGTCCTTCTAGACGTAAAACAAAGATAGAAATTTGTTTAGCCGGTCAGCTTTCACAATACTAGTAGTTCACTGTGATTGCCACAGACATGTGGTATCTGTTGTTTTGATATGTCCCATGATTCACTTGATTTTACACCAAAAAATAAACTTTTAATTTTGTGTAAGAAGTGATGTTCCACAATTACTTACCATCCCAGTTGAGAACTTTGATGGTCTGCGTCCCGACTTCTACGTCTACCCACGTCAGACCATCATCACTGTTGTTTGAATGAAAAGAGGAGAAAAGCTGAAGAAAATAGATTCTTTTAAAGGGCATCTTTTAACCAAACATCAAGGTGTAAACAGAAGAAATATTCTTGTGTAGATTATTGTAACGAACAACTATAGTATAACTCACGAGACCACAACTTTTCCAATATTGTTAACAAAGTTAAAGGGTCAGTTTAAAACATGTTTGATCGAAACAACTACTGGCTTCACGTTATCCATGATGAAGCTAGAATCTACGAGTATCTTTTATATCAAGAAGGTCTCTATCGCTGATACATTGTACAAGTTTGTGAAAATAATATTTAGAACATGCGACCCTAGGAAAGATGCGTTATTTTGAGACCCGTGCACGTGTGAATGTAGACAATGTCTTAGTCGGTGGGAAAAGGGGCAGTAGGACAGACGCGTCTAGAATATTTCCTCTGGAACTAGGCCAAGGTCTTCTTCATATAGCAACGATGGGATTGACCATCACTGTTGGCAAACTGAAGGGGATTAAGTTTCAAGGCCTAGGCCACAGCGATTGGAAGGTGAACGACTTTTCGTATGTCAAAATTTGGATAGATTGCTGGAGTCTTCGTCCCTATTTCAAAACTATGATAAGTTCATTTTATGTTGGTTGTAAAGAACAGGATAACGATACATACTTGACATTGTATTCGTGTCTGTCGGATTTCCACGTCGACTCTACTGCTTCTTGACACGACTGTGACACTTGGCAAATGTACAACAACTGCCCATTAATACATGCCCTGACGCCTGGACGCAGCGTTTGTCTCTGCGTGGTCTTTTTGCTTGTTTGTTGATCAAGGAACCTCTTTGGTATGATGACGTCTTTTAGGCGATGTGACTTTCTTTGGGCAACGGAATCCCCACAATATACAATATCGAAGATAGCGTTATCTGTCGAAATAGATGACAGAAACTTTCTTGGTCATTTGACGTTATGATTAATTGTCATGTGTGACATAGCGGGCGTTTGGTAACTTCACACGAGCAGCTGCGAGGATAGCGCCATATTCGTCCGACTGAATGTTGCTATTGTTATTGTTAGGAGCCTCCCTGACACGCTCACATATCATCGGCCAAAATAGAACGCGCATAGTAGTCACACGGAGAGGGTTCACGTGGGTGGGTACTGGGCTGGGAGGGGGCAAGTCCAAGTACACTGTGTAAGGTTTCTACGGTCTTCGTTGTGGTACAAACTACGTTTTGTTTCAATGGAGTATTCCTTACTTGTAAAAGACGTTACATGAATAGGCAATACGGAGATATTTTGAAGGGGTGCTTCAAGGAGGGGAAACCGGGGAAGCAAATCTAGAAGGGACCAACATGGCCAAGATCTGAATTTGGGAAACATTGCGATTGAAATCCCCATACATTAACGCACGTGTAAGGTTACATTGGCTCTATGAAACTATTTTCTCCGAACTGAGATGTTCGCTCCCTTCTAACGACTTTCTTTGTGCATTGGCAAAGCTTACATTGCCGGGATCAAGAACAGGACATCGTGTTCCACTCGCTAGACATAGCCCACCGTTGAACACGAGAAGGTTCAAATACGTGTTCTGCAGCTTAGCCCCTCAAATGTTCATAACCTTTATCAATTTGAAAGCAATATTATGCCTAGTACAGTAGGTTATTAATCGTACCTTAAGTTTTCCCGGCCAAGTGCCCCTGGTGCCGTTTCTACCGATGCAGCCATAGCTTCTAACGTTGCTGTCCGACCGGCGGCTACTAAGCTAAAGAGTGACTGACATTCGGGGCGTAAATTTGAAATTCAGAATCGGACCCGACAGCTGACGCAGCATGCGGCGCCCCACGTCCCGTGCCGGCCTAGCCTCCTGCGCAGGCCTCCGGGAGTTTTGATACTGCGTTTTGTAGAATTTTTAACGCTTTCTTTTGTCAGCCATCCTACACCCAGAAGGACTGTACGCACCATAGCGGCTGGTTGTAAGAATTTTACTAAACGCAAACTCACGCCCGGAGACCTGCACAGGAGACTAGGCCGGCCATGGGGAGTTGCTTGTATCACGGTCACAAAAATCTAGACTCCCGGAGCGTTTCAAATCTTTTTCTGTTGGAAAACACGTTAGCGTTTCAAAACGGGCTGCATACAGGTCGAACCTTACCTTTTGGCGATTTGCTTTTTGTCAGCGTAAAAAGCGATTTGCCTTTTGCACAGTCAGCGTAAAAAGGTACAATGGAAAAGAATGGTCATTGATCCGTCGAGCAAATGGTAAATATGATGCGCTATCCCTATATCATTTGAGGGAAGTCCTGTACATGATTTGTTGGACATGTTACTATGCACGGCCTCTCCAACACGACCAGGCCGGGCCAAGGTTACATGCGGTTTCTCAGCACCAATATGGCAACATCGCGTCAGCATGTCTACAAGTCTGCACAATGTAAAGGACCTTATGTCATTGATAGCTGTGTTCATCAGCTATAGTTTGGTTGTTACTTCATATCAAGTTAGTACTATACAAGGTGAAGTTGTGGATAGATTTTGATATGTAAGAAACGATACGAGTTTAGTTCTCCTTGTGGCTTCCTCAAGTACTGCAGCCCTAACTATTCAGTAGAAATTTACAAAATATCCTATGAATTCTAGATAGACCAAAAAACGCACACAGCAGACTGAAAGTTCTCTTCAACAGTAACTTGTTAAAAAAACCTTATCAATTATTAGCGTTATAACAAAACATAAGTACCACATATATTGTGTTAAAATATAATGTTAATAAAATGTTAACTGGAACTAGTTAACTAACATTCTATCTCTACTTTATTCCTTTAACCCTGATTCGTAACATGGTGGTTTGTGAACTTTCAAACAACTGTGACTTGTACAGAAAAAGGGACATTATCCTAAGCATAATGATCAAATCTCACTCCTTACCTACAGTTTGTGGATTGGCTGGATGAGGCTCTATAGATAGAAAACCTAACCATCCAAACTTGATAGAAAAATAACATGTGAAACAAGATAGGTCACTGTCCATTACGAGATATGACAAAACAGGGTTTCCAGTTATGTTCTGTCACTTCTCTGGTCCTCGGATCCTGCATATTCTTATCTCTCAATATCTTTCTTCCTTGTTGAAGTCATGTAGAAAAGTTGACAAGGCACCTTATCTTTGATACAGTATGGGCCCCTACAGTTTCACAGCTACTTTCATATGCAGCACCATAGCATGATTGGTAGCTTTGTACAGTCCAGTACAGAACAGTCAACTTTATGCAATCATCATCAACTTTCTAATCAGCAACACTTCAGTATGGTGACGCAGGTATGGCCATACAGACCCTTCTGCAAGTTTCCTGCAGACTTGAATGACTTGAATTCTGGATCATAGCACCAGATCTGTTTGCCTCCCCTGCTGTCGCCACTGTGGCCGCCCGTGATGTAAATCTTCCCCCGGTACGTGGTTAACCCGCACTCAAATGGGACACGTGCGGGCCACTTCATCCAATGCCAGGACTCCCACTGGTTCCACTTACCCATAAAGCCTTCATAAAGCCCAGCAACATAGATGCTGCCCATGAGAACTGCAGCGTTGAGACGACCTCCTGGTTGAGGCAAGTACTCCTCCTTCCACTTTGAGTCACCTGGGGTGAAGCAGTACATTGTAGATGTTCGTCTGTGATCAGCATCAAATCCACCCATCACGTATATCCTGCCGTCCAACACTACCGCTGCATGGTGGTACCTTGGCTGTGGGAGTGGAATCCCCGTCGTCCACCTGTTCTGGTTCCTGTCGTAGATCTCCACATCTGATAGCGCAGAAAGGTCGTCTTTGCCTCCAATGGCGTATACTTTCCCTTGAACCACTACTAGCTTGTGGTTGTACCGATTGGTGTTCATCTTAGCAAGTTTGGACCAGGAGTTGAGTTCTGGATGGTACAGCCACACTTCCTGGGCAAAACTGGTGCCTGTAGACACGATGATGTCGCTTTTGCCGAGAACAGCCACAGCAAAACCACTGTCGTTGTTCCTCTTCATTCTCGTGGTAACAGACCAACTCGTCTCTGATGGTGCTGCAACCATGGTTGTCATGACGGCGTTTGAGAAGACTGTAGGGTCGTCGGGGGTAGTTGACCGTTTCTCTGTTCCTCCAATGACCACTAATGTCTCCTTCAGACCACTGGTGCGGCGGGGACGGGTGCGAGGCGACTGGACCTCTCCTGGGAACATGTGGTACCTACGAGCTTCCGTCAAGAAATCCTGGCAAGCCTTGCGTACTGCTTCATTGCTCTCCACATTCTCCATGAAGTACAGCCTGTCCATGAAAGGGAACCTGACCCATCTCAGCAGGTCTTTCATCTCCGTCTTCCTCTTCCTGACGTCGTGGTTGATCCAGGCCATCACGGCAGTGTACACGCTTTCCTCAGAGGCACCAAGGTCATCAGATGAGACCAGCTTGATGAGCTGTTCTCTTGTCAAATAAAGCAACTCCCGTGTCCCACAAACTGCCGAGAACTCCCTTGTGACAAAGGACCACGCCCTCTTCTCCAGGTCGGGGCAGGACAACATGCTCCCCATGCGCACCATCTGCAGACAGTTCTTAGAGCTAAGATTACCAGAGATGAACTTCACGCAAGCATCACGCACCGGTTGGATCTGGAAGAAGTTGGCGCCTTCCAGCAGTTTCACTGCATTGTCGTCTGTGATGGTGACCTTCGACGTGTACGCATAGTCCACAAGTAGCTGCAGGATGTTGGTGCCGACGTCGTGAATGGTGACCTTGTGCTCCTGGCTCTCGCGATGTCCGTTGCAGAACATGGCACGGAAGTACCCGCTGCAAGCAGCGAGGACATTGCGGTGGCACGGGATCTCTCTACCGGAGACGCAGAGGATGACGTCTGTCAGCAGGTTGTCAGACCGCAGTTCCTGCAAGCCCTGCAAGAGGGAGCCTGCGTGTGGATTGTGGCAGAAGTCCTGTGACCGTGTTGACCTTGCCATTATGCCCCTATTCTGTAAAATACAATCTGTAAAATACAATAAAATAAAACATAAGTTTACTGATTAGTACGTTTCAAGCAATTTTGGGAATATTTTAATTTTATAATTTTGGGAATACCAAAGTCCACAGCGATATGACACAGTCATAAGCTAAAGAAAAAGACATTGTGCCCATTCAGTCATCCCCTACAATACTCGGCGCTCGCTGTGGGGTTTGGCCGCACACTGGTCCCCTGTGCTGT
>NW_017803379.1:1342065-1407789 GCF_001625305.1 Branchiostoma belcheri | reverse complement strand
AAGCCCTGCAAGAGGGAGCCTGCGTGTGGATTGTGGCAGAAGTCCTGTGACCGTGTTGACCTTGCCATTATGCCCCTATTCTGTAAAATACAATCTGTAAAATACAATAAAATAAAACATAAGTTTACTGATTAGTACGTTTCAAGCAATTTTGGGAATATTTTAATTTTATAATTTTGGGAATACCAAAGTCCACAGCGACACTGGTCCCCTGTGCTGTGAAAAAGTTCTGGTGAGAACACTGGTAAAAGAAAGGTATTTTAGATACCAGTAGTAAATTGCCTACACTTATGCGTACAAGATCAACAAAAGTATCCACCCCCCCCCCCAACGAATAAAGAGAATGGAATGGTCCATCCCTTCCTGTTGGGAGGTCTTTTGAGATCTGACACATCTGGAAGTGTTCACACCAGAGTGTGACCATCATATTCAGACAGAACTACTAGTGTCCAGTGTTTACATACTGGGATTACATTGTGCATTTTACTACTGTTACAGGACCACCTCGGGTTTGTCCGTAGAGCTATCGGAAAACAGGACAACGCAACGTAGAGCACAAAAACCATGCAAATTTCAGCTCAACCAGGGCCAAAATCTAACAATAGGGAACCTGTGAAGACATTCTAACATTGAAGCAAAATGTACAGCGTAATGGGACAAGCTAACCTCCCATATTCTATCATAATTATAATAGTCAATAATTTGTAGGCCGTGTTTCCCACACGGATACTAAAATATTTGCAGAGATAAACAGAGATCAGAGAGATACAGCACAGTAAACAGATACTGAGATAGGCATGCAAACGGTTTTCGGATGAAACTAGCGATCGGCAACGCTTGAAAGCTCTTTGGTTTGACAATGTTTTACAAACACATGAGGGTTTTCTTACCTAACCCTGCAGTACTAGTGATCCTTGAATTTCTTGGTCCAACTGACTTCTGAGGTCTACGGGAATCGGAATGAAGCTCTCGTCTCGATTTCAACCGTCCCTGGATCTTCTTCAGCTGGAATGCGCATCCTCGAACCAAAAAGCGCGGGAACCTTCCAAGTAGGTCAAAGGTTGTATTTGGGACGTATGAAAATATGGGAGGGGGTGACAAGCTGTAAAACATTTTTCCTATTCAGAACACCTCGTCAAGATAAAACAAATAGCATGATGGTAAACTCGTTTAACGTTATTCGCCTGAAGTTTCAGGTGAAGATTCTACTCTATTCTTCTCTAAGATGTCTGGTAATACATAAAATCCCTCCCCTATTGATTAAACATGGGACATACCAAGGTTGGAAGGGGGTGCCCAGACTTTGGCCCAGACCAATCCCAGATTGCTGACCACGCCTTTCAGCACTTGGTATGTTCCAAAGGAGGGACCATAGAAATCGCTGGATATCTTCCTACTTGGAACGTTTATAAACCACGGGAACAGTGGGCATGTTGGTCCTGGAAATATTTTGGAGAAAGGGGCAAAAAGGTAGCCTTTTCCAGCCTTCGGGAAGTGGCTGGAAAGATCAGCCAAATGGACAGATGATATGAACCTTTTCTGTTAAACTACACAATTTTACAACGTTTCAAAATAGGCCTATAGGGTTCATACAGGTCGAAGTTCTCGAACATAAACTTTCAACCGGGTGATTTTCTTGTTGCACAGTCTGCGCAAAAGGTAAAGAATTGTCATTAGCCCGGCAAACGCCAATGGTTATGATGATGTGCTATCCCTCTATTGTTTTGGATTATGCACGACATCTCCAACATGATCAGGCCGGGTCAAGGTTTATACATGCGGTTTCTCAGCGCCCAAATGGCAACATCGCGTCAACATGTCTCAAGTCTGCACAATGTAAAAGACCTTATGTCATTGATAGCTGTGTTCATCAGCTATCTTGAGCTAAAGGGGGTTATGGTGTCTGTTTTATGAGGGTCTGCATGCCCTTTTTCGTTAACCGTTATGGGCTATTTTAATTTACCGTTAATCGTTGCCGGCCCGCTCTAATTCAACGTTAAGCGTTATCAGTATATTCCTCGTGAAGCGTTATTGGTGAAAACGTTATTTGTCATCCTGAATTCAGCGTTAAGCGTTAATGAATAATTCTTCGTTACGCCTAATTTTGCCTATCAAAGTGCAGGAAAATGCGTCATTGAAGGTTTAAAATACAAAATTTCCCGGGGGAGAATGCCCCCGGACCCCTCTACATTGCTCGCGCCTTTGGCGCTCGACTCGCGCTTCTGCGCTCGGTCCCTTCCGCTCTAGCCAGAACCAGTTTACCCTTCAATTTCCGGAGGTTTGAGGAGAGTTACAGAATTTTTTAACGAATCCGTCATGCAAACTTGACAGGCAAATCAACAAAAATCTTGAGTAAAATATGAAAACATCAGAAGGACCGACAAACACTCTCAACACCATTATTTGCCTCTCAAAATGCGGGAAATTGCTTTTTTGAAGGCTTAAAAATCCTACATTTCCTTCGGCGCTCCCATCTCAAAATCCATCGGTAAAACTGGGCAGACTGAAAAAATGCAAGCTGGCCGAAGTCGACTCGGACACCCCGGTATTTGTGGACGCACTAGGGGGCCAGGGCAGGTGGGCAACACAGGGAACACATACCTTTAATGCGTGCTTCATTACATGTAAGGTATACGTAATTTTGTCAGTGATCACCTTTTCTCACAAAGCGAGATACCAAATCCAGTGCAGCTCGAAAAAAAAGCCTGTCAATTTACCGTTAAGCGTTGCCGGCCGTCCTGAATTTACCGTTAAGCGTCATCGGCCCTGCTGAATTTACCGTTAACCGTTGCCAGGACCCCCCCATGCAGACCCTCTTTTATGTTTTCAGTTTGGTTGTTACTCATATCAAGTTAGTACTGTACAAGCATGTATTACAAGGTGAAGTTGTGTATAGATTTTGGTGTGTATAGATTTTGATATATAAGAAACGATAAGAGTTTAGTTCTCCCTGTGACTGCAGCACCATCTATGCAGTATAAATTTGCAAAAATCCTACGAATTCTAGATAGATAAAAATGAACACAGCAGAAAGGAACTTTTCTTCAACAGTAACTTGTTAAAACAACTATTAGCCTTTCTACAAAACATAAGTACAACATATATTGTGCAAAAACCATAAAATGTTAACTGGATTCTATCTCTACTTAACTCCTTTAACGCTGATTCATAACATCGTGGTTTTTGTTTGAACTTTCATACAACAGTTACTTCATAAAAAATGCACATTATTCTAAGCATAAGACTGTTAAAACATAAGGATAATGATGATCAAATCTCACTCATTACCTACAGTTTGTGGATTGGCTGGGCAGAAATCTCAATTCACCCTGGTAAAACACCTAGCAATCCAAACTAACGTACAAACTACATGTGGCATTGAGAAAGGATGGAACCACTTATGAGATAGGGCACTGCCTGGCCATTGTGGCTCACATACTAAAGGTGAAGTTTCCAATGATATAAAAGCTAAAAGTATCTTCAACATACAAAGATGTTTCTTCCTCAGCACAATGTATCATGGTTCATTCTGAGATACGACAAAGTAGGGTTTTCAATTTTGTTCTGTCATTTCTCTGTTCCTGGATCTGGCATTCTTATATCTCAATATCTTTCTACCTTGTTGAAGAAAAGTTGACAAGGCACCTATCTTTGATACAGTATGGGCCCCTACAGTTTCATAGCTACTTTCATATGTAGCGCCATAGCATATACAGTCCAGTACAGAACAGTCCACTTTATGCTGTCATCATCAACTTTCGAATCAGCAACACTTCACTATGGTGACGCAGGCATGGCCGTACAGATTTTTCTGTAAGTTTTCGACAGACTTGAATGACTCGAATTCTGGATCATAGCACCAGATCTGTTTGTCTCCCCTGCTATCGCCACTGTGGCCTCCCGTGATGTAAATCTTCCCCTGGTACGTGGTTATCCCGCACTCGAATGGGACAGGCCACCTCATCCAATTCCAGGGGTTCCACTCCCACTGGTTCCACTTACACATCAAGCCTTCACCAAGCCCAGCAACATAGATGCTGCCAAAGAGAACTGCAGCGTTGAGACGACCTCCTGGTTGAGGCATGTGCTCCATTTCCCTCCACTGCGAGTCACCTGGGGTGAAGCGGTACATCGTAGCTGTTGGTTCGTGATCAGCACCAAATCCACCCATCACGTATATCTTGCCTTCCAACACTGCCGCTGCGTGGTGGTACCTTGCCTGTGGGAGTGGAATGCCCTCCGTCCACTTGTTCTGGTTCCTGTCGTAGATCTCCACATTTAATAGCGCAGAAAGGTCGTCTTTACCTCCAATGGCATATACTTTCCCTTGAACCACTGCTAGCTTGTGGTTGTACCGATTAGTGTTCATCTTAGCAAGTTTGGACCAGGAGTTGAGTTCTGGCTGATACAGCCACACATCCTTGGCAAAACGGGTACCTGTAGACACGATAATGTCGCTTTTGCCGAGAACAGCCACAGCAAAACCACTGTCGTTGTTCCTCTTCATTCTCGTCGTAACAGACCAACTCGTCTCTGATGGCGCTGCAACTGTGGTTGTCATGACGTGGTTTGAGATGACGGCATGGTCCTCAGCTCCAGTTCCCCGTGTCTCTGTTCCTCCAATGATCACTACCATCTCCATCAGACCACTGGCGCGGCGGGGACGGGCGCGCGGAGACTGGACCTCTCCCGGGAACATGTGGTACCTACGAGCTTCCGTCAAGAAGTCCTGGCAAGCCTCGCGTACGGCCTCGTTGCTCTCCACATTCTCCAAGAAGTACAGTCTATCCATGAAGGGGAACCTGACCCATCTCAGCAGGTCTTTCATCTCCTTCTTCCTCTCCCCTGATGTCGTGGTTGATCCAGGCCATCACAGCAGTGTACACGCTTTCCTCAGAGGCACCAAGGTCATCAGATGAGACCAGCTTGATGAGCTGTTCCCTTGTCAAATAAAGGAACTCCGGGGTCTCGCAGACTCCCGAGAACTCCCTCGTGGCACAGGACCACGCCCTCTTCTCCAGGTCTGGGCAGGACAGCATGCTCCCCATGTGCGCCATCTTCAGACAGTCATTAGCAGTAAGATTGTCAGAGATGTGCTTCGCGCAAGCATCACGCACCGGTTGGATCTGGAAGAAGTTGGCGACTTCCAGCAGTTTCACGGCATTGTCGTCTGTGATGGTGACCTTCGACGTGTACGCATAGTCCACAAGCAGCTGCAGGATGTTGGTGCCGACGTCGTGAATGGTGACGTTGTGCTCCTGGCTCTCGCGGTGTCCGTTGCAGAACATGGCACGGAAGTACCCGCTGCAAGCAGCGAGGACATTGCGGTGGCACGGAATCTCTCTTCCTGAGACGCAAAGGATGACGTCTGTCAGCAGGTTGTCAGACCGCAGTTCCTGCAATCCCTGCAAGAGGGAGCCTGCGTGTGGATTGTGGCAGAAGTCCTGTGATCGTGTTGACCCTGCCATCATGCCCCTATTCTGTAAAATACTAACAAACTTTACATGTAGGGTTGCGTGGCTGGAGCTTCTATTGCGTGCGATCTACGTTGATCAGAAAACTACCCCCCCCCCAAAAAAACGACCGATCCGGGATACCCCCTGAAAAGGAGGCTAACAAACTTAATCAATGAGTACTGCTATAATGCGGTATCAAAAGTCATTTACGCCTCAAGCAATTTTGGGAATATGTTAATTTTATAATTTTGGGAATACCACAGTCCGCAGTGATAGGACACAGTCATAACCTACAGAAAAAGAACCTGTGCCCATTCACACTGATTCAGTCAAAAAAGATATCTTAGATAACAAATAGCCTATAGATCCCAAAAGTATCCCCCAAGAATCAATAGAGTGGAATGGTCTACCAATGGGTGGTCTTTTGAGATCTGACACAGGGCCTGGCACTGGCAGTGTTCGCACCAGAGTGTGATCTGGTAGTGTTTACATCGGAGTTTTGATACTGCGTTTTGTAGAATTTTCATTGCGTTCTTTTGCCGGCCATCCTACAACCAGCCGCCAAGAGGTTTGTACCCGCGCTGGTTGTAGGATGGTCGGCAAAAGAACGCGTTAAAAAACCCACAAAACACAAAAGAACGCGTTAAAAATTCTACAAACAATCACAAAACACAGTATCACAACTCCCACCCGCCCGGAGGTCTGCACAGGATGCTGGTTACTGGGATTACATCAGACATGGGCACTTTACAGGACCACCTTGCCGGGGTTTGCCGGACGTCAGGAGATGGCGACAAATGTAAAATATACCAGAAAATGATAACTAAATACTTTTCAATCTGCTCCCTGATGCTGACAATACTTGCAAATTACTTTGCACCAGACATAATACAGGGGTTATGCAAATTAGAGGGACATCCTACACAAACATATTTACCGTAACAATGAGTCACAAACAACCAATTATGCAAAAACTTGCAACATAAAGCTACCTGCATAATAACATAACAATAACAGGAACAACAATGCATGCAAACTTCAGCTCACTCAGGACCAAAATCTAACAGGGAACCTGTGAGTGTGAAGATACTAAAATATTTGATGAGATCTTGGAGTTAAAGGACTGTTTTTCTACCTCCATGATAAGATCAGCAGAAATCAAAGAGATACAACACAACGCAAAAGGGACTGCGATATCGCTTTCCAAGAAAACTAGCGATCGGCATCGCTTGAAAGCTGTTTGGTTTGATTTGACAAGGTCAACATTACAATCACATGAAGGTTTTTCTTACCTAAACCTGCAGTACCAGTAATTCTTGGACTCCTTGGTCCCCACTGACTTCTGAGGTCTACGGAAATCGGAATGAAGCTCTCGTCTCGATTTCCGCCGTCCCTGGGTCTTCTTCAGCTGGAATGCGCATCCTCGAAGCAAAAAGCGCGGGAACCTTCCAGGAAGGTCAAAGGTTGTCATTGGGACGTATGAAAATATGGGAGGGGGTGACATGCTGTAAAACATTTTTTCCTATTCAAAACATTTCGTCATCGTACAAAAAAATTAGTATGATGTTTATTCAATTAATTGCCTTAACGTTATTTGTCTGAAGTTTGAGGTAAAGATTCTATTCTACTCTACTCTAAGATGTCTGGTAATACACAAAATCCCTCCTCTGTTGATTAAACATGGAACATGCCAAGGGTGGAAGGGCGTGCCCNTTCCAGGAAGGTCAAAAGGTTGTCATTGGGACGTATGAAAATATGGAGGGGTGACATGCTGTAAACATTTTTTCCTATTCAAAACATTTCGTACATCGTACAAAAAAATTAGTATGATGTTTATTCAATTAATTGCCTTAACGTTATTTGTCTGAAGTTTGAGGTAAAGATTCTATTCTACTCTACTCTAAGATGTCTGGTAATACACAAAATCCCTCCTCTGTTGATTAAACATGGAACATGCCAAGGGTGGAAGGGCGTGCCCAGACTTGCCCAGACCTTGGCCCCGACCAATCCCAGATTGCTGACCACGCATTTCAGCACTTGGTATGGTCCAGAGGAGGGACCATAGAAATCACTGGATATCTTCCTACTTGACTTGGAATTGGTTCTTCCTAATTGATTGCTGTGTTCATCAGCTTTCGTTTGGTTGTTACTTCATATGAAGTTAGTACTATACAAGGTGAAATTGTGGATAGATTTTGATATGTAAGAAACGATACGAGTTTAGTTCTCCTTGTGCAGCCCTAACTATTCAGTAGAAATTTTCAAAATATCCTATGAATTCTATATAGACCAAAAAACACACACAGCAGACTGGAAGTTCTCTTCAACAGTAACTTGTTAAAAAAACCTTACTAATTATTAGCATTATTACAAAACATAAGTGCCTTGTATATTGTTAAAATATAATGTTAATAAAATTTTAACTGGAACTAGTTAATTAACATTCTATCTCTACTTTATTCCTTTAACCCTGATTCGTAACATGGTGGTTTGTGAACTTTCAAACAACTGTGACTTGTACAGAATAAGGGACATTATCCTAAGCATAATGATCAAATCTCACTCCTTACCTACAGTTTGTGGATTGGTTGGATGAGGCTCTATAGATACAAAACCTAGATACAAAATAACATGTTGTTGAGAAACGAGATAGGGCACTGCCTGGTTACTACTAGTATTGTGGCTCACATAGTAAACGGTTAAGTTTCCAGTGTTATCAAAACTAAAGACTCTTTGAAATACTAAGCACAGACAATGTATCATGGTTCATTACGAGATATGACAAAACAGGGTTTCCAGTTATGTTCTGTCACTTCTCTGTTCCTTGGATCCTGCATATTCTTATCTCTCAATATCTTTATACCTTGCTGAAGTCATGTAGAAAAGTTGACAAGGCACCTATCTTTGATACAGTATGGGCCCCTACAGTTTCACAGCTACTTTCTTATGCATCATCATAGCATGATTGGTAGCTTTGCACAGTCCAGTACAGTACAGAACACTTTATGCCGCCATCATCAACTTTCTAATTAGCACACTTCAGTATGGTGACCCAGGCATGGCCATATAGACCCTTCTGCATGTTTCCTGCAGACTTGAAAGACCCAGTGTCTGGATCGTAGCATGAGACCTGTCTGCCTCCCCTGCCGTTACCGTTGTGGCCTCCAGAGATGTAAATCTTCCCCTGGTACACGGTCATTGCGCAGTCCCATGGTACACGTGCCTGCAACCGATTCCAGTTCCCCATGAGGATAACCCGAGTGGGGTTGAAGGGGTCAGTCCACAACCTTCCCGTTGGCTTAAAACTGTACACCCATCCGTCTGGATGTAGCCCAGCAACATAGACGCTGCCCTTGAGAGCTGCAGCGTTGAGACGACCTCCTGGTTGAGGCATGTGCTCCATTTCCTTCCACTGTGAGTCACCTGGGGTGAAGCGGTACACCGTAGCTGTTGGTTTGTGATCAGCACCAAATCCACCCATCACATATATCCTGCCGTCCAACACTGCTGCTGCATGGTGGTACCTTGGCTGTGGGAGTGGAATCCCCGTCGTCCACCTGTTCTGGTTCCTGTCGTAGATCTCCACATGTAATAGCGCAGAAAGGGGGTCTCTCCCTCCAATTGCGTACACCTTACCTTGAACCACTGCTAGCTTGTGATTGTACCGATTGGTGTTCATCTTAGCAAGTCTGGTCCAGGAGTCGAATTCTGGCTGGTACAGCCAGACTTCTTTGGCAAAACTGGTGCCTATGGACACGATAATGTCGCTTCTGCCGAGAACAGCTGCAGCAAAACCACTGTCGTTGTTCCTCTTCATTCTCGTGGTAACAGACCAACTCGTTTCTGATGGTGCTGCACCATGGTTGTCATGACGGCGTTTGAGAAGACTGTAGGGTCCTCGGGTCCAGTTGACCGTTTCTCTGTTCCTCCAATGACCACTAATGTCTCCCTCAGACCACTGGTGCGGCGGGGACGGGTGCGAGGCGACTGGACCTCTCCCGGGAACAACTGGTACCTACGAGCTTCCGTCAAGAAATCCTGGCAAGCCTTGCGTACGGCGTCGTTGATCTCCACATTCTCCAAGAAGTACAGTCTATCCATGAAGGGGAACCTGACCCATCTCAGCAGGTCTTTCATCTCCTTCTTCCTCTTCCTGACGTCGTGGTTGATCCAGGCCATCACGGATGTGTACACGCTTTCCTCAGAGGCACCAAGGTCATCAGATGAGACCAGCTTGATGAGCTGTTCCTTCGTCAAATAAAGGAACTCCAGGGTCCCGCTGACTGCCGAGAACTCCCTCATGGCATAGGACCACGCATTCTTCTCCAGGTCTGGGCAGGACAACATGCTCCCCATGTGCACCATCTTCAGACAGTTCTTAGAGCTAAGATTACCAGAGATGAACTTCAGGCAAGCATCACGCACCGGTTGGATCTGGAAGAAGTTGGCGCCTTCCAGCAGTTTTACGGCATTGTCGTCTGTGATGGTGACCTTCGATGTGTACGCATAGTCCACAAGCAGCTGCAGGGTGTTGGTGCTGACCTGGTGAATGGTGACTTTGTGCTCCTGGCTCTCGCGGTGTCCGTTGCAGACATGGCACGGAAGTACCCACTGCAAGCAGCGAGGACATTGCGGTGGCACGGGATCTCTCTTCCGGAGACGCAGAGGATGACGTCTGTCAGCAGGTTGTCAGACCGCAGTTCCTGCAAGCCCTGCAAGAGGGAGCCTGCGTGTGGATTGTGGCAGAAGTCCTGTGATCGTGTTGACGCTGCCATTTTTATGCCCTAAGGTATGAAAAGAATAAAGAATAAATAAAAGATAACTTACTGATCAGTACTGCAGTATCTGTATCTGTTAGTGTATCTGTATAGCCGGTATAACCACCTTTCGGCGTAACACACCAGCTAAAAAGTCATACTAAAAACAGGCTGCTAAAAAGTATCATAAGTCATGCAAGAGTCCACAGTGATAGGACACAGTGATAAGCTAAAGAAAAGAACATTTAATCAAAAAAGATATTTTAGATAACAAATTGCCTAAAATTATGCATATAATTATAAGATCCCAAAAGTACCCCCTTCCCCCTAAGAATCAATAGAATGGAATGGTCCATCCCCTCCTGATGGGAGAACTGACACATCTGGCAGTTCTTACCAGAGTGTGACCATCATATCCAGACAGAAGGGTACCACTGGTGTTCAGTGAATACATGCGCATGTTACACGACCACCTTGGGTTTGTCAGGAGATGGCCACAAATGGATTCTTACAATAGTGGGAAAGGGTGAAATATACGATAAAATGATGGTAACTACTACTTTTTCAGTCTGGTCCTTGAAACAGATAGCCTGAGTGTCAGCCTTGTTAGCTTTCCCAAGAGGTGGGGAGTGGATCTTGGGGAGTGGACAAAGCTAAGCTAACAGTAACAAGGCTGACACTCAGGCTATGAAACTGAATTATTTCAAAACTTGCAAGTTATGTGTATTCATATTGCACCAGACATGTACAGGAGTTATGCAAATTACAGGGGTATCCTACAGAAACATATTTACCGTAACAATGAGGTACTAAACAATGCAACCTAAAGCTATTTACACCATAACAATTGAAAACAGGACAACCTAGAGCACTAAAACAACAACATGCAAATTTCAGCTCAGCCAGGACAAAACTCTAACCAAGGAACCTGAAGATATTGTAACAAATTGAATGAAGCAAAATGTACAGCACTGGGCCAGGCTAACCTCCTTGTTCTTGACCCTGATTTAACCATGGTATAACGTTACCTCCATGAGTACAGCTAGAGAAAAACAGAGAATCCAAAATCTTCAGGACTTGGACATGTAAAATAATTCTGTGTTGGCCAAGTTGTGATGAGCTACTTAATTTCGAACAACTCATTAGTTTGAAGAAAATTAATCTGACGCATTAATATACTTTCAAATTCAGTTTAGAGTGGATGAAATATGCTGATACATTTTGTACTAGTGCTAGTATAGTCTGTGGTTCCCGCGCGAATACTAAATACATGTATATTAGAAACAGATGGGGCTGCGACCGGTCGCGACCCGTTTCCTAGAAAACTAGCTCGGGTGGATAACTTTACTACAGCTTGAAACTATGGTAACTTATGCTCCTTACATTACAAACACATGAAGATTTCCTTACCTAACCTTGTAGTAGATCTTAGATTTGGTCCCACTGACTTTTGAGGTCTACGGGAATAGGGAAGAAGCTCTCGATCTGACGCAGACCGTCCCCGGGTCTTCTTCTGGTGGAATGAATGCACATCCTCCAAAAAGCGCGGGAATCTTCCAGGAAGGTCAAAGGTTGTCTTTGGGACGTATAAAAATATGGGAGGGGGTGACAACCTGCTAATTTGGAACACCTCTTCAAGATACAATAAAATGTAGCTGTTATTTTTTGGGGTGATAATCCGATTGCTTTAACGTTATTTACTTGAAGTTTAAGGTAAAGATTCTACTCTACTCAGCTCTAAGATGTCTGGTAATACACAAATCCCTCCTTTGTAGATGGAACATGCCATTGTGGAAGGGCGTGCCAGGACTTGCCCAGACCTAGGACCTGACCAATCCCAGATTGCTGACTACATCTTTCAGCAGTTGGCATATTGGTCCAAGAAACAGTCTGGCGTCCAAGTTACTACATTTGTACATGCAACTTCAATCAACTGTGAGGATATTGTGCTGTGAACCAAGGGATGGTGGTAGAGATGGATGGAAAGATATCCGAGCTAATACTAGTAGCTTGTCTAGATTATGATACAAGTTAGTATTGCCAAGGACATCCTTTATTGTTTGTGCAGAGGTAACATTACACTATGGTCGAGAAGCTTACAAGAAGTGATAGTTTATACTTATTACACTGTGTTCTTTATTGATCTTTTTTGGGATACTTATTTATTAGTATCCATAGGGTTGAATACAAAGTTTGATTTATCTTTTGCCATTGTGCATGGCATTTTGACTGTCAATGGGAGAATATGGTAACAAATTAACAATCAAAATCAATACAATTATTTTTGTTTTGAAGTCCCATGTCCTGACAGCCACACCGCCCCTTGCTGCTCTTGGCTCTCGCTGAGTGTGACAGTTTTCGCGGTACTCTCCGAGACACGCTGCATACTTCATGACATGTGCAACGTAGTTCTGTTCATGGACACCATGGACCAGATGTGCCATGGGACCCCCTGCAAAGACGGGCACATCCTCTCCACCATGTGTCTCGTGTGCCAGAGGCACCGCACTTTGCTGTTTGTAGTCTTTGCTTCCTGAAAGAAAGGCACAGTGATTAGGACTTTCATATCATCACTTCAAATTCAAGGGAAATTTTATAGAAAGGGGTTAAAAGTAGCCTCTTCCAGGCTTTGGAAAGTGGCTGGAGAGAGTACAAATTGGCCAAATAGACAGATGTACCAGGGGAGTTGGTCGACACTGAAAGAACAGTTTGCTACTCCCCAGCATATCTATCATCTGTCTGTTTTGCTGATTTCTACTCTTTCCAGCCACTTGCCAAAGCCTGGTAGCTCAGGCTAGTAAAGAAGGACCAGTGGTATGATACAGGTGAACATATTAGTAGACCTGTGTCAATGTTCGTAATGTCCTCCCTTGTACCAGACAGACTGTAGCCCGGCCCGTTACCATACAGCAGACTTGTCATCGGCTTCCGGTCCAGAAGTTCAAAACCAAAGTTGTAATCAGTCTTTCCTGTTGGAGACAGTGAGGTAAATTACATGATGTGACATATCTGTAATCTGTTACCCTTGATAGATCCAATTGATGTAGTTTATATATACACCAAGGCCACAGTTATATAACTTACATTCTCCTCAGAAACAAGATGCACTTACACTTAAATCAAAACCAAGCTCATTTTGCAGCAATATGTTTTAAGATAATGAATCTATACAGTAAAATATATCTTTGTATTAAGATTCACAAAGTAATTGATACTATTTTAATAGTCAGCTGTGTCTTGCTTGTAACACCTGATTACAAAATGGACAAACCAAATATTGGATTTCCTCGACTTGGGTAACCCCCAAAGGTGAAGGTGTGAGAATGGTCGGCTGTCACAATGATCAGACTGTCCTGCATATCAAGCATGTCCTTGGCAACCTAAAGAAGAAAGACACTGAGTCTATTTTTCCCTTTCTTTGAGTATTTTTTTCTGCCAAACACTCAGTAGCACTGAGAAAATGAAAATGACAACGGTATACTAAAGGGGACTATGCTAGTTGAACAATATGTTTCTGAATAGAAAGCTTGCATGCTAAGTGTCAAGTATGCAGGTAAAGATTGTTATACCTGAATGGCATCATCAAATGCAACTGTGTCGTGCAGTGCCCTGACAGCTTGATTTGCATGGTGTCCATGGTCAATGCGCCCACCTGTAAATAGAATTAACTCAGTGCATGGAATGCAACAATCATGTCCCCAAGTGTTTGTTATTCTGTATGACAGAATGTAACTGCAGGATTTCTAGAAGGTGTGCATGAAAGTAGACAGTTCAGGGCAAAACTGGATGTCTAACAGTACATGCTTGTGTGTACAATAATTCCTTGATCAGTAAAGATGCAAAGTAGTAGACCCCACACCTTCCACCAGCAGGAAGAAACCATTGCTGTTCTTCTGTAGGATCTGGATGGCTTTTTGGGTCATGTTGGAAAGGGTTGGCTCGCCTGCACTGTCAAGTTCACGGTCAATGGAAAACTTCATGTGGTGAGGTTCAAATAACCCTGCAATAGTCAATTAGTGTATTTCAATCTGTGTTGTTACCTTTATACTGGTAGCAATTACTAGTATACAATGTGCAATGTAACAACATGTGAAATTGACTTTTTCCTCTTGAAAGGTGTTTAAGAATCAAAGTGCTATACAAGAGAACGGTCCCTACCCAACAGATAGTCTGTCTTGTTTGAATCTATGGCATTGAACTCATCCATGTTCCACACAAACTGGGCCGTCCCTGGTTTTCTGGTCACCCATTCTTCAAGGAGGTTCCTGCCGTCTTGACGGGTCCCATACCTGTTGGGATACTCCATGTCAGGAATGTTTTGAGGAAGGAAGTTCTGACGTCCACCAGCTAGAAGCACCTTAAAGAAACATGACAACAATTGAACCATACACATCTTTGATTCAAATACACATAACAATAATTGATAGTCATTGCTGGTCTTGTTCCCCAGAGTGATGATTTGTCAGCAAGACAGAAATATACAGATTGGCCATACACATGAATGTAACGTAACTCAGAGAGATAAGAAATTTAATGTTACCTCTATATCGGGAGCACTATCCACCAGCTGAGCTGCAATGTCCTTGCACCCATTTTGAACAGCCTCCCAGGGCAGGTTAGCATCAGTGTCCCAGTATCGGCTAGCACTGTGTGCGTATGTGGAGGCTACTGTGGCATCGGTCAAGCTGGTGGTGGACACAACTCCTGTAGACTTGCCTGAAGAGAAGCAGATGAGAGTCCTATCTCTTTTATCAGGTGTATGTCTTAATAAGGATATGCAACTATGCTATAATTATGAAGTGCATAGTGATGAAAGTGAATTATGATAATTGAGTAGTGCACTACTAGTATACAAATATGCACCATTCTAAATATGAATCTAA
This sequence comes from Branchiostoma belcheri, assembly GCF_001625305.1. Classification (NCBI taxonomy): domain Eukaryota; kingdom Metazoa; phylum Chordata; class Leptocardii; order Amphioxiformes; family Branchiostomatidae; genus Branchiostoma; species Branchiostoma belcheri. The sequence goes on along the minus strand of NW_017803379.1, from coordinate 1,392,693 downwards.
ACCATAGAATTGATAAATATTGCACAATTAACATCCATACCTAATCTACCAGCCAACCTGAGTCTACTCAAATTGAAAGTCACTACACAACAAAACTTGGATGTGTATCAACGATGCACCAACCCACCTGCCTGATTGGCCAGCACCAGGATTGAGTTGACCTCGTTGCCCTTCTGAGTTGCACAGACCCCGTTCCTTACCCGACAGTTGACCCCTACAGTCCCTCGCTCTGCCTTCACCCCTGACAGGTAAGCTGTGGCTGTACCTGCGGAGTCTGGTACCTGATAGTCCAGGTTGTAGGTCTAGATTCACACAGTAGAGAATAGACAAAGGCTGACTCTTTGCAACCCTTAAATATGCCTCAAACGTTTTGACATATTGTGTTGATATACTAGTAGTTGTCTATCTACTCTGTTAGTTTAAGTTCCTTCAGTATACACACACAGAACTAAGGTAAGAATGGAACCAAATGTCTGGGCCTTTCTATTGCTGTACCTTTCTTCTCAACATGGGAGGGGCAGTCAAGATTGCTTGAATAATACCGGTAGGGGAAATGTGTTCAAGTAAAGACATGTTGTGACATTCATGGAATGGAAATGAAAAAAAAATTGGCATTCCTACCCTTTTTGGACATGTTATCGGCCTTTATACCCAAAGAGAATTACAATAATAACTGCATCACCTTGGCTAGGCCCATATGTGGCAATGAGTCCATAGCTAGCACAGTTTCCTCCCCTGGCTGGCCTTGTAGCTGTCCCTTCAGAATCCTCCCAGCAGTCACAGTAGTTACACCCATGCCGTCTCCTATGAACAGCACCACATTTTTGGCCACGTTCAAGTTCAACTTCTGTAGCTGAATGGCTCTGTCAAGGTCGCGATGTGCCATGTCATTCCAGAATGCAGGATCTCGTTCCTCAGATGGTGTGCGCTTCTGAGGCTCTGTTTAAAATGACACGGCATACATTAGTTTTGAAATGACGATACTCAGCAAATGTCCCTTTTCTCTGTAAGACCATCATGCCACCAAGATGCAGCAAAAATTCAATTCTCTAGGGAATGTACAAGTAAAATTTCTTATATGATATTTGCAATCCAATCTTTGTACTATTTAGATCAGCTCCACCTCTAAGGCGTTGCCAAAAATGTCACTGACCTGAGAATGTTGGCTGTCGTCCTGATGGTGCCTGTTCCATAGTTGTGGGGAGGACAGCAGACACCAGAAAGAGAAAGCGGTGCAGCTCCATCTCGTCGCACATACAGCTACCACCTACGTTGTAAAACGGTGTTGAAATGTTGAGCTGTATTCTGTACAGGACGTAATCCCATGCCTAATAAGTACCCCGGCCCCACCATATCTACTGCATACCCATATCCATACCGATACATTCAACACATGACGTTTGTACAAAAATACCCATTGTTGCCTTCGTCTAGATCACCTCTGTTTTTATGACGGCTCTAGGAACATATTTTTTTACCTTCTGGGTCCTGCAAATTTTAGTTCTTCTTGCCTGATGGCTGCAGATCTTGAGGTTGCGTTATTGCGTTTTGCACATGAATTTGATGAAAGCCTGGTTGTGAATTATGCTAGGTCCCACGGCACATGCGTAGATCAGTATTGAGGCTCTGTAACATTATGGTTCATTCGTTTATTTGTTCCAGTCATTTTTGGACATGATTGGGTAGAGTTAGCGCGTCTATCGTAGGACGCCGGACTTGCACAATCTCAATGCAAATGCATAACAAGGGATATCCTTTTCAGCACCAAGGAAAGAGCACATCGCTGGTACCGCGGAAAGCGCCACCTTGCGGATGTGGACTATAAGACATATATTGCGTCCGCAGTATCGAACGAGAACGTCTTCACTGATTTTTCGTCAAACGTGAGTTCAATCTATCCATGGGAGTAGATGATGCTGTTCTTTCACCATTTTTTGCCAGAATTCTGCCGGCCAGAGATTAACTTACGTTTTCTTATAACATTGCATGCAAGATTGCATACAATCTTTACAACTTTAAGCATACTGATCAATCGGAGTGACATTAGGACTAGCTGCTTTTGGAGGCATCCATGTATGATTTAATACAACACAACATCCACGTAAATGACAAACAACTTTGTTTACCAACAAAAGCGCCACCTGGCGCTTCACTTACCAGAGTTCCTGGAAGAGCATACTGTAAAATTGAGTATAGGGACGGCAAGTTTTTGTAGTATTTTGACAGAGTTCACTAAAACGTAAAATCGGTCTTAGGGTAATTTATTTGAATATATATCAGATGAATTTTAATTATTGAATCAATTATTTATGTTGCTTACTTTGGCTTTTATAAATTTATTTAAAACCACATCCTTCCCCTCAGTGATAATGCACTCTTCCAGTCGCCATCTTGGCGGGAAACTTGTAGAATGTGTCGGTTTGGAGATTTGTTCATGGAAAACTGTCGAATATTGGGATAATTTATTGTTGTCAGCTACTAAAGACAGTTCACAGACCTTCGAGTAATACCAATTGTCGTCCCTGACAGCCTTCTGAATCAGGTAAATTTCTGTATTCTGTTGTTTTGGCAGGAGAGACAAGCCTGCACTCCATCGTCAGTTCTCGAAATATTTTCCATTTCGGATTCTTGTTATATGATGTGTGTGTATGGGGCAAGTAGAAGTTGTGTATAACGGACAGTTCTAGTATCGTTACCCTTTGTGTGAATATGAACAGAAACTAAAAAGTTACCCTGTTTAAAATTTGGTAACTTCACGACATCTACTCAAATGTTGTCTTGCTAAAAGTGACCACAGCTATTTAAACTTCAATATAGAACCCAGAGAACTAGAAGGTATAGACGTATCATCTATATGGTCTACATTCTTGAATCGTCATATTTCTAGTCAGTTTGCCGAGAAGTCTACCTGATGGTCATACCTGGAAGGTGAGAAGGTGTGCTCAGCTCCAAGTTCAGGTACGTCAAACTTGGATCCTATGAATATGATTTTTTCAATATATAAAAAGTTGTAACCGGATTTTTCTCCTCTTACTCACAGTTTTAGTCTAATCATAACTGCTGTAACTCAGTTTACATTGCATGCAGTCCAAAATGTTACTGGACTCTTAGTTACACATTCAAATTTACCTTTTACCAACCAACACGGTTGCATGAGTACAATACAAACACTCTATACTCACTCCTAACATTGTCCCAATGATTGCTTGGTTGCCTGTTTTTGTTCCAGACCATTCTTTCTGTGCTGATACAGTGATGATGCTTGTATACTTTTCCAACCACAAAGTCAGCTGAAAAGTTACAGTGTCTCCGACGAGTCTGCATTCTCCACTCGTCCTGCTGTGAACATTAGAAACTGAACAAACTACATACTACTACATGTAGCATGTGCAAACCTCATGAACAATTGTATAAAGTATTAGTATATTTGTTTGACAATCAATGATAGAATATCACAGTAACTGAATCATATGTAGTTTTTAACGATTGAGCGTTAACTTTGTGGATATGTATGAATAAGATATTCGATACACCATTGAATAGAGAATATTGTAAAACCTTGGTAGATTGAAATAAGCATGGCGGAGGCACTGTTAGAAGGAGAAGCTCCTGGTGAGAATATGACAGGAAGTGCGGACATGACCCCCACGAAGCAGCAAACATGTGGCACTGGTGTCTCAGTGGTGTCATTCCAGCGTAGTCCTAAGGATGCCGAGGAGGTAGTTGACTTACTCTTGAGAGAACTGATTCCTCAGGAAGACTGGGATGCAGCAAGTGATGCTGATTCTGATTCACCAGTTTTAACTGAAGAAGGATTGAGTCGTATTTCTTCATCAGCAAAGGCTGACACATTGGACAGTGACATCTCTGACCATGTAACAGCAAAAGGGGCAGATCCAGTAAAGCCCTCAAGTGGGAAAGATGTTTCTCAAGCTCAGCAAGGCCAAGAAGGGAATGATGATGTATTGTCAGTTCTAAAAGACTTAGATCAGTGTCTTGGAGAATCAAGTTCAACAGAACCCTCAGTTTTAGGCACTTATGTCACAGAAGATAATTGTGACACGTGCAGCGTGCTGTCAGACATCACAGCTTACCTGTCTGAAGATGACGATCAGAGAAAAGAGTTGCAACAGGACAAGGGATCTAAGGAGAGTCTTGTTACCAACGACGATGAGAAGACAGAGTTGCTGGTTCGAAATGGCATTCATGAGGACTTTGATGGTACCACCATGCTTGTTGATGAGGAGCAGGGAAAAGCTGAAGATGCATTAGAAGTGTGCATCTCTACAGATAAAGAGCCTGCTGTAGAGGAAAGATGTTGCAGCAGTGAAGCTAAAGGTGCTCATCAGATGGCAGCTATTCAGAAACTTGACAGTCCTCTTTCAGAAGTAGAGGGAATAGCAACTCACAAAGCTGGTGGTACACGTACTGATGAAACTAGAATTGAGCCACAAGAGAATGGCACCAAGTGTTCCATGCCCAAAGATGTTTCAACAAAGAACAGCCAACCGTCTCATATGATAACGGATTGTGCTATGGCAGTGTCAAACAAACCTACAAACTATGTTGATGATGTAATAATTGATCTGTGTGTGACACCTGAAGAAGAAATAGATCTAGTTGACCAGGATGGTAAATATTTGACTGACAGTTTAGAAGGTGACTCAATGGAAACTGATGCACAGTTTGAAGTCATCGATGTCTGGCCAAATCCTGCATACAGCTGTGAGACTCCTCCAAAGTCTTTAGCTAGTAGCCCAATTGTAGGAAGCAAAGGTTCCTCTACTCCAGAAATAAGTTCTTTATCTGACCACAAAGGGGCAATAGATAAAAGCAATCAGTCGAGAGAATTGAATAGATCTGTAGCTTCTGCTACTGCTGGTCTCGAAGCATCTTCTCTAGTTAATACAAGTGAAAAAGTAAAGGTTGGAGAAATAAGAAGGAAGGCAGTTCCAACTGAGAGCAGTAGTGTGAGCGGCTCTGTTTACAGGCCCAAAGAAGTTTCTCTTAAAACTCCCCAGGCAGAACAAGTCTCTGATGTTGCTGACAAGCTTCAATCATCTCAAGACAAGTCAAGAAACCCACAGCCTGTTGTAAGCATGTCTCGGTGTACAAAAGATTGTGGTTCTGAAAACAGTGGAAGGAGTGTTGTACACAAAAGCTCAGGTTTAAAGAGTAAGGCACAGAGTACCAGACCACCAACCAGTGGAGATTGCGATGTTGAATTCTTGCAGCAGAACAAGAGAGTCAAAATGGGTTCCAATCCAGAAGGCACTGTCAAGTCACACACAGAAAGACCAAAACCAAAGATAAAGCCTATTGTCTGGGACCGCTCTCCAGCTCACAGCAGTAAGACCAGGAATCCAGTTGTATTTCCTGCACAGAAAACAGTAGTAATAAAATCTGAAGGAAAACAGGCTTTTTTAGCTCCAACTGCCAAGAACACTGTGGTAAAGAAGATGGAAATGCCCAAGCCGCAGAAGAAAACGGCAATTAAGAAAATTGTTTGGGACAGATCACCTGCTCGGCAAAAGGACACAAGTAAAAAAAGTCCTCTTAAAGATGGAGACCTGGAAATATGCATCCCCAACAAGACAGAGGCTGTCAAGGAAGATGTCAGACTTGTCTATGATCCACAGAGGCCGTTATCACCAGATTCCAAAAATAAGCTACTGGAGCATCTACTGAAGGTGGAGGATAGCCAAGAAACTGAGACAGAGGAGATACAACCAAGTAAACTTAAAGTTACCATCTCAAAGTTGGACAGCAAGGTTACAGTGGCAGAATCTGATCCTGATGTTCCATGTAAAAAGCTTAAATTAGCTGGAGAAAGAGGCAGTCATACACTCACATCTGTTGCAGATAAACACAAAGGGAAGGCAATGTCTGCTGCAGCCAATAGTAGCAGTAGATCTGGTCAGCACAAGTCTTCTAAGAGGGAGAAACATAAAACTCACAAACATTCAAATCATGAGGAAAGACTAGTAATGCTCAAGGGAGAGCCCAAACCTACTGTCCAAGCAAGCATGACAGCACACAACAGCAAAGAGAAACCACAACATAAGGGTGATGGTAAAGAAAAATCTACGAGTGTAGAAAAGAAACTTTCTCCTTCTGATGCCATCAAGAGAAAGAGGAGTTCAAAACGAAGAAAGAAATCAAGTGATAGTAATGATTCAAAAGATGGACAGGGCAAAAGTAGGAAAAAAGCAAAAGTGTCCAATGACATTGAAGATGAGCTGTCTAGTCTCCTGGAAATTACTCCAATGGAAGGAAAGGTATCCCGTCCAATGTTCTCAGAGAAACTGCAGCAAGAAGCACAACCATCATCAGATCCAAGAGAAGCATGTATTCAGAAGGACACTGTTGACACTGGAGGAGGCTCTGAGATATTGGAAACAGGGCCAAGCACAGATGTGACTGACTTGTCTGAAAAGTTGCGCAGGTCTAGGGCCAAAAGGCAGCAACAGCAGAAAACCTCAGACACAGTGGTGGGCATGGAGCCAACTGAAGTACAACAGGTACATCTCCCTGACTCAGAAATATGTAAAGAGGACAAGTCCCAACATGATATGGAAGATATGATCACTGATGAGCAGAATACGGAGGAAACACAAGAAAAACAAGAAGTTAGGATTACTCGCCAAGTTGTGATAACAGATGATCATATCAGTAGCATAGCAGCAATGAAAACTTCAACAATAGATTCTGAAGAGGACTGGGATGCTATACTAGATCTGACTGATAATGAAACTGATCCTGGAATACAAATCACTTCGCCTGGCCAAAGTTCAGATCTGAAGACAACCTTCCAAAGCATCCTAGATGAGGAGGACTTCTACAATGAGAATGCAGAAGCATTGCACTTGGAAAATCCCATGGAAGAAATCATTGCACAAGAACGTCTTATGTACAACGACACAAATACTATAGCCACATCAACATCAGCAGCACTGGAGGGGGAGGACCATGTTACTAGCGACAACCTGTCTGGTTATGAGACTGTGGATGAGGTTGTGGACTCTGATAATGAAGTTCAAGTTGGTGGTAGTGGCTCACAGGTCAGGCTGGCAGCTACTGTATCAAGTCCCAGTGTAAAAGCTTCATTCTTCATATTACCATGTCAAAATCAGTCACCAACTGTGTTGAAGACAACTGATTCTATAAGTTCAAGCATTTCTGTGTTTGTGAAAGACACCAAACAAAATGACTCAGAAGAAATGAAAGCGTGTGAGAGTACTATTGTGAAGGAAGCAGCTTTATCTGGTTTTACTGGTACTTCAGATATTGTTAGCAATGAAGCTGCAAAAGTTGATTCAGGATTTGTGTTGCCAGAACATGCTGGGGTTACCCATGAGGAATCGGAAAAAGTGCCTTCTCAAATTGATTTAGAGGTGACTGTCAGTAAAGATACCAGTGAGGGAGAACCCAGAGGAACAGATTCAAAAGATTTGCCACTGACAGCTACCAGTACAGATGTCCTGTGTGATGAGCCAGAAGAGCCAGTCTGCAGGGACAGTTTACAAAATGACTTGGGCCACAATCTGAGAGAACTGTTAGAGAAAGCGCTGTTTGAAGCACTAATCCAGAGTGATAAAAAAGGGGCCGAAAAAAAGCCTTTGGAAGTGTGTAATAGTCCCATGGCATTGGAACCATCTCACTCTGAAACAAGTCAAAACCAGGTCTCTCCTTCACTAAAGGAAGAAGTGGACACAAGCATGCAGAATAGAGAGCAAAAAAGTGATGCTACCAGTGGGGCTGGTGAACAAAGCCAAATGTCTTCATCTAAAGAGAAGGATGTACCTTGTGAGAACACATCTGAGAGTGCTGGTCCAGGGGCAAGCATTGCCAATAAAATAGTTATTGATGACAGTTTTAAGGAGCCAGTAGATTGTGGTGCCATCGTGAAATTGCCTCAAGTTGGTAATGAAAAGATAGGCCAGGTGTTGTCTTTAAATAGCCAGCATACCACAGAAATTAGTCCAGCAGCTGCTGTTGTTTTGGAGACTTGCATTGGAAAACAAGGTCAAGATGCAGTCAAGCCAGTAGAACATAAAGATAGTGCAGACGCTGCTATTGCAAAAGAAGAACAGAGGGCATCACATAGTAAATCAGGAGAAGACCAGAACACCTCTGTGCCCCTACAAAGTAGCACAGTGAAGTCTGACTTGCCAGCTGCAGACATCAGAGTTGTACGGGACAGCTGTAGCAAGGAAACTCCGGCTGCAATCACCAGCCTTACAACTAGTGCACGGGTGGAAGACAAGCCTAAGCCCTGCACAGATACCACAACAGTGTTCACCAGACTTGAGAACTCTCCGCAGAAGAAGTCAGAATCTGGAGTGTTTAACAGACTTGGCGGGTACAGCACCAAACTGAAGGGCAAGAAGTCGCGAGCCGAGTGCTGCACCAAACCACGCTTCCACCCTTACCAAGGAAAGGCTCCTACTGACAGCAAAGGGCAAGGGAATGAGAACAACGTCCATCTGTGTAAAGAGTCACTAGAGGAGCTGAACCAGTTGGTCACTAAGGAAGACAAACAGGCAGGATCTAAAAAACGTAAGAAACAGCGCAAGAAACAGCAGAAACCAGGCCCCAGCAGGCTTTACAATGAGCTACAGGACAGACTACAGAGGGAGGGCCATGATATCAGGGAAACCTACTACCTCGATGGCGGCAGTGAAAATCCGTACGACGAGGGTAGATTTACTGGCAGGGGGTCAGATCCAGAGTATTGTCTTGAAGAGATGCCCTGTGTTCGAAACAGTGACCCGTCTGATATGACGTCGAAAACGTATCGCTTCAAAGCCACCATCAAGGTCAAGTTCCCAAAACGGGACAAGGACTTCCACTGCTATCCAGCTCCACAGCTTCCCAGGTTCAAAGACATTCCTGATAAATTTCCTCGGCATCAAATGAAAAAGAAAGAGAAAAAGTAAACAGTCACCTATAAGTACAAAGTTGATATCCAGTTTAGAAAGACATGCATTTCATCAAATTATGAAGTTTTTAATGCAGTGAGAGCCATGCTTGTTTCTTCCACCACGGTATTGATGCAAGTATGAAAGAGTAAAAAGTCCACAGAAGAAGAATAAACATTGTACTTTAATCTTGAACACCTAGATTACTTTCTTTCAGGATGACAATTTGTTGTCACCAGAAGTAGTGATACTATGGTTTGACACAGGAAGAATCTTGTAAATGTTTGGGCAGTCTCCTAAAATCTCTTCCATTCAGCATTTATTGTTTGATATACACTGAATCAGGTTTAGGAACAGTTACTGTAGTTTTGATATTCCATATTAACTTCTTTCTTGATGTCTTATGTAGGAATTAAAAGTTTCTACATTAAATGTTCAAGTTTTGTTTTGGATGTCCTAAATAATTGTCTTGAAAACTGTATGATTAAATATATTAAGTATTTATTGGATTATAGCATTGTCAAAGTCTTAGACAGCATCTGCAGTAGAAGTAATGGCAGTATCAAAATTGTCATTTTTCAAGTTAAAGTCTCCTGCTGCAGATCATTCGCTTCCTTTGCAGTGCTTGTTGAGAATTCTTGAGAAGTATCCTTTTTTTTTATTTCTTTGATAGATAGTTGCCAATGGTACAGAGAAGGGTACTCGGGGCTCAGAATACTTCTCTCCTTACCTGTAATACTGCAAGCTGACAAAATTTTATTGGCAATTTGGAAAATCTCTCCACTCAAGAACCTGTTCCCTCCTTACTACAATCTGCTCAGCCTGCAAAATTGCAAGTTCTTAATGTTTTTCTACGATGCTTTTTTTCCAGGTAACACTAACAGGTTGATAGTTCAAGCCCTGATACTTGTATCATATTAGAATAAGTGGACTTTGTTTAAGTCTATAGACAACTTTGTTGTATAATTTGTTTAAACAATTGACCAACCAGTGCTACTATGTGCATTGACTGTTTTCTGTATACTGTAAGATATATTTTGTCCTCTGCAGGGTATGTTAGATACTGATATGATGCTAACAATGCAGATGTTTGGAAAATTTGATGACCGAGTTCAGCAAATTTTTATTCTATCGGGGTACTGTTTCTCCAGAAAACTGGCATATTATATTGCATTAGCCCTCTTACTTTTAACATTAAACTACTGTAAAACACAACTTTTCTCAGTGCAAACAGTATTGTTGACCTTGTTCAGCACATTAAGGAGATGCAAACTTGATTTCGTGGATCACTTCCCCGTGACTTTTTGGTTTGTCAATCATCAGAGCAAAATCAATACCCACATAAAATTGAGTTTGCACAACCGTACCAATCTGTATTTTTAACTTGAATGTGCAAGGGAATCATAAATCCATTAGGTTGAGGGGGAAAATGTAAGTTAAAACCTATGAAGGACACATTATGATCTATCAAGCTGATAGTGTCGTGATGTGTTGGTTGGCATCTTATGTTGTCTGTTATTACATTGTTGTTTGACACTGAATGCATTGATTTACCTTTTAGTGTTGATTTCTTATGTGTCAGCTATATACCAAACAAGGCAATAGATTTGTGACAACTCCATGGTCATGACACAACTTGCGGGCATACCATGCCTAGATGTCAGGTGATCTGGCCTTACCATGTGAAGCACATACCCTTCCATTTGTTGATCAGTGTCCTTGACTGATACACAGCTCTTGGAACGGTACTGTACATGTATTATGATGTAGATATCTTTCATCAACAGAAGTGCATGGCTTCATATGGTTTTCCTTTGACTTGAAGTTTAAAACTGCCATGTGGTTTATGTTTTGCAATTAAGTCAGTTAAAAAATAAAGATACTGGTATTAAAACAGCTCAAATTATTTACTGTGAAGTTGTCATGATTTTCAAAAAGATTTCAGTAAGTGCAAGTTATCCTATCGCATGGAGACTGTAACCAAATGCAAGACTGGTACAAGAGTTAGTAAAAATGAGTTTTTTTATTATAATTGGACGGTACAGTTTCTATGCTACCATCCTTTATGACTATCGGATAACCACAGTTGACATAATAATGTTTAGGGATTTGGTAAAGCTTTGTACAATGCTTGTGACGAGCTACCAACACCACGACGTACAAACAACCAATTCCTTTACTTTTGACAAACCATGAGTTTGTTACATCATATATACACAGTCACAAGTAAATAATGGTTGATGAATTTGCCATAGGAAATTTTCGATATTCCTCAATAGTCTCAACATGGTCTCAAATAAAGTGATGTGAAATCCAGGCTAAATCTTGTACCACAGCACCTTAGAACAGTATCCTGTTCTTAGCTGCTGACCACTTCTAAATCCGCTGAGGTCGTTTATAAATGTCCCGGTATGTAAGAAGCCTCAGTTCCTTTCATCACTTGTAGTTTGGAAGACTTGTCTGTTTAATCCTTACTACCTGCTTGTGATTTTTCTGCTGGTTTCTTCTCAGTTTTGGACGGGGGATCAGCAACCTACAGAAAGGGAAAAAAGAGTGGAACTTAGCAGTTGCCCCTAAATGGCAAACATTCCCACCTACATTTTCAATACTTACACACAAAACAGCAACACTGTTCAAAACTTTGATTATAGAATGCACATTGACAATGACAGATCAACAAACAAGCAAACAAACCAGTAAAGTCAACAACACAGTCCATTCCAATGAATCAGCACCAGTATTGTACCTTTGCCTTTTTTACTATAGTTCCCACAGCAGATATAACAGTGGTTTTCCCTGTGGTGTTTGGTGCTGCTAGAGTGACTACAGTAGGTTTGGTGGTAGTGATGGTCTGGATCTGGGTAGAACTCTGGTCCCACTTACTCTTCCTCTTCATCGGGTCTGCAGGTTCTGTGCACAAGGAGGAGAGAAAATTGGGATAAATATCATAGAGTATCTTAACGGTCAATTGCAGTTAGAAGATCTTTCCAATTGAAGTAGTGTTATAATGATTGTTAAATTTATTCGACAATTGCAATTACACTTTTTTAATATAGCAGAACTGACCTGTTTTAACAACACCAGCTACGCCTGTGGTTGTCTGTGTGACTGGCTTCTTGGCAGTTCCTGTGAGAAACTCAATCTGAAACAGAGTTCAGTTGGAAGTTAACTTAGCAAGTCCGAGCTTTAGTTTAATTTATTGCTTTGCATGCTATAAGCTAGATCAGCCCCCCCCCCTTCATGAAGAAAGAACAGGTCTCTGATAAGAAACTCCATATTTGAAATAAAATACAATCATCTTATTTGTAGAAAAAAATAAGGAAATAGGAGACTGACTGACTTCATTCACCTTCGTTCTGTCTTTCTTTTCCTTTTCTCTTCTAGCCATGTCTTCCTTTTGGGCCTTTGCTGAAATAAGTTTTAACAACATCAGTATACTATCCATACAAATAAATATAAAGTGAGTACAATCCAATATGTCTAATTACTTCACATATAACTTTACAAATCTAATCATTCACTCACACTACACAGACATACTATGATCTGCCACATACTGTTTATTCACATAATACACCAATTTTGAAGAATAATTACCGCTTACAAGCTGTGTAAGATGAGAATGTGCTATAAATTCTTCTGTTCCAAATTTTTGATCTGTTTTAAACTTACCCAGTGCTTCATAGTGGGAATCTTCCCCCCACATGTGTGGATTGTAAACGTCCTGGACAACAAGAAGGTAAATAGAAGATATTTCAAACCTGTATTTTAAGAGAATCTCCATTCAAGTTCATGGGATATCACATAATAAGTAAATCATTTGACATTGTTTTCTAACACAAAACACTTCTATAGCTTCAGAAAGGTTAAGAATCCTAACCTATTTGAATTCATATCAACTCTTACCTTTGGATAATTGGTCCCATTTTCGTCTATCCCTATAAAGTGTATCAGTTTTTCATAAATGCTGTAAAATAAAAGAAGGGAGGATGTCAAAAAGTGTAAAATGTACATTTCAAAATCTGTTCAAAACTTCAATGTTAAATACAGAGTGTTAAGTTCATTTATCGATGACTTGAAATGAAATGTACCTGGGGTTTCTGAAGTCTTTTCTTCTCTGGATCATCTGGTTCAGGTCTCTGCCTCCTCTCATCTGGTCATACAATCTGGATATTTTTTCCTGACAAAAATCATCAAAATTTAGCAGTATGAAAAGGTACAATTAGCCACAAATTCCATGGTTTTTAATTTTTTTTTCATCTTGTTTTATGTCTTATCAAATCATTTAGCAGTTAACCTGTTTTTCTTAAATTTTTGATAATACTAAAACAGCATTGTGCTCTTAATATTTGATCCACTACATGAAAGCACATGCAAAATGGAGATTGGATATACACTGATGTATATATCCTTGCTCTATATCATACACTTATGGTGACAATATACAGATTTTGACAAGTGCTAGATAAGTAGCTTTACCTGCATTTGCTTGGAACATCTGCCAGGGGGCTCTGGTGGCAACACAATGTCATCTTCACTCATGTTTCGGACACTCTCTGACAAAAGATCTATAAAGATGTACAGAAATACAACTTAGCACCAGGTGATACACACAAACAAAAACATGGCAGTTTTTTTTTTTGAAAACTGAAAAATGATAGTGTGCAAAATAGGTCAAGATATGTAGCAGTAGTACAACCTCGTCCCAACAACTAAGACAAAATCTGTTCTTGGCAGAAGCACATATGAGAACAACACTTGATAGATAAATACTTGTTTACCTTTAGGACCAGAATCCTGTGAATCATTGTCACTGTCCACCATTGCTATATCACCCTGTTGTAGTGAAATAAAAAAAAGGTTTGTCAACATATGTAGCAGTACAGAAATCTGAGGTCCAACCTAAAAATGCAATACAAATTTGGTGCCAAAAGGCTCCTTTAGGAAGGAGAAGGTAAAGCCTTACCTCTTCCATTCTTCCTGTAAGGTAGTCATCCTCATCCTATCAAAAGAAACAAACAAGAGTCACGGGTACTCACCGCCACCCAGCTGGCGGACAGGGAGTGGCGCCCCTGCCCACTGAGGAGCTTGTAGTCTGTAGTCAACAGACTACAACAACATATATATACACATATACACAATACAAAATAAGAGCGACACCCCAAATCCAAACCGAAAACCCCTACCCCTCACCGTGCCGGAGCCCTCAACTTATTGAGGTTGTGCACGTACGGGAAAGAAGATTGTGAGTTATTATAACTGGTCATAAACCTATGTATTGCCATAAATCTTTACATTCATCTCTCACATGCTATGCTATTTATGTGTATCTATAAATTATAATACCAATGAATGTGCGGCTATTCTCTTTTCTTCAAATGCTAATCAGGCAAGGATTGGACAAGGCCGAAGAGAAATTTTGTGCGACTATGGTCATAGTATGGACCATCGTGCAGTAGAGTTACCTCTTCTCTTGGCTCCTCCATGCTGGTGTCTTTTACTTCATCTTCATCCCCTGCTCCATAGGCCACCAGGCCAACAGCTTTTTGTGCTGCATTGAATATATAGTAGACATTCATACGAAGTGAAAACCAAGCACCCTGTGCACAAATATTCTACAGGGAAGTATGGTTTCTTCATGCTTTTGTCAAAATTTATCATCTCAAAGACTTACTCACTGCTCCGGCATGTAGGGCAGCATCAAAGATGATTCCAAGACAACTCGGCCCCTGGGACAACTCGGCCCCGGCCATTCAGGACAACTCGGCACCAACCCCAGGACAAGTCGGCCCCATAATTTCTCTGCAAATAATCTGAATTTTGGATTTAAAAAAATTATAATCATTATCGATCCAGAAGATTGACTCTGATTTAAACTTTTTACTTGGCCTTAGCAGAGACATTGTGTATAATGTCCTTGGCCTTAGTGACATTGTATTCTTTTAGCGACGACGGACTTGGCCTGCTGGGCGCCGCTAGCGTAATGCCCCTCCCGCTAACGCAGCTATGACGGCCGCGGCCCGTGCGAGTAATCTAACGATCCAAGAAACTGCAAGAACTTACAATTTATATTGATAAAGAAATTGCATGGAATCATGAAACATTTAGTGACAAATTTTCAACGTTCTTTTATGTATTCTCGTGTGATTTCGGCGGGCGGGCATGACGAAAATACCGGTATGGCCCCGCTAGTATACTTGTAATTTGCTTTGAGCGGCACAGCCCGTCATCGCTATAAGAAGAACATGTCTTAGTATAGAATGAAGTTAAGATTATAAAATTTGTCAGGAGGCTACTAATTCTCAGAGCCCAAAATACTGATGATTTATTGAGAAGTTGTGGGGCCGACTTGTCCTGGGGTTGGTGCCGAGTTGTCCCGAATGGCCAGGGGCCGAGTTGTCCCAGGGGCCGACTTGTCCTGACACCTCAAAGATTTCGTACGTGCTTTTCTTTAAAACAAAATGGTTGTTGTTGATATATTTCTACGTAACCCTGGTAGATCCGACGACAACACACTTGAATATCATCGCCATTTGTTGAGAGTAAGGGCTAGTTCACGTTTTTCAAGGCGGTTCAAAGATTTCATACTGCTTTTTCCAAACAAAAATTCGGGTTTATGCCCCCCTCCCCAACATGCACAGACACGCTAACCTGGTTTCACGTTTCCCTCTGTCTCCTCGTCCGAATCTTCCTCATCAGAACCGCCGTAAGATATCAGGGACTTGATAGCAGTAGAAGACTCCATGTCTGATGTCTGTGTGATGGTATTTACAACAAATTTAGACGCTTCTCTTTCGTTTCCGACGCGTGCCGCCGCTGAAATGTTTGAAATCTCGCTCTTCTATCAAATCTCGCGAGATGTTAAGTGCTGGATGTAAGAATAGTCCATTCTGTAAAATAGGGGTGATAAGAGTCGCGATTTTCGATTTTTGTATACTCCGAATCGATATCGCGAAAGAGAGACAGAAGTACAAAATTTGGATTACTATGTAAACGACAGGGAGACTCACAGCAGCAATGTTATAGAATTTAGATAAAATTGTAAAAAGATGTTGTTGCTGTTGTTGTTATCCCTTTTCAACGCCTAATATCTCACTATAAAAGACTCTTTAACTTCCCCTAACGTTATGCAAATCTCCATAATTTGTTTAGGTTAACCTTATGTCCTTGTACATTGTTTAGACAACTTTGTGTTAAAATATCGCACGACGTGGCATTTGTGGTGGTGTGGAAAATCTGTCGTTGTTCAAGAATCGCACAAAGCAGGTATGTATGATGAAATAACAATGCGGGTACATTTGCACGCATATTATGCTTGTTCATCTTTAGTCAGCGGACGATTGTGCATATGCGAAGAAATGTAAATCACTGCGACTCGAGTACACATTCATTAATGTTACATAACAGTTAACAGTTACACTAACGTTAATGAAGTTCGTCAGCTCTCGAATATTTTGATTACAACACTTCTTTTATTACATCACTGATGTGGTCACATAAACATCCTATTTTGAGGAAATGTGTTTTATCTAACCTCATACCTGGCAAAAGCATTTAACATGTTACTTGAAAATATGAATTACGCACACAACCGAATGTTGTTGACACATCCGGGAGTGGCGAGGCCTTAACTGATTAGTGATTAACGTTAACTACTTTGTTTACAGGTAAAGCGGTTACAACCGTCCTTTTCAGGGTAGACCGAACTGAAGGAAGTTGCCCGGGCAAAAAATGAAGAACAGGAAACTCAAGCTGTATTTCATGGCTCTTATAATTTCCTCCGTGTTCCTGTATTACTGGATTATCAGTCACGCAGGTCATATGATGACACCAGATTCGTCCGTCCTGTCGCAGTGGGAAGAACTGGGAGAGTGGGACCGCGACTCTGGTGAGATGGGTGGCGCCTTGAGACGTGAGCACGGCGGCGCTTCTGAAGATCACGGCCACGACGGATCCTTCAACCAGTCTGGTCTGCTCTGATGCCAGAACCAGGAAAGGAGGGCACAGGACGTTCTTAGTGAATTAATTTGTGCCATAAATGTCGGGATCATGTGTCACAAGCGAGACCGAACCACCGTTTGTAAACGTTTACAGTCTAGTAGCACATGGAATTCAGCAGCCGTTAGTGCAGTAACGTTATTAAACGTTAACTTTTATAGTTTTGCTTCCAATTTTTCTTCGCTCGATTTTTCTTCTGATCTTAGGCTAAGTTCAAGCAGTTACTTACTGTTAGGATCCCTGAGACCACGTTGTCATGACTGATGCAACCTTAAGCTTGATAAGATAAGGGCGAAAATACATAACAAGTTAACGTTAGCTACTTGATACGTTATTATATAATGTCATCTTGCGTCATTTATTTATGTTATTGTGTTGAATAAAGAATGTCTGCTTTATGTAACATTAACTTGTTAACGTTAGGTCCAACGTTACAATGACTTAGAGTGACACATGCCTGTCCTTGGTGCTGAACGCCATCCACTACAGAGGTAACGTTAAATGCACATGTGCCTGGTGTTATCCACAAATAGACCTTCTCGAAAGATTGGGACGCAGAAAATATAGGGAAAATTGTGTTTCGTCAAAAAGCTAGTGCCCAAGCTTTAGGCTCAGTCAACTTTTCGATTATCCGGCAGGAGACTTGAAAGCTGAAAACAAAAACGTCCTGTTTGTTGAGTAACGTCTTGTGAAAGCAGGATAAAATGGGTTGAGAAATTATAAAAGTTCATTTTATACTTTATAATGCAGTAGGTACTGACGAAAAGTATAGGTTTACGGCGCGTTTTGCATAGTCCAGGTCAAATTCAAATTTCCCGCCATTCCAAAGACACTCGGTGTCAGACGAATCAAAACAAAGATGGCGGCCTGACCAGGGCAAGTCGTGGCACAGCCGTCATTCATCCAACAATTCTTCTCAGAACTGACGCAAAACTCGGCACACGACAATGTCCGGGCTCGACAGAGTAATACAGACCCTGAAGGATGTCTTTGGACATGACGAGTTCCGCTCGGAAGCCCAGGAAAACGCAACGAGGGCCGTTGTACGAGGTAGGCAGGTTGGAAAGGGGAGGGGGGCACATTAGCTTGCCTTCCCCAGAAAAAAACGAAGGGGAGGGGGGCGTTGGAACATACAGGAGCAAGTACTGGCTTACGTCGAAGACCTCTAAAATATTAAAATGCTCAACATTTAACGCACCCCGCTTGTCTGTAGTGATATCATGTTATATGCCATTGCATAAGCATATTATTTGACAGCTGATTTGATTGGTCAACTGGGAGAACAGCTGGGTTTGTGCAGTTATCAATATCATCTGTACATATTTAGTGTAGACTTGAACCATACATAATTTGTTCATTTATTATACATGAGGAGGTTAGAGAGCCACCATGTAACATCCTTTTTCAAAGTAATCAAGACTTCATGGCAACTGTCATGCTGCATATCAGATATCAAACTGTAAGTTATGGGTACTCCTCTACACCATTTTTGTTGCATAACACCCACATCTATATCAACTTGTAAATAACTTTATACATGTATAAACATTTTTCCATTGGCAGTTGTATGTGTATTGGTAGAGGTATATATGTAGTCATGTAGAGAATACTGGTAGTACTAGTACTGATAGGGAATGACCAAAAATGAAAACATGTCACAAAGTGACCTACTGGTTGTCTCCAAGCAGATGTCATAAATGAAGACATCTAACCCAAGAGTACTTTCTGCATAGTTCTTGCAGGAACCATGACAAAGGTTTGGTTGGGGTTTATTTTCTTGTTGTAACAGCTTGCAATGTTGTTAATTTCACATATATTTTGTTGTTTGTTTGTTGTTTAGCCCGTTGTTGTTTGTTGTTTAGCCCGTTGTTGTTTGTTGTTTAGCCCGTACCTGTAGTGGGAGGAAGGATGTGTACATCTCCATGCCAACAGGAGCAGGGAAGTCTCTGTGTTACCAGCTGCCAGCTGTCATGGCTCCGGGCATCACGATGGTGGTGTCTCCTCTTATTGCACTCATGCAGGTACACACAGTGTGTTTGTAACTATGATTGGTCATTTGGCTTGTCCGTTGTAGTCTCCAAGCATATGTGTGGCTTGAACGCAGAAGTATGAAAAGAAAAATGTTTTGTGAATTCTAATTTTAAGTACTGTCTATGCTATTGTACTGTCTCATGCTATTGCCTTTATCATTTTAGTAAGACTTAACTATATATTGATTCATACATTTAGATTGATTTGGCATTCATTCCTGAGGAGCATGTGACTTTGTCCTGTTTCAGGACCAGCTAGAACACCTCCGCAAGTTGAACATCTGTGCAGAGTCTCTCAACTCCAAACTGAGCGCAAAGGATCGCAAGAGAGTCCTCGCCGACCTTCGCAGCTCCAAACCCAAGACCAAACTCTTATATATCACCCCTGAACTGGCTGCTACACCCGGGTTTCAACAACTCCTGGAAACCCTCAAGACGAGGAGGTTGCTGGCTCACTTAGCGGTGGACGAAGCCCATTGCGTATCGCAGTGGGGCCACGATTTTCGTCCAGACTACCTCAAACTGGGCAGCTTGAGAGAGAAGCTAGAAGACATCCCCTGTATCGCACTCACAGCCACTGCCACCCAAACTGTACAGAAGGACATCATAAAGAGCTTACACCTGCAGGAGCCTGTGCAGAAGTTCAAGACCAGCGTGTTCAGGCCTAACTTGTTCTATGATGTGAAGTATAAGGAAGTGCTGGAAGATCCTTATGAAGACTTGAAAGACTTTGCTGTGAAGGCATTGGGAGAGGAAGGGGTAGAACCAGTCAAGGCAGTGAGTACCTTGCTTTAGAAACTTTCCATCTGTAAGCATTTCTTTCCGTGTATAAGCAAGCAAGCATGCAAGCGTTTGTTTACAGAATTGTGCATACACTTGTCTTTTTTCTCTATGAGTACATTATACCTCTCAATGCTAATATATCCATGCATCTGCTGGCATCCACCTACTTTGACACTCACATGAGATCATATGAACGAATCCCCTCTGTAGGCTAACAAGGGCTGTGGGATCGTGTACTGCCGAACCAGAGATGGTTGTGCAGAGGTAGCGGCCAGACTGACCAAGAAGGGTCTCCTGTCCAAGGCGTACCATGCAGGACTGAAGGACAGTACCAGGGAGGAGGTACAGACTGACTGGATGGAGGGCAAGGTTCCTGTCATCGTCGCCACCATCAGTTTTGGGATGGGAGTGGACAAGGCAACTGTCAGGTACGTGTACAGGCTCTCATTTCCTTGCCAAGTTGTTAGTTTATCATATGATGAAAAATTTTCTCAGAAAACATTTCAAGAAGTCATGGATTGATGAATCCCACAGCTGTGAAGTTCATCACTTTTTAGTTTTGAACTTTATGGCTGTGAAGGGACTTCCTCTTAAGATGATGATGTAGTGCATGACCAAGGACTTTTGGCTAAAATGAAATGACATAGAACAAAATGAAATGAAATTAGCTGAACTCTTTTCATGTCTTTGGAAGTCATCTATGGTCTCTGGAAGTAGCTCAGAACTTGAGAGAAATGGGTAGTGGAATATTTTTCATTAGCTTGGAAATGTTGGGTTTCTAGCTTAGATACATATTTCAATGCTAACTGAAGACTTTTGCCTCAGGTTTGTTGCCCACTGGAACATCCCTAAGTCCATGGCAGGGTACTACCAGGAGTCTGGGCGTGCAGGGAGAGACGGGAAACAGGCCTACTGTAGACTGTACTACTCCCGCCATGAGAGGGACCAGGTCTGCTTTCTCATTAAGCAGGACATCGCCAGGCCAAACAAGGTAGGACTGAGGCCTTGGTGTTATCTTCTAGACTTACGCAACTGACAGTTTAACCACAGGCGCTAGGCCATCGAGTTTTTGTTGAAATCTATATTGTTTTGTAAATGTCCTTGCTATTAAAAACTATTTTACAACCGTGATTGTTGTGTGTACTTACTCAGTCTGTTGCCTTCACAAAACAAAAGGAATGAACACGGTCCGTTGAAAGATTCCCGAGAATCATACACTGAACACAAACACCGTAAACACGGTCCGTTGAAAGAGTCCCGAGAATCATACACTGAACACAAACACCGTAAACACGGTCCTTTGAAAGAGTCCCGAGAATCATACACTCAACACAAACACCGTAAACACGGTCCTTTGAAAGATCCCCGAGAATCATACACTCAACACAAACACCGTAAACACGGTCTACAACCTGACGAGGATTCCAAAGAACCATACGAACATATACCGAAGTCTCCCGAAGATTGCTGAGAGCCGAACGGCGGCTTCAGAACGCTTTAGCTTTGTTAGTACTAGTATACACTAGGTGCGAAATGCCAATTCTAAAGACCCTATTTTCTGCGAAATACCACAAGGAAAATAAAAGTCTTGATACTGTCTATAATCAAGGGGTAACTAAGTAGCCCTGTCAAGTTTCTTGGGGTATGATATCATATTTTAAAGAAGATATGAAGCATTTTGTAAAGTCCGATTTCCGGTGAACTGCGTTACCAGCAGTACCACTGCTGGCCGCTAATGTCGCTGCTGCACAGGTCAATGACATCACCGCTAGCCAATCAGACGCACGGTAGGCGCCCACATTTCCCGCCACGGTTCGAAAATGGAAACGCGCTTCGACTATTCGAAATCGATCGAACCGGTTCCATTTCAAGATGCCGATATGATCAAGTTAGCATGTAAATCTATACGGGCGACAGAATTTCACCTTTTGTTTTGATTTTCTGTCACGTCGTCTGCTCGACCCGTGCGTCGACCCGTGCGTGGTCGATACCGGCATTACTTCCGGGTACCATTTGCTGGCTGACTTTCGGTAAGTATACAGTGCTAAACCTAATTTTGAGATTATGTTAGACAGTGACGGCTGTTGTTGTTGTTGTTGTTGTTGTTGAATTTTTCTATTGTCAAAATGCATGTTTACTGACTGCTTTAAGCGGCTTAAAGACATATGACTGTGGACTTTATTTCTACTTCTAAAGGATTTTGGAAGTACCGTACAAGTAGTGAAAGTTGACGTTTGTTGTGTTGTCTTTGTTTCAGATTATAATGCTGATTTGTGCGAAGATCGTGCGTACTAGTACATTGGAGTAGGGCTGCTTTTGGTGGCAGTAGTTAATGTTAAGTTTAAATCAAACCTTGTTGGAATGATTTATATATATATTATTTGTTGAAAATCTTGCAACGCCTCTTCCCTCGTAGCATTAGTAGTAGTTGAAGTAGTAGAAATATAGTAGATTGGTTAATTGTAATACACATGTATTAACAATAACAACAACATTACTATAACACCTTGTCTGATAAGTCATGTGGTAGCCTTTATAATTGCTCTCTCAGCTGCCCTCATCCGTCTGTACTTCGCTGTGTCATAATTTTCTTTAAGCTTAGAAGAGAGAGAGAGAGATAAGAATGATCTAAGACATTATGATATGAACATATCAAACACATCCAACTAAAACAAATACAATTGCAGACATGATGGCAGATAAAACTAGGTAATCACCACTAAATACATCATTGATAATTGAACATGTAATAATCAATTGTGTACTCGGAGACCCGCCATCCATGATGGCAGATAAAACTAGGTAATCACCACTTAATACATCATTGATAATTGAACATGTAATAATCAATTGTGTACTCGGAGACCCGCCATCCATGATGTGTCACATGCACACTAAGGGTATTAGACACTGTCACTGTCCTACAGGATTTATGGCCATTTACGAATGTTGGCTCCAATTTGCAGAGATCAATGCCATTCTGGTGCTCAGTAACACACCAGGAAGAAGGAGCTTTCCGAGACTTCATAAACACCACCAGGCTATCAATTGTTGCTGAAGTTGTTGTTGAAGTGATGACAGGGAGAGACGCATTTTCCTTGTTGTCCAGCGCATGTATATTGAAGTAGAATGATGTGGGAAGGTTGTCAAGGGGATAATGAATATACATTTATGAAATACTACTGTTTATTGCTGTACTGACGTTGTTAAAATGTTATGTAGATGTATATTTCTTTGTGCATGTTCATTAAAGAGTTTTGGCTATTCTCTTGTTTCTGATTGATGAGTCATAATTTACAAATCTCGATACATACATGTACATCGAACTTATAGCTTTTAAAGTCTCCATATTTCTAAAAAAAACATTTCCCCACACAATATATCAAAGGATATTGTCTCCCGTCGACTGTACCCAGCCTTTTCTTGGACATCAGTGGGAAGCACTCTTTCATCGCCAGCCCGAACACATCAAACGGAACTCCGGCATCAGTGTATCGTTCGTTGTATATGCTGTAGGCGTCCGAGGCCTTTAGATATTGACCTTCTCTCTGGGCGAACACGTTTCTGAGCCTAATAAATTAAGCGAAAATGTAATTCAACTGAAAAAAGGCGTGTACCAACTCTACTTACTTAAACTTTACTTTAATTACTCAACTCGCCTATATTGAATTTCATCTACCCAGACGATAGCTGATGTTTCTCTTGGCTTAATGAATGAATGTAAGACCTTTATTGTACGCTTGTGCTCTAACGAGCTAAGTACAGGTCATGGAAAAACAGGGAAAAGAAAACAGTAAGCTCCGTACCGGCCCATATAAAATGCCTATATTAACAAACAATATGAACATATATACTGATCATGTCCATCGTGTTATCTTTCCTTCAGTTGTCAACTAATGTTACTCTGTAACAAATATGCCAGTTCTGTCCCTGATGGGAAATAAGCTCTCAAGTTTTTCGCGGAACAATCACAGTCGGCGCGACACAGTTCAACTGAACCCCCGACATAATGGATGAAGTGTGTCTTCCGAACTAAGCGACTTTTTTGTCACTTTTTCAAGATCTAACAAAAACGTGAAACCCGGGCCCGCCATATATTACTTATAAAAACAAACAAACTTGTAAGCCGTTATACCTTACCTAGGACGGATTAAAATTTGCTCAAAAAAAGTTAAATACATGTGTATTGTACATGTAACGGTACAGTAACCGTTTAAACCTACCTGCAACACAGCACGTCTTTGGTAAGCATCTTGTTAATCGACGAAAATCCAGCCATATCTCAGAATTGAAAACGAAGAACAGCCGAACGTGTTTCTAAGTCACATTTTTGCTGCCACCCCAGTTGGTAACGCAGTCCACGGGTAGCGTTTCCTACCCTGTCATCTTTTTGAAGTTATCCTCGCTAGCGCTAGCCCCGGCTTGGGGTTCTATCGATTCCCGCAGCGGTTTTGCGAACGCGTTCGAGTAACTGCGAAACCGGTTCTACTCCCGTCAGCCTTTGCGCCATCTATCTCCTAACCAGAACGCCGATTCCGAAGTAACAGCTAAGTAATGAGTGTGCTTTTTATTGTATGATTCAGCGGACCAAGTACACAGTATGTGTTATACATGTATGGTTTATTGTACGTCTGGTGTTTGCCTTCAGTGTATGATTCTCGGGGATCTTTCAACGGACCGTGTTCACGGTGTTTGTGTTCAGTGTATGATTCTCGGGAATCTTTCAACGGACCGTGTTCACGGTGTTTGTGTTCAGTGTATGATTCTCGGGACTCTTTCAAAGGACCGTGTTTACGGTGTTTGTGTTCAGTGTATGATTCTCGGGAATCTTTCAACGGACCGTGTTTACGGTGTTTGTGTTCAGTGTATGATTCTCGGGAATCTTGTACGGAGTGCACAGTGAACTTGTTGTTCAGTTACCTAAGTATATATTTAAATAAAGTAACAACGATCTCAACAAAAACTCGGTGGCCTATCGCCCATGGTTTAACAGTTACAGAGCTAGAGTTAATGCACTGAACACATGTACAGGCCTGCTACTTGTGTTACTGTGTAGAATAATTTTAGGCATAAAATAACAACCCATATACATGTCTTTACCACATCTGTAGGCCAATGGACCCAAAGGAGTGCTGGGTCCAAATGCCAAGTCTGCAATGGCCAGTTTTGAAACCCTTGTCAAGTACTGTGAAGAGCCCAAGTAAGTGTTCTCAATGTTCTAAATTGAAATGTGTGATGATTGTTTGGTGGAATATGTTGTCATGGTAGGATGTGATACTTGAAATATACATGTATCCTTTATTAGTTACTTCCACCATTCTATGGTTCTGTGGGATAAGAAGGCATATGGGCATCTGTCTTCTGCAAGCTGGAAAAGTCCAATTTGCTGGACAGAGGCATTGCTCAAAGATGCCTCCTAGCAGAAACAAAGAGTACTGCCAGCAGTAGTTATATACATACCAATATACAGTAGTACCATACATTTTATGGATTAAGTCTATATGTCAAACTTGTGAATTGATCTTATTTATGCTAACTGTATCCTTTGCAATCAGTTTCATTAGTCTTGTACTATTACTGGTAGGCCATGGCAGCAAGTGATATTTTCTTTGGGAAGATCTTGGTTGAAGTGTCCAAGGGCATTAGTTCTGCTTGGCTTTACACCAAAATTGAATGTACATGTACATGTGCTACTTACTGCTTTACTGGGAAGTTCAAACATTTAACAGCTAACCATTACTAGATCAGTATAACATGTAAGACTATAAATGGACTTGCACAAAATGAGCTTCTTTTTTATGTTTATTGTACAAAGTACAGCAGTACAAAGTTCAAGAAGAATAATTGTTCCAGTCATAGATATATACATTTCTTTTGTCCATGATTATTTCAAACATTTAGTTCAAAAGATAGATAATGGAGATTGTAGATCAATCAGGATCATTTTGTATGCTTATTTTTTTTTTTGGTAGTCGTAGTATCAACCTTTTTTCCACATAAAGCTTATGTTTGTGGTAAAGGAAGCAATGACAACATGCCATGGAGTATAATGAAATGTCATTTGTATATATAGAAGCAGGATGTAGACTGAGATATTTGTATTGTAAAGTTTCTACTTTCATCTTGCCAACATCAAAGCATCGACTTTTAAATTGTCATCATGTTTGATATCAGAACAGAGCATTTCACATTCCATAGTCAACTCCCATGATATTGTGATATTTATAAGGCAAATGAAATCCACAGGGCAATGATATCCTTTTTTTAAACTTAGAGAAAGCAGAGGATAATACTTTTCACACAAGACTTATAACATATGTACACAAACGCTCACGTGCATAGCTATGGTCAGTCACTTTTCACAACACAAGACATCATTTTGCAGCAAACACAGCTTAAAACAACAAAAAAAACTTTTCCAAATATGCAAAGTACATGTAATGGTATTTGCATGTGAATGCCACTATACATTAACCATTTGAGAAATCTGATTGTAGATTGTCAATCGCAATTCTATAAATGTTTTAGTGTAACTACTCAATCCATTTTGAAGTCTTTTACAAGTACATATAGTGTACAGTCCTACAGATCTAAAAAGATGCTGAACTAAGATTAGTCATGTGGTAAGATATTTGATGATATAATTACATTTTAGAAGATAAGTGATTCTACTCTCCATTGAACAGTTCAGTTCAGTATTAGTTCTTTATTGACAAAATGTTTTAATAGGCTATGATCTGGGATATACTTGGCACATAGTCTTTGGAGCCACATATAGGATTCCATAGAAGGGGTGCCTACTTTGAGGCATAGGTAAGATTCACAAAATATATACACATAATTTCTAGGTTTTCTACAAACATGTATCAACTGATAATCAAAATGATGATATAATGGAAAGGAAGCAGACATGTGCATAATCCTACAAAAGGACAAATTCAGAGATGGATGGATGTATTCTTTTCTTTCAAACTTTAAAGACAGTAGTAATGACTGTAATTCAGTGATTCACTTGCAGCTTAGGAAAAATGGCATTCCTATTCAGAATAGGTATGCTTAAATCTGTCATAGAAACTACATGTACATTCAGTATAATGAAAATCCAGTCTATAGTATATACATGTAGCTGATTTCAATTTGATGTACACATGCTTTTTTCTGAGGGGATAAATCAAAACCTTGTGAATAACTCTTAAGGACAACATGAAAACAGGTATAGGTAGTTATAAGTCCCACCCAAGGCTTGCTGCTCTGCTCTATACATTGTCTAGCTCCACATCCACCTTGCTGCCGTGTTTCCTGCCCTTCTTCCCCCCCTTACAACAACAGCAGCAGCACTTGCAGCAGGAGGCGCAGCAGCCGAAGAACGTGTAGATGAAGCAGATGGTGAACATGACTGCGATGGCACCCACGAACACCGCCAGAACGATCAGGAACCCGATGGTGAACTGGTCCCGCAGGGGGTCGAAGTTCAGCCAGTCGACGTACCAACTGGATACGGTTGAGGCAGCGGTGCCGGCCACGGTTGTTGCAGCATTTGTAGCGGCATTTGTAGCAGCAGCTACGGTACTTGCAGCTGCAGTTGTAGTCATCTTAAAGGTGTACAGGTACCCTAGTCCCAAGGAGTCTGTTCAGGATCTAAAACAAAAATGAGGAATGCTTGATATACACTTTTTCAAAAGTATAAAAGTCTAAAAATCTAAAAGGAAAATGAGGAATCTTTAATATGTACTATTACTTTTTTGAAAGTATTTAAGTCTAATCAGTACTCAGTAATCAATACCAGTATAAATTAAGGCTATTGAGGTGTAAGATAATCTATGAGGTGTAAGTTGTACCATTGTTTCGAAGTTCAGGTGATACTGTTAACTGACTATTGAATTTTTATGCTGTACATTTCCTCAAAGCAAGGTGTGCGTATATTACGCCACACAACAAACAAATTATCTGGTGAGTTCCAGGTAGACAGGAAAGGTGTGTTTTCCTCACGGCCCATGACGTCACGTCTTTCCAGTTAGCCGTGCCTTGCAGCTAAGCTACGGTGCTCTATTTACCTAAACAGTGTGACTTGGTGTCACTCGGCTATTGTTTCCTGTTGCATCAGGGTCAGTGCACTGAATGGTTTGAGACTTCAAAGCTAAACAAAGGCTTGGCAGACAGGGTGGGGTGGGGGTGGGGGGTAACTGCTAAGGTGTACAAAGTTGTGAATTTTGTAAGACTGTACAAGGTGTTGTTGGTGATAAGTGAAAAATGGGAGTTTTAAGTGTATCCTCATACAGAGACATATGTACGAAATATATAATTTGTGAAGATTTGAAGATGCTTTCTCCCAGCCATTTTTTGGCACAGAAAACCATTTAGTTTCGAAGGTGTATAATTATCAGGATAACTTCAGAAAGTGTTCTCGTAAAGCCCTTTTTCTGTCTACCATTATTACAGCAAGAGCAGAGATCAAGAGATTTGCCATAGAATCTTGAAGACATGATCATGTGCATGTCCCACCTTCAGTTGAGTCCATCAGGTTATTTGATATGGATGTACATTTACATGATGCACTAGGTTATTATACAGTCCAGTCAGTCAATGTTTGTGAGAACATCAAGGTAGTAGTACCATTGACACCCAGATAGATGCTTTTGGAAACCTCAAACTATATTCTAGAATCCACGAATCCAAGTTATACCTGCAAAATACTTCTCTAACTTAAGTATGAAGTAAGGTTTTCATTTAGTTTGCACGCCATCCTTTGACGAAAGTCTTGCCACCCAGACTAATTACAAAGTGGAACATGAAAACAGCCAAAATATGTTGTCTAAAATCTAAGCATCTCAAGAAACAAGCAGCCCCTTGTGTGGGCACAGTATTAATCTAATCATGGCAAAACAGGTATTGATTTTTTTCTCTAGATTGAGGTCAGCAAATGGAAACATTGTTGCTGTTTTATACATACACGTACATTCCAAAATGGCTGGTGTAATTGTCTGCTGCCTGCTTTTGCCTGTTCACATTTACAGAAAGTAGGTACATGAAGCAGGGACGTTCATCCTAAGTGTTTGCTTAGTCCACACAAGTCTGTATGAGCCAAGTGTATTGAAAACTCATTATAAAGTGTTTTTATCTACTAATCAATACCTTTTAGGTCAATCAATCAGGTGGCACAAAATATACCCAAAGCATGGAAGAAATATCTTGCTGTTGCCTGTTGTTGTTAGCTGCCCAAAGTAGATATATTAGCTATTGTTTGTATTTGTCAGCAGCATGTTTTCCCCCACAGAATGCCACCTGTCTGTCTGGGCAAACAGGTGTATTGACTTCCAACAGGTGCCCCCCTCCCCCTTAAAGTTAAACCTTAATATCTAAACAAGCATGATGTTTGTTTGTTTTTTTGAGGGAGTCTTTGCCAGGTCAGATATTTTTTAGATTATGAAGTATATTTTTGTGTGTGTGTTGGTGAGAGTTAATTAAGATAGGGCATATCTGTACTGCACCTGCACCCCAGTTTTGTTATTTACTGAAGCAACAAGTGCAAAGAACGTCATGCTTTGTTGGAGTTGAAAGGTTTTTATGATCAGGCTTGGAATCCAGAGCTACAGGTATTACAAATGGAAAATCACATTCGATGTCAATTTCTGTATCACGGATATTTAGACATGTTTCTTCCTCCTATGAAGGAAAGTTAAGCACTGGCAAGTTTGCTGTGTGACACTAAGTACACAATTGCAAGGAAACTTGGCGTGGATTTGTTCCGAAAAACAACCACATTCATCAAGACAAGTAGAGATCAAAACTTGACAAACATCATTATCTTACCTTTCAGTGTTGTCCCATACACCTGTTATAGCTGGTCAGGAATAGTCTTCAAGTTCTCACACAAATCAGCCTACTGGGCGGCAAAACTGCCCGCCTCAGGTCTTATTTTTCACACGCTTGACTGGTGTGACGTCGGCCAGTTTCTGTCACGGAACTAGGTACAGGCTAGCATAGTGGGTGTGGTCGTGCTGGTCACGTGATCAGGTATCCTGCCTCATTAGCATATGAATGGCCCATAGTTAGATTGTGGCTGTAGTCTGAGGTTCCAGCTCATGTTACCAGAGACACTTAGACTGGATAATTCAATAAAGTACTTCCATTTGTAACTGGGAATTGGAAGAGACTATTCTGTTGAACAGGGGTTACTTTTACCAATAGGTTATCTACCGTAGATGTTTCTGAAGTTCTTTAAACATTTATCAATTATGTTTTTTTATTATAAATGTGCAATATCTGAAGATCTTTTTCTCATATGTGTCAATGCTATATGGTTGCTTTTGATACATGTTCACAATTTTTCACAATACTCAATTCAAAATTAAGGTAAAGTGTATAATCTCTTTCCTGCTATTATTAAGGACAGACATTTCTATAGCTTTAGGACTCTTTTTATTTCACAGACTTATGTACAGTGAAACTTCTACCATAAAAGTAAAGTTGGCACTTGTTACCAGTAATACATTCATTGCATAGTCTAGACCACACACACACTGATGCACCTACAGTAATTGTGTAACCTTTATAGAATTATAGTTGCTTTGGCATACTTTAGTTATACCTGTCCATGCTTCTTAAGTACATTATGGCTTTTATTGCTTGAAACAGTGGCAGTTCCCAAAAGGATACACTGTAAATCTAGTTTGATGTACACTATATTAATGGTTCTGTTTGTTACAACATTGTTCCATTAACATGTACTAATAGTTATACTATAAGATTCATGTGGCTGGATTTTCAAATCATTCTCAAGGCTAATGCTGTATGGTATTATTGCAGCATATGAAACAAGCTTAACAACATTTTTAATCCTGACTAGTGTTTAGATATAATGCTTGTACTTGTATGAGAGGTCTTTTTCTGCTTGCTAGGGTATGTCTTTGCATACTCTATTCATACTCAAACCACTGTAACTTGTACATACTAATAGGTGAACTCATTACAGCTAGTACACAGGTAAGGATTATACCATAGATACATATAGATGTTGTTGTTGCCATACATGATTTTCTATTACCTATATTCTATCATTGATATCAATGCAGTTCCTGCTGCAGTTGTAGTAAAAACAAATAAAGTGACTACATTGCAACATAGTTTACATTACTAACTTCTGAACAAAATACAAATTAACCATTCATCATCAAATCATGTAGCTCTAATACAAAGCCAAACTGAATAATGCTTACAATCATTGAGACTGAGCCTTCTTTGTTATTTTATATGCTTCATATTCCTTTTGAATACCTCACATTTTCCAGTCAGACATATTCCAATTGCAGTGTTATACTAAGTCTTATAGTCTATGGAGTCTTTCTTCACTTAACTCTTCAGATGTCATTGCAACATTATATTGTGCAGTTTTCAGCTTTAGATTGCTCCTTCAATGAAGGCTCCGTATGCCATTTTTGGGGGCCCAAAATTAGAAATGTCAGTACATGATCTCTTAATCTTCTGCTGCGTCATTTCATTCAGGTTCTGGTCTTGCAGTATTTTTGCAACATATCTTTCTTTCCTTGTAACAATATAATATTCTTTTGCAAGATGTCATGATGTTGCCACAATACAAAAATCCTGGCGCTCAGAAGAAATAAATATGGATGGTTTTGCGACGTTGTCACATGACAGTTGTTCCAACAGCCTCATGCCAGTCAGTAGAGGCCTCGTCTAGACTAAATCCAGATCAATATTTTCCATAGAATATTTAATGTCCCCATCGCTTGCCTCCCGCACGTAAGGCAGCGCGTTTGCTGATGATTGGTTCGACCCGCGTGTGTCGTGTTCCGGTGTGTTGCTACGCGGTTGACACCTGTGACATGGGCGATCCGACGTCGTCCGCGGCGCGGTACATCTCCGGATGAGTTCTCTTCCAGTGATGACACTTGCAGACATAGCAGTGTATTAGAACTACCAGCAGGAGCAACAACGCGATGACCACTGGCAGTACCACCTCTAGTTGGGCCATAACAACAGCCTGGCCATCATGTCTACTTTGTGTCTGCTCTCATTACCTATAAAATAAATGAATTAATGATTTTTGCATTATCATTATCAAGACATATCATGCAGTAAAGTATGATTTACAATTAAAACAATAACATATATATAAATAAACTAAACCTTGAACTAAACATGAACTAAATAAATGCTAAAATGAATTATTTAATCAGTAAGAATTAAATTTATAACCTTGAGAAAGTTGGGTTTTTATGATCCTTAAAAGTCACGAGTCTATTTAATAGCATGGCCTTATCATTATATGTACTATCATACATGTATATTGCTGATACTATCACTTTACAGCAAGCCACCATGATAGCCTCTATGAAAATCAATACTCAGACAACATAAATGGAGCCTCAAAGGGCTCAGTAGTCTCAAAAACATTGCGGCCTGTAGTATGCCTTATGTCTCTATTGGGCCTACATGTACCCTGTTTGTCAATGTGACTTAATCCTTAGAAAAGATGGATTGACCTACATCACATTTAGCTGTACATTGTCCAGAAGCAGCATTTTGTGGCCTTCTTCATTAATAATAGATATTCCATACTTAAAGGTTACTCTGAATTGTTTTGTTGGTGTTTGAAAGAAGAATATATTCAATATGGTCCATCTACAGACGGTAGACAATTTCACAACTCGCATGTCTTTTGATAATAACACCTTTTAAGAGGCCCCCAAGCTGGGAATTGAAGATATTGCTGCTGCGGCAACATTTGGTAGAGCGGCCACATAGCGTAACAGTCATTTACGATCACATGCTAAATGCACACAGGCAGACTTGCTCCTAACCCTCTTAACTTTTCCGTAGCCATAAACCAGAATGGTAAATGTGTCTGGCTTGGCTTGAATTCTACTGGACATTAGGGCAAAATGTGAAATCCTTGTACACACAGTACAGTCATCTATTACCGGTAATGATAAATAGATTGCTGGTATATATCATTTAATATGGGAACAATCTTTTGCAAAATCAGCTATTAGAAAGTTTTCTTACAGTAACCGAATTCAAGAAAGACAGGGCATATCCTGTGAATTTACTAAATTATATGATGACGATCATATTAAGTTGTTGCAGAAAGAAATGACACATGCAGAAATAATCCCACTGTGGTCTTTGCTATCAATAGGGAGGCCCCATTACATGTACATTACAATAGATTTCTATTCTTCTACAATGCAGATAAATAAAAATGAGTGAATTCTTTCATCTGAAATGACCATGAACTATGCACCATTTCAATTTCTTATTTTTGGTAAACAAAAACAACAAGCTATGCATGGTACTAGTACCTTTCATCCATTATAGACTTACCAACAGGGCAAGGTTTAATCCGTATTGAATCAGGAAGCTGCTGCGAACAGCCTGAACTGACTACCTTCCCAAGTGTTTACCTAGTGTCACATAGAACAAAGACCCCCGGCGGTAGAGCGGTAGGAACAAGAAATCGTTGTCAGAAATCATTACCTGGTACTTAGTCCCAGCGTCTTTAAGCACCTTCGGTCGGAGCAGGAGGCATCTGTCCCCAGCCATCACCTGGAGTTGGCAGGGAAGTAAAGAGCAGCAGAAGCACGACTGCAGTCAGCACCGCTGTAAATTAGTCTTATAAATCAAATTCACAGCATGTAATTACATTGGGGCCTGCAATGAACAGAGGAAATGATTGTGTGTCTCATAACCATGGATTTATTGGGATTCGATGAACAGCTGGGGGGGAAATGTTTTGTAAAAGAGGAAGGCAGGTAGAACTATGTTTTCATATAAATAATACAATAGAACAAAGGTTAGTCTAGCCTTGCACGTACAATGCTACATGGCTCCAAATATGGACAACTAACACGTCACTGTAGGAAAGATCAATGAACCATGCAGATAGCTATCAATCCTGAGGTCACCATGTATGTACAATGTAGTGTTTGACTTTGACAAAGATTTAAGTATTTCCATGCAGAGCTAATGTAGCTGATGTATAAGTCAAAGGTTATACTCAACATGCTAGGTATCAATGGTCTGTCCAGTTTGCTAATTGGTGCTGTGTTGGTTATACATAATCCAAACTTTCTATGTCCTTCAGCTATGTTATTGTTAAATACACATGTATGTACAAATGAAATTCAATGTAATACTATGTATGTGACACTGCCAATACTGTGTTCCTATCATGTTTCACTATTCTCACACAGGTGTATGATTTGTGACAAGGGATATTCTTTACACACCTTCACTTGAAAAAAAGCCATGTGGACACCTGAGTGTGTGGTTATAAGATTGTACTGGAAAGGGGATTGGTTTGATCGTGGGAAAATGTGGGATAAATTCTTTTGTACAAAGTAGAGTGTACTTATATCAGGTGGAAGCTAACATGGCACATACACATACACATGCATAAATGATAAGCTTCTTGATCATAATCTACAAAATATGTCATTGGATATTGGATTAGAAGAACTCACGTTTGTGTGATATTTTTGACAGTTGCTAGTTTGTCGGTAAAATGCCTCAAGCCAAAGACCATTGATAAACCTGTGACCTCACGTCATGTGATTTGAAAATGATGTTTTCTTGGAAAGGTAGTTATCATGATTGAACAGCTGTTCTGAACACATTAGTCTAGGCACTCGTGAGAAAATCAGCTCCAAGAAATTAATGTATCTGACTTCATGAGGAAAAAAGAGTATTTGATCTTACCTTTTATGAATGTGAAAACACTGACAGGTAACCCTGCACATGGGTGGCTCTGACTATGACGATGGAAGCATTCATAAGGTCCACCTTGAATACCGCTAGAGTGTCATGCACTGTTTTGCCTTTGACTTGTTTGAGTTTGTTACAGTGTTTCCCTTTGTAAACTAGAGACCCCACCCAAAATACCCACCTTACCTTGTAATAACATGTTGTATGCAAATGTTCATCTTCCATCTTAGAGCTAGGGTTTAGTTGGGAACAAAGCACAAGTCTTTGTACCCCACAGTCTATTGGAAGTTGCCATGTGAATGCAAAACACAATTCAGAACTCAGTTGATTTCGTTAGCCTGTACCATTCTTACACAATTTAAGGGGGAGGAAAGGATATGTTTCTCTGAGTATAAATATGACTTTGTCGTATTATGACTGACTTTGTATAGGTATAATGATTAATTTTTCTGACTTTTTAAAAACATAATTTTGCACACTGTGGTTACTGTGCAGAGGAAGATTGCAGAACACTCTGAAATGACTGTATCGCCAATACATTGTTATGTTAACTTAATTTTCATACATTTTCGGGGTTAATTATTAGCTGGCATTCCAAAACATATCTGTTAAGGTAATATATATGTGTCCAGGTTACATGTCTTGTGAGTAACGCTGTGACCTCAGTTACTGTGGTAACAATTTTTCCTTTATCTTAATGTCTTTTTGGGCATGTGAGTGGCATGTGAGTAGCCGATTTAGAGGATTATTCAGGGCTTGTTCCTTGAAATGACTTTCAGTTGATGCACCCCCCCCCAGCTTAATTGGTCTACTGCGATAGATATCTTTGGTGCCAGAGCATAGAACGAACCTGAATCCTCAGCACAAAACAAGGACAGAAATATATCACTGTTAAAAAATGCTTTTACGATTACTCTGCATGTATACCATATCTGACAATGAGCTGTATAATGAGTTTAGGATGAACACCAACAGTCAATCATTTATCAACACCATATTTGCCCTCCACAACCAACACATCTCACTTCAGTAGAATGATCATACCTCGATTGCACTGGCACACATGTAATGACCTGAAGGCCTGTAATGTTGTCTATTTTTACATCAAAGACCAGTGCTACTGTACATGCGTTCTTTTCCTTAGTCTAGGCGAGTGAGATTTTAAAAGATCAAAGGACTGCTGTAAGCTATGCTCAGGGTGAAGTTACCTTTCGGCAGTGTGGCACTTGTAGCCATTATGGTGTATGTAATTCTACTGGCTTATCGAGAAAATCTCACACACATAACACCAAACCACTTCAGTACACAAGTGTTGTTGTCAAAGGCTTGCTACAGAACAGATAAACCACAGGACTCGATTCAAAACAGCAGTTAAAAATACTAAATCTCTTAATCATTCTTCAGAATATTTTGCTGCAGGTTTCCAAGTTTTATCCACCATTGCTACATCTTAACATTCCTTATTTGTCCTGCAGCTAAAAAAATTGCAGGCCTGATTGTCAAGGTGATCTGAAAAGGTCTTAATTGAAAATATTCAATGTAATATCTAATAGATTAGTCCAGACCACTCACCTTACTCACCTTACGATGGTTGTGTCGGCACATGTCCATGGGAGGTCCTGTAATTCCTGGGAGCCGATGACATGATGACATTAAATATTAACTACCTGGTGTTATGACATGGGAGGGGCCTACCTGCCATTCCAGTACTGCCACTTACATGCAAGACTGTGAAGTAGGACTCTTGATACACCAATGAAGGTTAGACATCCAGGTTATGAGATACACTAAAAAACAGTTGACAAGCAACTGGATATGATCAAAATAATCTAAATGACTCTATAAAAACAGCACAAATATGGTATGGCAGCAGAAAGAAAAGAAAATGTATGATATTCTCTCTTTATTCTCTGTATTTTGTAAATCTACATAATATTCTATTATGAATTTACAACATCTGTTGTAAATGTATGTGACAACCATACTGTTCAAGCTATTTTCTTCCCTTGTTTAGAGATTCTGGAATAAAGGTCAGATAGCTTTGAAATAGAAATGACCTAAGTCACTGTCACAGGTTCTTACATTGTGTAGACAAAGTACTAATCTTCATGAAATATACATAGTGGAAAAGCAGAGACTTCCAAATCCAATTTTACATGGATAGATACGATTACGAAAATTGCTAAAATAAATACCATGATCATCTCTCACAATGTAAAGTAGCCTGAAATTAATTGAGGATGAAAAGATGAGAGGCGAGTATTTCATATGAAAAATAGTTTAATAATGTAATAGACTTGTAACACCACAATGTAATATATTGAAATAATTGATTTGCGAGTGTACACGGGAGTACATATTGATTGCTATATGAGAAACTCAAGTTTGTACTACAGCTTGCTCATTATAACTATAAGCAAACGCTACTATACGTACTGCAATTTTCTGTGACACATGATTGTGCCAGGATGAAGCCATTCTAATTTTGACATTCTTTTTGCTGTCTATTTTCTTCTAGTACTACTTATTTATTTTGCTTGCCTATGTATACTGGTTGAAACCTTTTTCCTTTCCCTCCTGTTTTCATATTTTAAAAGCTGTCATTTTTAGTAAAAACAGGCATTTTCTAACTTACAGGTAGATGGCTGGATTAGACAAACAGTGCTAGAGGACTTGTAAGAAATACCAGGAATTGCAAAAAAATAAATGACTCACTTCACCTGTATATTGCACTGTGGCTGAACAATCTCTTGGTGTTTATATTCAGTAAGTCATGATATAAGATGAACACTGTTACATACACAATTGTGCACGTACATTTGTACGTAGATTTATCCATAAAGTGTCAAACAACAATGCCATTAATTTCCACTAAATCTCATAAAAATTATATCATAAAGCCATTTGAAAGTTATTCTATTTGCTATTTTGACTGCTTTTTGATGGTTTCTGTAGTCTATTTGATGTATAATCCTACCAATCAATCATTTTTTGCATCTACACACATATGCCTGGCAAAAAATATTGCATTTGTTTTCAAATTCAGCTGACAAAGATCCTGTGACTAACAACTTACTGATATGTAGTGTTTGTACATTCAGCTGAATTGCACATTACTTCATTGAATATTTTACACACACATGTACATTACAACTGTGTAGTCCATGAGATAGTTGCCCATTCCCCGTCCCCGTTAGCGTTTGTCTGCCCCGGTAATGCAGACGACCGCGTTCCCGACCCCTGCTGCATTATCGGTGTCTGTGTCCTCTCCGTACTGCCTGATTTCAGGATCGTATACTCCTTCTGTGGAGTTGTCTGGACTGCTGCTGTTGCTACGTCTTTCTCGAGGTTTTTCGCGTTTAATTCCCGCAGCTCTGTGTCCTTTGGAGGCGTCTGCGTGCCCTTTTCCCTTATCTCATCCTGCTGCGGCTCGTCCAGCGTCATTGCTTTGTTATCGTATCCGATATCTACAATGTGAGAGTTGCTGGGGACTATCGTATGTTCCGTCAAATTTTCACGTGATCCATCGAAGTCCTGTGATCCCACGTCCTCAATCAGTTTGCTCATGTCGTCCTTGGTGTTGCGCTTGGGGAAGCTGATTTCGTTGATGGAGGCGGGCGGTTTACGATCCGTGGCGTTCCATCCGATCATTCCCAGGCAGGGCTCGAAGTAGTACACAAGTGCGAAGAAGATGGTGAGGACGACGATCGCGATTGTCATAAAGACGGGGATGTACCAATCGGAAAAATTCATCTTGTATGATATATAACAGATCCCAGTCACTGTTTGCCAAATTTTCCCTGCAGTTGTTTTGGTTACTTGCCCCAAATGACTGGTCAGTTAAGAAATCCCTTTACTCAGTTTTCGGACACTTCATGAAGAGACAATGAGTCCAAACACCACTGAGTGAGCAGATAGTAATCCTCAATTCCAATGTTTGTCAGTTGTCACGGTATTCCCTTGTAGAGTGCGCTTCACCATCCAGACTTTGCACTGTTCCAAAGGTTCTCAGAAACGGTAATATATTTTGATGATTTACGTCAGTCTGATCTTGGCATCATCGAGCTTCCCATACAGGACAGAAGAAGAGTTTACCCTGGCACTGGCAGGTCCTTCAGTCAGCAGCAGTTGCAGCAGCTCCAGTCCCACATACGTCTCTCACTGTAAGACAGAACAGATGTAGATATCTATTAGGCCATCACTGCACCCAAATGATCATTGATCTAGACAAATCAATATGTTTTGTTCTTGACTACTGTGCTGCGTAATGCAATAGGAATACTGGTACTCCCAAATCGATAAATGTACCTGGCAAAAAGTCCATTCTGGTACAAGGAGATGGGACTTGTCGACTTCAATTAGGATGGGTGTGTGAGAGTTGGCACATTAAGAGAAGTGAGTGTTCGGCCAGTGCTTACAGGCCTGATAAAAGTTCATACTGTGCAGTCATTGGTGGGTACTGCTATATACCAGGTCCATTGAGTGCTCACTATTCTTACATGATCCCATTCAGGTCCATTAAAGCAGCAAGGTTGGATGGCGGTGGAGCACTTGGCCCAGTGTGCATGACGTTGTAATGGTGTAAATTGCCAACATTGAGGACGCAGTCTGCTCTCAATTACATTTGGGGCAAATTCTAAAAACTCAATAACTTTTCACCTAAGTTTGTCTGTGCTCCATTGATTGGAATTTTTCTTAAAATACTGAAGAGTGGCCCAAACTGTCAGGAATTCCACAGTTCATACTGGACAAATAATTTTAACCTACCCTACTCCACTCTACATCACTTGGCTGTATTACTGGTAAATTATAGTCTAGCTGAATGATGGTATCTTGGATATGACTTGCTTTTGACTGCACTGCAGCCACCCAAAGATGATGATGATAGATAATGGTGAAAAAAGTCCAACTCCAAGTGTGAGAAGTGACCATTGAAGGTCTGGTACCAGTTTCAGATTTTGGATTAACGATGACTAGGAAAGAAGATTTAGCTGGTAGCAGATTACTCATTTTTTGTACCACAGTACCACACAGATTACGAGTACTTTTCCTAGTAATACTCTATCTTTTCTGGCTTATCTCTTGTTTGGGTACATCTATTGATCTTTCTCATAATGCACATGATTTAATCCACCATCTACTTTATTTTTGAGACGGTCGGACTTTGTTCTCTTAAAATCTAGGTCACTTAGGATGTGGCCATATTACGGAGATTACTGGTAGTGCTGTTCTCCAGCATATATTGGGTGGGTCATCTGTGCAGTAATTTTCTAAAACTGACATGGATTGAGAAATTGCATTTCATTTTTGTCCACCCTTTTGGAAAAGTTGACAGAAAGTTATGTCTATATTTACGATGTATAGTTTATAAAACTTCCACTGATTGTTTTATGTAACTTTGACGGGTCAAGCAGCTGAAGTATTTACCACCATTGGTCATTTATTTGTTTAAAAGCCAATCGGCCTCCTGGCAACAACCAATACAAACTGGCCAATTTCTAAGTCTATTGCAGGGCAAATGGGGTCAAAAGCCATCCTTTAGAACTGTCAACTACATAGGAGGAAGGTACAGAAAAATTCAAATACAATGTAAAACATTAGGAGGTAAGACATTTAGATTTTACAGATGGAGTTTCTGAGGGGTTGAAAAAAATATGTCAGATATTGCTACTCATATTCTCCCCATCATTTGATGAGAAATGATTTAAATTAAAGGTAGATCTATTGTTTTGGCTGTCACTCAGTCTATGATCGATAAGATATATTCATCAGAGAGAGATGTCCCTGGAAATTATGGTCCTAACATGTTCTGAGCCATTTAACGTGTCAGGAGCAAATTGAAGTGACTGTTTGATAAATAATTCAATCAGACCACGCACCACAGTCCGCTGGCGCCGTGCCGCCAAGTCATAAAAGAACAGATGGTGATGTCATGCATTGTTTGGAGTTATCACAATCTCCGCAGCATTCGTACCTTCCTTCAATTTGTCTTACCAGTAAATGTCAATTATTTTGTCTGAGTAAAAGGCTAGTCTTTTTGTACTGTTAACAGTAAAGAACATTTTCAGAAAGGAAGTTCTTTCTCCACTCCGAAAAAGGTATGTCAAGAACAGGTGTTGTCATGTACACATGATAACGGTATTAATCATTGCAAAGGGATCTTGAGCTTAGAAGATTATACTTTGTTGCTTTGTCTGTTTTAGTGTGTGTATTTTTTTGTATAAGCTGGTCTTGGGAGATTAGGTACGATGGTTTAGAAAGTCTGTTTTGAATTGACCTGCCTGGGGAAGATGTAAAAATTGACTTTCGGGTTTCTTTCATTTGCAATGTAGTATTTGGAGCTGCATGTACTGCGATAAAAGATTAGAACTGTACATGTTCTGTAAGGAATTCATTTTATAAAGATGTATGGAGCGTGAATGTGGAGGCCAATAGAAACATGATACAGAGATAGTAATATTAGACCTGGCACAGAGCTGGAAGTGAGAAGTCTCATGGGGAGGCAGGTGTGTTTCTGACAATGGAAGGTTTCCTGTCAGACAATAGTGGCTAGACGTGCAAACATGGACACACAGGTTTACTGGGAAAGTAAAATTCTGCCCTTTCTGCATGCTAGTCCGTTGAATGTGCCTCAGGCAGCGAGTGCAGCATTTTACCAGTGTACTTACAGTACTGGTATTACATGGGTTGCAAGAGGTTATTAGTGAAATTATGCTGTTGGGTCAGTCACAGTTTTGAAATAGAGCTTCAAATTTCACTATGTCTACAGTGTTGACAATATCCTATGAAGTACTAGGCTAGGAGTAAAAATGTGACAAAGAAGTGTAGACAGTCCTCAAAGCTAGACCAAGGACGTTTTACGTTTTGTAAAATGTCCTTTGCTAGACAAGGCTACTGTATGGCAAGTGTGTATTCTGTCATAGTCTGATACACATGACTATTGTCTGCTGAACAATGAGACAAAGGGAAATATTGCCTACAAACCAGCAGAACTTGTCTTATAACTTACTATAATTATAGATTTAGGTAGGTAGCTATATTCAGCACCTTTATAAAACAGATCTTTATAAAGTCTCTGAGTCTGAAACAACACAACCTGGTGAAACAAGTTATCTGACGCACAATGGGCAGCTATACATACATGTAGCAAGTGTGTATTCTATCATACTGATAGACATGAAAATAATTTGTTTTTGTCTGATTAACAAACAGAACTCTGATACTTTCCTAAAACCAGCAGAACTACTAGACTCAGTATTTACGGATTCTGTAGGCAGCTATGTCCAGAAATAGATCTGAGGACAACAGTGAACTTACCTGAGGCACAGCCGGCACTCCCACACACATCCTGCACCTCACCTGTCCTAATTTACCTGTGCGGCAGGCCCAAACCCCCGGCTGTGACGTCACTCAGTCAAACAGCATGGCACTCATTTACCTGTTGCCATAGAGACCGTACACAAACCCAGCCCATGGCTGAATAGATTGTGACAGTACACAAAGGGAGTCGCATGGATGAATAATTAACCTGAACAAGGCAAAAGCCACACCCCCTTTCACTTGGGTAATAGGGCGAAGGTACGATATGCTAATCAGATTACTCCATTGTTTGGCCATGAGGGCGTCAACCTGCAGAGCCCCAACTCATCAAATATTGATAGTCATTACAACAGAAAGAATTCTGTATGTCATAATTTGTCTGTAGTATGTACTGAGCCATAGCCAGGTAATAAATAAAATTGCAGACAGCCATAATCGCTTTCCTAATAGTATGCAGATACATGTACTATGGATTCAAGTTTCTCTTGACAATGTACTTTTGTTAGTGGTTTCATGGAGGTAGTCTCTTCTACCTCCATGATGGTTTATAATCCAGCAAAGTAGAAAAGTTGGCAATTTATGTTTTCAAATTTTTTGTAAGCTAGAAAAGAATACTCAAAGATGTTTCCAGCTGTAGACATTTTAATGGATTTTGTATCATTGCAAATTCTGGTTTAGATTCCTTGGTGGACGGAGGTCTGTGATTGGTTCATCATAGCCATAATGGCTATTAGGCATACCAATATTTCCATATTTGGTGTATGGTTGTGTCAATACTGCCATGTTTGGATTTGGTGTGAAGGTCGCACTCTTTCTTTAGTACCAAATGCGTAACAACAACAACAGTAAGAGCCAACTGCATTCCTCTCTGCTATTGAGTGTAAGAGGGATGGACTTAAAAGTGCCATTGTAATGTAAGAGTAACAGCAAGACTACATCACATACAGACCCTCATTTGTTATAATGGTACCTGTGATAGCACACTGAGGTCACTTTTTTTTCTCTTCCAAAAGCCATATCACTGTTAGAGATTAGAGTCATGCTGCCTGAGAACACAGTAAATCTCGATCATCATTGCTGACAAAAACAAGGCAATTTGAACTGTGTTGTCCATAGAAACATTTATTTAAGGCCAAAGGACCCTCTTTTTGAGGACTCAACAAATAACTTGAGCTGTTCTTAACATTCAAATGAGACTGTAGTAGTACCTCTTAACGTCAAAGGAATGAGATTTATGGAGGATTAAAAGTTCAAGAAAGGGTTACCTTCTGTATGGGTGTCCCTTTTGCAATGTAATGTTTATTGAAATGTTGAGTATGTTGACACATTTTTTCATCATTCTTAACTTTCCATTGCACTAACTTGTGTACTTTGAAAACCTTGCTTACAAAAATCTACTGGTTTGTACATTGAAATGAACTTCAAACATAATGTTTAACTTAAAAAAGGAATTTTTGTGGAAGTCAATTATATATGTATGATTGAATCTTTTTGGTTTAATGTGTTTAACTTAAGACTTTTGTTCTCTTATAATGCCCAGGTGTCGTCATGCAGTGATAGCAGCATTCTTTGGTGACAGCAAACCTAAGTGTGAAAAAGCCTGTGACTTCTGTAAAAATCCCAAAAAGGCAAGTGGAGTTTCAATATACATTCAAGATACTGGTAATCTACATCAGAGAATATGGTAGGATATCATTGCATTTATTACGAAACATAATATTTTGATATATTTTGATGTCCGGTTAGTAAACATAATGGTGCCTTTTGAGCTTGTTCAGAAGAATTCAAATATTGTGTTCAGGTATCAGCAATTCAAGGAAGATGGCACATGTGGGGAGTGTTGTCCAAATTTGGGTACAAAGCCAAAATTGTACCCATCCAAAGATGTGGTTAACACTACTGGAAAACCTGTCACATTATCTACATGTAGGTTGTGTTTTTGTCCCTCAATCCTGCAGGTGTATAAGGAGTTAGAGCAGCATCAGCTGAACCCAGTCAGTGCCAACAGGAGAGGAGGGTCTGGTTCAACATTCATCGCTGAGGAGGGCGGGGACGAGGATCTGTATGGGGGAGGCCGGCGCGGGGCCAAAAGGTGGAACAAACCTTTCTTCTTGGATCAGTTAAACACAATATTGATCAGGCATCAACATTTCGACTTGGTAGGAGAAGGAGATAGTTGCA
The DNA here is from genome assembly GCF_001625305.1 of Branchiostoma belcheri. Classification (NCBI taxonomy): domain Eukaryota; kingdom Metazoa; phylum Chordata; class Leptocardii; order Amphioxiformes; family Branchiostomatidae; genus Branchiostoma; species Branchiostoma belcheri. Next base: position 1,348,736 of record NW_017803379.1, on the reverse strand, counting down.
GAATGTGTTCTTTACTTTGCAAGGATTAACTTACATGTACCAGCATTGTACTACACACACAGGTACATGTACATTGAATTTCATTGTCTGGCCTTCTGACTGAAAGTGTCGTGTGTAAGCATGCCTCCTATGACAATCCAGCTGAACTGCAGCAGTAGTCATCAGTGTTGAGTATAACATTACCTATGAAATAATGGCTTAGCTATAACTACAATGTTATCTCCTCTGTATTCCCAGAGACACTGATGACTACTTTAATGATGATGCTGACAGTGACAGAGGAGACGGTCAGGAGTCCTCAGGGTTTGCCAGGCTGGTAAAGGAAGAATTTATGAAGAGGAGAGGGGTGAGAGGATATGATAGTTTTTTTTATTTCATAGTGTTTCATCGTTTTCAAAGTACATGTAGTTACAAAATTCATGTATGTGCTTTATACATACACCATGTGCCATTTATTTGTACTGTATTCTAAGTCTGTTACAGATAGTTCTTAACAAGCAGTATATCGCCGCGCCGCGTGCCTGCGAAGCTGGTGTGTTACGCCGAAAGGCGGTTATACCGGCTATACAAATACAGATACAGATACAGATATCTTAATATCTTTCAAATTACTCAGGCTAATATTACTACACAAGAAATATCACAAGATTACACAAATTGAAATGATCAGCTTAATAGGTTATTAGGTACCACTTTGTCTCTGAATACATATTTTTTATGTTTGTCATATATACATATATGGTACTTCACCTCCTTACTCTCTACAGACAATACAAATACAATGATAACCTTAATGATTGTAGCCTATAAGGATATATGTATATCACACAATTGCTCTTTATACCATATGGTATATATAGGTACAGAAATGGTAAGAGTTCTTCCCTTTTCTACTATATTCATGACATATCTAATAGTGTAATAAGCACAAACAAGAAGCTGGCTATCTTAGTACATAATATACTTTGGAAATTTAAATTATAGGTTCCAATCATTGGCTAGGGTTCTGCAGTGATTGATAATACTCCATAGCAGTAGCACCTGGTTCATTCATGTATATCTCCTGTGGTTCATTCATGTACAGGACTTCTGAATCATTCATATATATAGCAGTTTCTTCAAAACAGGGAGGGGGATTTGGAGGCAGCTGAGGAACAGACTGTTTCTGGGCTTTTGGTGGTTTCAGTGCCTTTCTTCGTGACCCACCTTTTGCCTGTGCTGTATGTCTTGTTTCCTTTTGTTCATACTGTGGCACACAGACTTCCTCGTATACCTCTGTAGAGGTTGGGGCTAAGGTATAACGATCCTCTTGCACAGTGGTTGTAGGAAGTGGGGGCTGCTGAGGAAAAGCTTGTTTCTGCACTTTTGGTGGTTTCAGTGCCTTTCTTGGTGGCCTCCCTTTTGCCTGTGCCGTACTTCCCGAAAGGGACAACTGACAAGGATTTCTCACACTGTCTTGTGAATCTTCAGAAGTAGCCATTATATTACTGAATACAACACTCTGATCTGTGGGTGGAGGAGTTTTTTGCTGCCTCTTACTACAGACAAGAAACACAAGTGTGCAAAGGATTGCAGTACCAAGGACAGAACCACACACGCTACCGGCAAAGGTAGCAACAGAGATGCTTGCACTGGATCCTGGTCTATCTGGTCCATGGTTTAGTGTTATTGACATTCTACTGTGTGCATACCCTGCTGGGTTTGAGGCAATGCATTGATACACCCCTTCTTGGTCTCCTTCTACGCTATGAACTAAAACAGTACCATTGCTCAACATGCAGACATCTGTACCATTGGCACAATCACCTGGCCTGATACTTTCCCCAGTGGGCACAAGGAGCTCTAAATCAGGGTTGGGAAACCCAGTAGTTTCACAGTACATCGTGAGATTGTCACCTGTTGAAATGGAGTTACTGATATTGAGTATGGTAAAAGACAGAACAGTTGGACCTTCACACCTGAGAGATTGTGGATCAAGGCTACGTAAGGCATGTCCAGCTATATCAGCTGGGTTTACATCAATGCCACAGATTATGGTAGACTCAAAGGGGGCACCTGACATGCTGAATCTAGTTCTGAGTATCTGACAGTCACATACCCAGGGATTCCCCTGTAGGTTAAGGTTAGTGCCATTAGTTAATGTGTTGAGTAACTGAAAGGCCTCAATGTTTAGTGTTTTGAAGTTGTTATTCTGAAGATCCAAGAAATTAAGGCTTGACAGGTTTGCTAAAGCTCCAACAGGGACAGTACTGATCTGATTTGAACCAAGGTTTAGAGTTAACAGATGACTCTGTGCTTGAAATGTACCGTCTGAGATTTGTCTGAGTGAGTTTGACTCTAGGTTCAGGGTTTGTAGGTTTTGCAGATTGATAAAAAGATCTTCTGGCAGATAGTCAAGCTGATTATGTCCCAAGTTCAGTGATTGCAAAGCAGAGAGCCCCCTAAAGCTGAAGCTGTCAACTGATTTGATTTTGTTATGATACAGATTTAGTGTCACCAAATTTCCCAGGCCACTAAATGAGTTAGCCTGGAGAGTGGTGAACATATTGTGATGAATATGAAGAGTTGTCAGGTTTGACAGATGTAATATTATATTGGAAGGAATTTCTGAAAGCTGGTTGAAGCTCAGGTCCAGAGTAACAAGGCTTTGCCTGATTTGGTGTGAAAAGGCATCTGCAGGCAAGACTTTGAGTCCATTGTAGCTGAGGCTTAGAGTGTGACATTGACCTAGCCCATTTAATGCTCCAGCCTGAAGTTGAACCCTGTTATGGTCCAGATTCAGAGTCTGCAAGTTTTGGTTCTGTGTGAAAGAATCTTCCTGTATCACCTTGATCTGATTATCTTGAAGCTGCAAAGTCTGAAGAGCTGGAAGCCCGTTGAAGGCACCAGTGGTGATGTTCTGTAAACTGTTAAAGTTTAGGGACAAAGTTTGTAGCCTTAGGAGCCCATTAAATGCACCTGGCTGGATGAAGTGAAGGGTACTATTCTGCAGCTGCAGATTTGTAAGCTGTCCTAATCCATTGAACACATCTGTTACAAGAACCTCAATATCATTTTGGTGAAGATGCAATGTTGCCAAGTTTGGGAGAGAAGAGAAAGTATTTGGTGCAAGAATCTGGACCTGGCTGTTTTGCATTTTCAATGTCTGCAAGTTGTTTAATCCCTGAAATGCATTTGGAAGCAACCTTGTCAAATTGTTGTTATTGATATTCAGGTTTTGCAAATTTGTGAGGCCGTTAAAGGCATTGGCTGGTGGCATAGTCACATCGTTGTTTTGGAGGTTCAGAGTGATCAGCTGGCTCAAACCATTGAATGCATTTGCTGCTACTGCATGTATGTAGTTGTCCTGAAGGTACAGATATCGCAGGTTATTCAGTCCACTAAACCCACTACTTGACAAGGTTCTGAGTTGGTTGTCGTTAAGGTAGAGGCTTGTCAATGATGACAGCTGACTGAAGATGCTAGATGGCAAGGAAGTCAGAAGGTTATGGTTGAGCCGGAGGATCTGAAGTCGAGACAACTGGGAGAAGATTGAAGATGGAAGGGTAATCAGTCTATTGTCATCCAGTCGGAGTTGTACAACATAACGAGTGTAACTGAAGATGTTTGAAGGCAGGGAGTGAATATTGTTCCCATACAAGTGTAGAATTTGGAAATATGTATGGCCAAGTCCACTAAATACATTATAGCTCAAGGATTGCAAGTTATTGTCATTCAGGTATAGGTAAGCCAAGCGAGACATGCTACTGAACATGCCAGCAGAAATAGAGCTGAGGCGGTTTCCATTTAATTGTAGTGTTTGAAGCTGCTGTAAGCCATAGAACATATTACTGGTGGTTAGTCCTGTAAGCATATTGTTGCGAAGGTTTAAAGTTTGTAAGTTCGTCATGTATTGAAAAGTGTTGGATGATATACTGCTGACTCGATTATTGGAAATGTCTAGTGTTCTCAGTTGGGTAGAAGACCCCATTCCTTGGAACATGGAAGAGTATAAGCTGGTGAGCCTGTTATTCTGAAGATAGAGATACTGTAACTGAGTAAGACCAGAGAAAGCATAGCTTGAAAGGCTACCAATCATGTTGTTAGACAAGTAAAGCCACCGTAAATTTGTAACATACTGAAATGTGCTAGATGATAAACTGGTTATCTGGTTGTTTTGCAAGTTAAGGTATTCCAAGTTTGATAACCTGTTGAACATACTGCTGGACAGGCTTGTGATGTTGTTGTTTTGAAGATACAGGTTATTTAGACCTGTAAGGTAATAAAAGGTGTTTGGTGCAATGGTTCTGATACTATTATACCCCAAGCGCAGAGAGTCCAGGTTGCTCAGACTACTTGAAAACATGTTTTGTGAGAGGGATTCAAGCTTATTGTATTGCAGGTGTAAGCTGTCCAACTGGGAAAGACCGAGAAAGGTGTTAGAGCCAATACTGCGTATTTGGTTGTTGTCAAGGTATAGATAATCAAGATCACTCAAACCAGAAAACATGCCTGACTCCAGTGATTCTAAATGATTTTGCCTGAGATACAAGTAATCAAGTTGGGACAGGCCGACAAAGGTGTTTGTGCCAATGGTACTTATTTTGTTACCATCCAGAAGAAGGCTCAAAACCTGAACTAAATCATCAAACATTCCATCCCCCAATGTAACCAGTTCATTGTTTTGAACCTCAAGCCTTGTAATTGAGCCCGAGTTCAGAAATGTCCCACAAGTTATCGTGGAAATCATGTTCCCACTGAGATACACATTTCGTAGACTGGGATACCTCAACACTGCTGGGTGGCTGATGTTAGTCAGATCATTGTTGCGCATGTACAGAGTCTGTATGGATGTTGGGAAATCCTGTGGGATGGCCTGTAGGTCCTGGTTGTCACAGTTGGCAGATGTGGAGCTCGTGCTACACCCAGCTGGATAAGCCACTGTGGGGTGACTTTGCAGCAGTACAAGGAGGGTGTGGAAGAGGAGGAAAAGTTGTACCACCTTCATCATTTGTTTCAAACCTGTAGGGTAGATCGGACTTGTCTTTGGATACACCTGTAATGTCAGTTAATCACTAAAAAGGAAGTTACTGTAAATGGTACCAAAAGAACTGCACAATATCTTTCCCAGTAACACTTGTACACATGATTGTAAGTACATGTACTTAGTAACTAGGTGCATACAAATCATGCAATTGATACAAATACAAGTTGGTGCTGTCAAAACTGCTCAAGAAAACCACCAAGGGACCTAGGAAGTGTGGTCAATGTTGACAGGTGGTATAGGCAAAGAGTTCTTATTGCTTGTGCCAATGGGAAAAATTATGTAAGGGACAAACTTACCTTAACTGTGTTGCAGTTCTGAGCTTAATTGTGAACTGAATGACAGGTCTGTTGTGTAGCTGGTACAGCAGGCTGCATAATGAATAGGATAATATCACAAACAATGTCATATATATGCTGGTGAAAAAGTTACCCGGACCTGGTCTGCCTGTTATGGCTACTGCTACAAAAGCATTGTAACTGTTGTACCTTTTCTGCAGTATAAGGAAGTGAATTTAAAAATTCAAAATTAGCAATTCCTTCAGTTTCCTACAATTTTTTAAAAGATGTATGAAGTCAGTTGTATTTTGTTCACGTTGAAAAAAAGTACATTTCCCAGCAAACGTTTTGTTATAGCAATTTTAACTCCATGGCTATAGTAACTGCAAACAAACTTACGGAAAACAGGCAATGTCAAAGTTAACATCTACCAATACTGTCACAGTGAAACTACATACAGCAGTAAAGTTGGACTTACCTGTCAGTGATGATTATAAATGGCAGCAAACTCACGCTTTTTATGGAATTCCTTTCCTTACACTCCTGGTTGCTGCTGTGCCTGTATGATGCCTCAGCTTCGGGATGTGGTTCCTTTGGTCTGTGTGGTTCCTCTGGGTGTGACTAGTCAAACAGAACTAGCAACATGACCCTCCTACTGCGTTGATAGCCTTGTTGTGATAACCTAGCTGGTTCAATAGCAACCTTTATTGTGCTGTTGAACCCTTGCTACCTTTCCTGAACAGGCCAGAGTCAATATTTGGATGTAGTTCACATGACATGATCAAACCTTCCTGATGAGGAAGTAAGCAACAGTGAAATTTTAAAGGACAATATTTGCTTGTAAATACAGAAGTTTCTCTTTGCATCATATCCAAACATGCTGTTTTGAATACATCTGTGTGCCATAAAGTAGACTGTAGAGTCCATTTCCATCTTGTATGGCATACTCCAGGCTTTTTATAAATTGTAGAATGATATTCCTCATGTTCCTAATTACTGCATTGTTCACATTTTTCTTTCAAGTTTATTGCCGAAATAAAAGTCACCTGAGCAGCTATTGATGAAGATTTTTCTGATGTTGCCTTGAAATGTAGAAGTCAGCTGCCTGCTTGCTGGGTGGTTACTCCAGACAAAAGAAAGGGAACAGGAAACACAGAGGAAACAGAACTTCAGTATCTTCTGTCAGTTCCCTGAAAAACATAAAACCTTTTTTTTTCTGACATATCTTTGAGACATTGGATGTGAAATTATAGACTTTAACATTTTGTAAAGCTACTTTGAATTTAGAAGTTACCCTCAGGATCAACTTTACCTGTATTTAAACAAGCATTAAGCTTTCAACTTGTTGTCTATTGAAGCTTTCAGTGGTA